>NC_091284.1:341392263-341702180 GCF_032444005.1 Ranitomeya imitator | reverse complement strand
TTTAACACAGTGTTAAAATGCCATAGTTATTATCTTTCTTATGTACAGTATATACCATACAAGGTCTGGTATACAACGACTGGCAATGAGATAAGTAATAAGTAGCGGTGAGCGAACGTGCTTAGAGAAGTGTCTTCGGTGTACTCAAATAATATGTTCGAATCACCACGCCTGCATGTCTCGCTGCTGTTCAACAGTCGCAACACATGTGTGGATTGCCTGTTTGTTAAGCAATCACTGCATGTGTTGCAGCTTGAAAAAGCCGAGAGACATGCAGTCAGCTGCGGGGACTCGAACATATTATTCGATTACGCCCAAGACAATTGGTTAGCACCCAATCATGCTCAGATAACACCTTATCCGAGCACGCTCGCTTGTCAATAGTAAGAAGGCGTTTAAATGGTAACTTCTGATTCAACAAACTTTGCAAGCAACGCTGTTTTCTGAAAGTTTATGAACCCTTCAGAATTTTCCATATGATCTAATATTACATTTCTGTGAGCGATAAAAGTATGTGAACAGGGATCTATCAAAGTATGAAATTCAAAACACTTTTGTGGATGTTGATCATGGCTGCTGCTTCTAGTTGTGTGCTACAGAGAAATATGAGCAGGAATCCCTGTCTGCGCTGTGGATGGGAGACATTACAACAACTATTCTTCACCCACTAGATCAGAGATGACTAAAGATTGGTGATCACAGGGGAAAACTGGTGAAAAATGCGAAATACAAGTGATATTAATGCCCGATATAAAATTATTTCTCATGTGCATGTATGACAGCTTTTTCTGAACAGTTACCTAAAAATACAGGTACAGATTTAGCTATGTGAGAATTACCCGTATTTTTCGGACTACAAGACGCACTTTTTTCCCCAAAAATGTAAGCGGAAAATGGGGGTGCGTCTTATAGTCGCAATATACTTACATATCATGCGGCGGCGGTCCCGATGCAGCCTCCCTTGCCATGCTGGTGCGGCTGTGGCTGTGCTGCGGGCAGGGGCTGTGTTGCGGGGCTGTGGCAGCGGCTCTCTGGGCTCAGTGGGGGCTCCGACGGCATTTCGTCAAAGCCCGGAGGCCCCCCGCTCATCCGTGAATGGCAAGTTGCGGTGGCCTCTGAGAACATGGGCGCCGGGAAAATGGCCGCCGGGCCGGCGCACGCTTAGATTCAAATCTCGTCAATGAGATCTCGTCTCCCGAGATCTCGGGGCGAGATCTTGGCAACAAGATCTGAATCTGAGCGTGCGCCAGCCCGGCGGCCATTTTCCCGGCGCCCATGTTCTCGGAGGCCACCGCAACTTGCCATTCAAGCATGAGCGGGGGGCCTCCGGGCTTTGACAAAATGCCGTCGGAGCCCCCACTGAGCCCAGAGAGCCGGTACCACAGCCCCGCAACACAGCCCCTACCCGCAGCACAGCTTGTGCCCCAGAGCCCAGCCACTGCCCGCAGCAAAGCTTGTGCCCCAGAGCCCAGCCACTGCCCGCAGCACAGCTTGTGCCCCAGAGCCCAGCCACTGCCCGCAGCAAAGCTTGTGCCCCAGAGCCCAGCCACTGCCCGCAGCAAAGCTTGTGCCCCAGAGCCCAGCCACTGCCCGCAGCAAAGCTTGTGCCCCAGAGTCCAGCCACTGCCCGCAGCACAGCTTGTGCCCCAGAGCCCAGCCACTGCCCGCAGCAAAGCTTGTGCCCCAGAGCCCAGCCACTGCCCGCAGCACAGCTTGTGCCCCAGAGCCCAGCCACTGCCCGCAGCAAAGCTTGTGCCCCAGAGCCCAGCCACTGCCCGCAGCAAAGCTTGTGCCCCATAGCCCAGCCACTGCCCGCAGCACAGCTTGTGCCCCAGAGCCCAGCCACTGCCCGTAGCACAGCTTGTGCCCTAGAGCCCAGCCACTTCCCGCAGCACAGCTTGTGCCCCAGAGCCCAGCCTGTGCCCCGGAGCCCAACCACTGCCCCGGAGCCCAGCCGCTGCCCCGGAGCACAGAGCCTCCACCCCTGCCCAAGCACAGAGCACCAGCCTGGGATGGGATTTCCTGGAGGCCAACGCACCAGCCTGGACCACCGAAAGGCCCCTGTGACCACTTCTCCACCTGTGGCGATCCCTTCACTGGTAAGCTGAATTCGGACTGTAAGACGTACCCCCATTTGAAACATTTTTTTTTCTCTTATTTTTATTCTGAAAATTTGGGGTGCGTCTTATCGTCCGGTGCGTCTTATAGTCCGAAAAATACGGTATTCAGTATAGTAGACTCTAAAGCTACAAATTATCATCCCAAAATAAGAATAAATAAAGACTAAAGCCACCCTCCACGCTTTCTCTTCAGCTTATGTGTAGCAAATACCTAATGCTCATGTTGGATGTCAAACATCTGTATTTTATATTCATTCTGCTCGATCTATAATATAAATCCGCTCTACATGCACGGACTTTCTGGTCAATATTGTCTTTTTTTCTGGATGAAAAACAGTCAATTTTGTTTACGCTTGTGTGGCTACGTTCACACTAGCGTTGTGCGCCGCTGCGTCGGCGACGCGACGCACAACGCACCGAAAAACGCGTGCAAACGCACGCAAAAACGCTGCGTGCGTCGTTTTTTGACGAAAATCGGACGCAAGAAAAATGCAACTTGTTGCGTTTTCTTGGTCCGACGCTAGCGTCAAAAAAGACGCATGTGTCGGAAAACGCAACAAGCAAAAACGCATGCGTCCCCCATGTTAAACATAGGGGCGCATGATGCGTGCGTCGCCCGACGCTAGCGCGACGCACACTAGCCGAACGCTAGTGTGAACGTAGCCTTACAGCTGAGTACTTTCAGGTTTTTTTTTTTTACAGACAGCATTCGGACCAAAAATACGGTCATGTGAACAAACCCTGAATCTGCAGAGGCAGAGCTACAGAAAAGAGGTGCAGTCAGAACCAATGATGAGACACAAGGTGGGTTTCATCACCTCAGATTCTCTGTAGACAATGTAGCTAAGGCCACATTCACACATTCAGTATTAGCTCAGTATTTTACCTCAGTATGTGTAAGCCAAAACCAGGAGTGGGTGATAAATGCAGAAGTGGAGCATATGTCTCTATTATACTTTTCCTCTAATTGTTCCACTTCCAATTTTGGCTTACAAATACTGATGTAACATACTGACCAAATAATTACCTAAACTATAGTTACCGATCACAGCTTTACCCAAATGGATGCAAGCCAAAAATCTTCTAAGCAGCAATCATCACCTCTAGACATCGACTTATATATCATGAGCTTCTGATTGAACAGTCACAAATAAAAATAAAACTAGAAAACAATTACAGGGGACGTATATTCCTAGAAATATAAAACTCAGAAAGATCTGCTAGAAGCTGGAAATCATTTCTATGTTGAAGACAGGAGCTTCTTAACGGTCCAGTACATTACACAAATTGTACCAGGAAAAAAAATAGAGCTGCCATCACCTGGTGTACAAAGCATCATCTGATTCTCGTACAGAAAATGAGCAGTGAAGAACAAGCAGAACTGCACTATACTGAACAAGTAATAGAGGGCCAACCATGCAATTCACTAAGGCCCCCTTCACACGTCCTGGTATTTCTGGTACTGGAAAAACCAGTACCAGAGTTATCCGTGTCCGTGTGTTACATATGAGTCGCATATGTGTGGCGTCTGTGTGCTGCATCAGTGTGACACTTACCGGCACCTGGGGAAAAGCCGTACAGTTCGCACTGTTCCCAGGAGCCGAGTGTTGAAGGCAGCTCTCATCATTGTAGCCTGGTCTCCCTGAGATCAGCACGACCAGGCGACAATGATGGGAGTTGTATTCAGCACCAGCTTTGTACATCGTGTATAAATTACCATAAATGATAGAAAAAAAATGGCGTGGACTCCCACGCAATTTTCATAACCAGCAGGGGGAAAGCCGATCGCTGGGGGCTGATGTTAATAATCTGGGTAAGGGCCCCCAGCAGTCGGCATTCCTTCTGCAGGTTATGAAAATTAAAAAGAAAAAAGTAACACAGAAATTGTTGGTGAGGGTGTTCGTAATATTCAGTGCTTATAAATATATATCTATATAGAGTAAAACTAGAAAAGACCCTGCCACCAAAAAAATGGACTAAAGTGAGACTACGTGGACAATCGGAAAATAACATTAGAGTAAAAGAGGAAAAAGAAACCGATCACATAGTCCAAAAGTAGAACGTTTATTTATTAAATACAGGTAAAAATAACTGGACAATAAGCAATGATGGGTAAAATAGACGAATACTAAACAGGACGCACATGCAGGGATATGAAAAAGGATCACTACTATGTAGAATTATAAAGAAATAAAGATAATGTACATATAATTACTCAGAAATAAATACAGTATGCACAGGTGACAATAATAAAAGTGCTTAGTGCAGTATGGCAAAAAATAATATTACAATGAAGAAAAGTAAATTGCATATTGTAAACAAAAAAACTAAAATACCAAGTGATACAAAAAATCTTTATATTATAAACAGTGTAGTAAATACTATTGCCATAGTATAAAAAAAACTGTATGTCATAAAGTGACTAGAGCAACAGAATAGCAGTACTGGATGGAGGTGTGAAATAATGTACCATTAAAAATTAAAGAATTGTGCACAGTAGTAAGACCAAAGATAGGTAATCACTTACAGAGTAGTGCCAAGCTGATGTTTGTAGTGATACCACTTTTGGTCCATGCAGGAGCTAACGTGCCACACTACTCTGTAAGTGATTACCTATGTTTGTGAACTGTACTGCTTTTCTCAGGTCCTGTACGTGTCACACTGATGCGGCACGCCGACGCCATCCATGTGTCATTAGTGTGCCAGTGCTGCAGATAGAAAACCAACATGTCAGCGTATGTTGCCCACAGACATTGGGTCCGAGGAAACACACCGACGTGCATAGACCCATTTATGTCTGTGTGCGCATCACGTGCCATGTGAAAACTGTCACCACACGTACTGAAGACACTGACGCGTGAAGGAGGCCTAATATAGATAGGCATTATACCAGTGAAATGTCTGTCATGCCAATCAGCAAGTGTCTGTGGCATTGCATTTTGTCTGTGTTTTTAAATTAGGATAAGCTAGAAAATATGTATGATGTAAATACTGAGGCCATCATAGCTTGACGGATCACCAGATATTGTCATGGGTGTAGTGAAGGATTTTAAAGTTGTGCCATCTTTCTTAAGGTACCTTCACACATAACGATTTCGTTAACGATATCGTTGCAACGTCACGCTTTTTGTGACGTAGCAACGATCCCGCTAACGATCTCGTTATGTGTGACAGCGACCAACGATCAGGCCCCTGCTGGGAGATCGTTGGTCGTTGGGGAATGATCAGGACCTCTTTTTTGTCGCTGATCACCCGCTGTCATCATTGGATCGGCGTGTGTGACGCCGATCCAGCGATGTGTTCACTTGTAACCAGGGTAAATATCAGGTTACTAAGCGCAGGGCCGCGCTTAGTAACCCAATATTTACCCTGGTTACCATAGTAAAAGTTAAAAAAAAACCAGTACATACTCACATTCCGATGTCTGTCCTGTTCCCCGCCGTCAGCTTCCCTGCACTGACTGTCAGCGCCGGCCGTAAAGCAAAGCACAGCGGTGACGTCACCGCTGTGCTCTGCTTTCCGGCCGGCGCTGACACAGTCAGTGCGGGAAGCTGACGGCGGGTGACGTGACAGACATCGGAATGTGAGTATGTACTGTTTTTTTTTTTTACTTTTACAATGGTAACCAGGGTAAATATCAGGTTACTAAGTGTGGCCCTGCGCTTAGTAACCCGATGTTTACCCTGGTTACCCGGGGACTTCGGCATCGTTGAAGACAGCTTCAACGATGTCGAAGTCGTTCCCCTGATCGTTGGTCGCTGGACAGAGCTGGCTGTGTGACAGCTCCCCAGCGACCACACAACGACTTACCAACGATCACGGCCAGGTCGTATCGCTGGTCGTGATCGTTGGTAAGTCGTTTAGTGTAACGGTACCCTTACTGGAATAGAAATCTTTTTGAGCTCTTGTCCTGGACAGAATTTCAAAAATTAGGCAAGATGAAACTATTGGTGGAGGAGGATGAACTTCTGCCATTTGCAGCATCAATCATCCAGCAGTTGACAAAAATCAACACTGTGCTCCCAAGTTTAATAGCAATGATCTTATAGGCACTGTGCTCTTTGCCTATAAAACCAACCACCACTGATCACTGTAACTATTTATGCAGATAACACAACCCATTTAGACTGTGTGATGTGTAATGGTTATCAGTGTTACCAGTGTGATGTGTAATGGTTACCAGTGTTACCGGTGTGATGTGTAATGGTTATCATTGCTACCAATGTGATGTGTAGTGGTTATCAGTGTTACCAGTGTGATGTGTAATGGTTACCAGTGTTACCGGTGTGATGTGTAATGGTTACCAGTGCTACCAATGTGATGTGTAATGGTTATCAGTGTTACCAATGTGATGTGTAATGGTTATCAGTGTTACCGGTGTGATGTGTAATGGTTACCAGTGTTACCGGTGTGATGTGTAATGGTTACCAGTGCTACCAATGTGATGTGTAATGGTTCTCAGTGTTACCAATGTGATGTGTAATGGTTATCAGTGTTACCAGTGTGATGTGTAATGGTTATCAGTGTTACCGGTGTGATGTGTAATGGTTATCAGTGTTACCAGTGTGATGTGTAATGGTTACCAGTGTTACCGGTGTGATGTGTAATGGTTACCAGTGCTACCAATGTGATGTGTAATGGTTATCAGTGTTACCAATGTGATGTGTAATGGTTATCAGTGTTACCAGTGTGATGTGTAATGGTTATCAGTGTTACCGGTGTGATGTGTAATGGTTATCAGTGTTTACCAGTGTGATGTGTAATGGTTATCAGTGTTACCAATGTGATGTGTAGTGGTTATCAGTGTTACCAGTGTGATGTGTAATGGTTACCAGTGTTACCAGTGTGATGTGTAATGGTTACCAGTGTTACCGGTGTGATGTATAATGGTTACCAGTGCTACCAATGTGATGTGTAATGGTTATCAGTGTTACCAGTGTGATGTGTAATGGTTATCAGTGTTACCGGTGTGATGTATAATGGTTATCAGTGTTACCAGTGTGATGTGTAATGGTTATCAGTGTTACCGGTGTGATGTGTAATGGTTATCAGTGTTACTGGTGTGATGTGTAATGGTTATCAGTGTTACCGGTGTGATGTGTAATGGTTATCAGTGTTACCGGTGTGATGTGTAATGGTTATCAGTGTTACCGGTGTGATGTGTAATGGTTATCAGTGTTACCGGTGTGATGTGTAATGGTTATCAGTGTTACCAGTGTGATGTGTAATGGTTATCAGTGTTACCGGTGTGATGTGTAATGGTTATCAGTGTTACCGGTGTGATGTATAATGGTTATCAGTGTTACCAGTGTGATGTGTAATGGTTATCAGTGTTACCGGTGTGATGTGTAATGGTTATCAGTGTTACCGGTGTGATGTGTAATGGTTATCAGTGTTACCGGTGTGATGTATAATGGTTACCAGTGTTACCGGTGTGATGTGTAATGGTTATCAGTGTTACCGGTGTGATGTGTAATGGTTATCAGTGTTACCGGTGTGATGTGTAATGGTTATCAGTGTTACCGGTGTGATGTGTAATGGTTACCAGTGTGATGTGTAATGGTTATCAGTGTTACCGGTGTGATGTATAATGGTTATCAGTGTTACCGGTGTGATGTGTAATGGTTATCATTCTTACCGGTGTGATGTGTAATGGTTATCAGTGTTACTAGTGTGATGTGTAATGGTTACCAGTGTTACTAGTGTGATGTGTAATGGTTACCAGTGCTACCAATGTGATGTGTAATGGTTATCAGTGTTACCGGTGTGATGTGTAATGGTTATCAGTGTTACCGGTGTGATGTGTAATGGTTATCAGTGTTACCAGTGTGATGTATAATGGTTATCAGTGTTACCAATGTGATGTGTAATGGTTATCAGTGTTACCGGTGTGATGTGTAATGGTTACCAGTGTTACCAGTGTGATGTATAATGGTTATAAGTGTTACCGGTGTGATGTGTAATGGTTATCAGTGTTACCGGTGTGATGTGTAATGGTTATCAGTGTTACCGGTGTGATGTGTAATGGTTATCGGTGTTACCGGTGTGATGTGTAATGGTTATCAGTGTTACCGGTGTGATGTGTAATGGTTACCAGTGTTACCAGTGTGATGTATAATGGTTATAAGTGTCACCGGTGTGATGTGTAATGGTTATCAGTGTTACCGGTGTGATGTGTAATGGTTATCAGTGTTACCGGTGTGATGTGTAATGGTTATCGGTGTTACCGGTGTGATGTGTAATGGTTATCAGTGTTACCGGTGTGATGTGTAATGGTTATCAGTGTTACCGGTGTGATGTGTAATGGTTATCAGTGTTACCGGTGTGATGTGTAATGGTTATCGGTGTTACCGGTGTGATGTGTAATGGTTATCGGTGTTACCGGTGTGATGTGTAATGGTTATCAGTGTTACCGGTGTGATGTGTAATGGTTATCAGTGTTACCGGTGTGATGTGTAATGGTTATCAGTGTTATCGGTGTGATGTGTAATGGTTATCAGTGTTACCGGTGTGATGTGTAATGGTTATCAGTGTTACCGGTGTGATGTGTAATGGTTACCAGTGTTACCAGTGTGATGTGTAATGGTTATCAGTGTTACCGGTGTGATGTGTAATGGTTATCAGTGTTACCGGTGTGATGTGTAATGGTTATCAGTGTTGCCGGTGTGATGTGTAATGGTTATCAGTGTTAACAGTGTGATGTGTAATGGTTATCAGTGTTAACGGTGTGATGTGTAATGGTTATCAGTGTTAACAGTGTGATGTGTAATGGTTATCAGTGTTACCGGTGTGATGTGTAATGGTTATCAGTGTTACCGGTGTGATGTGTAATGGTTACCAGTGCTACCAGTGTGATGTGTAATGTTATCAGTGTTACCGGTGTGATGTATAATGGTTATCAGTGTTACCGGTGTGATGTGTAATGGTTATCAGTGTTACCGGTGTGATGTGTAATGGTTACCAGTGCTACCAGTGTGATGTGTAATGGTTATCAGTGTTACCGGTGTGATGTGTAATGGTTATCAGTGTTACCGGTGTGATGTGTAATGGTTATCAGTGTTACCGGTGTGATGTGTAATGGTTATCAGTGTTACCAGTGTGATGTGTAATGGTTATCAGTGTTAACGGTGTGATGTGTAATGGTTATCAGTGTTAACAGTGTGATGTGTAATGGTTATCAGTGTTACCGGTGTGATGTGTAATGGTTATCAGTGTTACCGGTGTGATGTGTAATGGTTATCAGTGTTACCGGTGTGATGTGTAATGGTTACCAGTGTTACCAGTGTGATGTGTAATGGTTATCAGTGTTACCGGTGTGATGTGTAATGGTTATCAGTGTTACCGGTGTGATGTGTAATGGTTATCAGTGTTACCGGTGTGATGTGTAATGGTTATCAGTGTTACCAGTGTGATGTGTAATGGTTATCAGTGTTAACGGTGTGATGTGTAATGGTTATCAGTGTTAACAGTGTGATGTGTAATGGTTATCAGTGTTACCGGTGTGATGTGTAATGGTTATCAGTGTTACCGGTGTGATGTGTAATGGTTACCAGTGCTACCAGTGTGATGTGTAATGTTATCAGTGTTACCGGTGTGATGTATAATGGTTACCAGTGTTACCGGTGTGATGTGTAATGGTTATCAGTGTTACCGGTGTGATGTGTAATGGTTACCAGTGCTACCAGTGTGATGTGTAATGGTTATCAGTGTTACCGGTGTGATGTATAATGGTTATCAGTGTTACCGGTGTGATGTGTAATGGTTATCAGTGTTACCGGTGTGATGTGTAATGGTTATCAGTGTTACCAGTGTGATGTGTAATGGTTATCAGTGTTACCAATGTGATGTGTAATGGTTATCAGTGTTACCGGTGTGATGTGTAATGGTTACCAGTGTTACCAGTGTGATGTATAATGGTTATCAGTGTTACCGGTGTGATGTGTAATGGTTATCAGTGTTACCGGTGTGATGTGTAATGGTTATCAGTGTTACCGGTGTGATGTGTAATGGTTATCGGTGTTACCGGTGTGATGTGTAATGGTTATCGGTGTTACCGGTGTGATGTGTAATGGTTATCAGTGTTACCGGTGTGATGTGTAATGGTTATCAGTGTTACCGGTGTGATGTGTAATGGTTATCAGTGTTACCGGTGTGATGTGTAATGGTTATAAGTGTTACCGGTGTGATGTGTAATGGTTATAAGTGTTACCGGTGTGATGTGTAATGGTTATCAGTGTTACCGGTGTGATGTGTAATGGTTATAAGTGTTACCGGTGTGATGTGTAATGGTTATCAGTGTTACCGGTGTGATGTGTAATGGTTATCAGTGTTACCGGTGTGATGTGTAATGGTTATCGGTGTTACCGGTGTGATGTGTAATGGTTACCAGTGCTACCGGTGTGATGTGTAATGGTTACCAGTGTTACTAGTGTGATGTGTAATGGTTACCAGTGCTACCAATGTGATGTGTAATGGTTATCAGTGTTACCGGTGTGATGTGTAATGGTTACCAGTGTTACTGGTGTGATGTGTAATGGTTACCAGTGCTACCAATGTGATGTGTAATGGTTATCAGTGTTACCAGTGTGATGTGTAATGGTTACCAGTGCTACCAATGTGATGTGTAATGGTTATCAGTGTTACCGGTGTGATGTGTAATGGTTACCAGTGTTACTGGTGTGATGTGTAATGGTTACCAGTGCTACCAATGTGATGTGTAATGGTTATCAGTGTTTACCAGTGTGATGTGTAATGGTTACCAGTGCTACCAATGTGATGTGTAGTGGTTATTTTCAGTGTTACCAGTGTGATGTGTGATGGCTGCTCTCTGCTCTCCTGATCTCATAGGCACATTTGCAGGTTCCTCTCAGCTTCCATCTCACCGCAAACAGGTTTGCAGTGTTGTTGCAATACAGCACAGCTGAAAGAGAAGCAAAAATTGTGTCTGCAAGAACACAAATTTTATTTCTCCTCTTCTGTGTTAGGTACTTGTGTCACTGGTAACTCTCTTTCATGTAAAACAAGCTCTGGAGGCAGAGTTCTCTGCAGGCCCCATCCCCCCCAGAGCCTGGAAGAGGTCATTTATATAAAGTGATAAAAGATGATCTATGAGCAACAAGGCATCTGGTATGAGACACACAGGTAGGACTGTTTTCTGCAGTCTATTACCTGTATGCTCATATTACGGTAATAGTTTAAATACTGTAGGTCAAATCTGGTGACAAATGCCCTTTAAATGCAAATGAAACAATTACAATTAAGGTTACATGTCTGATAATGGAGCTAAGACACTGTCTGAATGAACCAAAACCAAAAGAATTGTAATACTTTTTACAAGCAACAATGTACATGAATGGAGAAAACATTGTGGAATGCTGATGCAAAAACTCCAACATAATGAAAGGAATTCAATTGAAAAATTTTCTGGAGGGAACATAAGCTACCTACATGTTGTCCTCCACTGAGCACAGCATAAGACCTCATTCACATATCCGTATAAGTCATGCATGTGAAAAACTGGTACTGATGCCATCAGTGTTTTCCATCTGTGTGTCATCCTTGTGTCATCAGTGTCTCATCAATGTGTCATCTGTGTGTCCATCTTTGCCTTCAGTGTGTCAATCAGTGTGTCATACTTGTGTCACCAAAGTTTTCCATCAGTGTATCAAACTTGTGTCATCAGTATGTGATCTGTGTTTCCGTCTTGACCATCAGTGTGTCATCAGTGTTTTCTATCAGTGTGTCCATTTGTACCATCAGTGTGTTCGTTTGTACCATCAGTGTGTCCGTTTGTACCATCAGTGTGTTCGTTTGTACCATCAGTGTGTTCGTTGGTACCATCAGTGTGTTCGTTGGTACCATCAGTGTGTCCATTTGTACCATCAGTGTGTTCGTTGGTACCATCAGTGTGTCCATTTGTACCATCAGTGTGTTCGTTGGTACCATCAGTGTGTCTGTTTGTACCATCAGTGTGTCCGTTTGTACCATCAGTGTGTTCGTTTGTACCATCAGTGTGTCCGTTTGTACCATCAGTGTGTTTGTTTGTACCATCAGTGTGTCCGTTTGTACCATCAGTGTGTTTGTTTGTACCATCAGTGTGTCCGTTTGTACCATCAGTGTGTTCGTTTGTACCATCAGTGTGTTCGTTTGTACCATCAGTGTGGTCATCAGTATTTTTCCAGTATGGATAAAGAAATAAATGACAAAGCTTCTCCTATACTTCGCAATGTTAAACACGGACAGCAAACAGATGCCATCAGAGTGCTCCACCTGTTTTTCAGGGATCCATAAACTTGTATTGACCCTTGTGATTAACCATTTGTAGTGCTCATGAGGAAGGAGTCCTGTGACTGCTGTGCACACGCTGTGAAGTCCTTGGTATAAGTGAGCTATGGGCTCGCCCTGCCCATGCTTGATGGCTTTGCCAATTAGTTCAGATATTAAATTTTGCTGCAGGTTTGGTCATAAATTCACTACAAATTTGCAATAAATCTGCAACACAATTTGCATAAGTTACTTTCAGATTTTGTTGCGGATACAGCTGTGGATTTCACGCTACTCCATGACAAATCATTGCATAGGGTGAAAATCCACCCAAGAAAGAACACACTGCAGATTTAAAACAGCATGCTTTAATGTTTGTGTGGATTCTTTCAGCCACGTTTGAATGAAGGGTTAACATATTTGCGGTTGTGTTTAGAGCACTCCCTCCTCACAAGCACTGTAAATGATAAAAGCATAAGGTTCTTCAAAATGGGACACATAGGAGACAAAACATTGCAATCAGCCTCTCTCTTTCACTACTGTATGATGCCCCACAAATAGGATGCATAGTAGCAGAATGAATGGGAAAATAAAGGTTTATTCCAATGCACTTATGTCCCGCAAGTTCTGTAAGAGTATGACCTTGGCAAAGTCGATTCATCATGACCTTCCCCCCTTTTCCCTTGAATAACCAAGCCACACCAGTACTCTTTTGGATAATAAAGACACTTGGTGGGGCCCTTAAAGCTAACCCGATCCTGGTCTGGTGATTGTCCCATCGGCATTGCCTCTTCCCTCCCAGCCTTACTTTCAGCTGTGTTTTTCCCCCCCAGGCTCGGAAGCACCACAAATTGAGGGAAGAGGTTGCCTCCACACCGTTAACCTGTACCCGACTTCCATCATTGGGTACCCACCCATCGGTACTGCGTACCCAACCTCCAACATCGGGTGGCCCTCCGGATCCCATAATAATGTGACCCCGACTTGCCTCGTCGGGTATCACCCAAGTCTCACCAGACCACCAACAACCCGTAACCATCCACTAAAGGGGTTCCCCGCAATGCAAGAATCCCCCATTACCGAACTTTTTTGCCAGCTTCGAGGACACACCAACTCTCAAATCATCGTTACGTTGATTATAACAGAATCTCAGGCTCACGAAGAGACATCCGCCACCAGTTAGGAGAGGAAAAAACCCCTGTGGGGGAAACCTCCAGGGAACAATGGCTACGGATTGCCCTTCCCCTGGGCTTAAAGGTAACTGCCAAATTAAATTCACTTTGTATAATGTATCATTCATTCATATCACTATTTGAATAGTTGCTCCAGCTACTGTGACCCAGTTGTTCTTCTTCTCCTCTGGGATGGATGGGCGTGGCTTGTTGTCCAGACTCCATGACAAATCATTGCATAGAGTGAAAATCCACCCAAGAATGAACACACTGCAGATATAAAACAGCATGCTTTAATGTTTGTGTGGATTCTTTCAGCAAAGTATGAATAAGGGGTTTTTAAAACCCCATTCACCTGTACTGCAAATTGCTGCATATTTGCGGTTGTGTTTAGAGCACTCTCTCCTCACAAATGCTGCAAATGATAAAAGCATAAGGTTCTTCAAAATGGGACATATAGGAGACAAAACATTGCAATCAGCCTCTCTCTTTCACTACTTTATGCTGCCCCACAAATAGGATACATAGTAGCAGAATGAATGGGAAAATAAAGTTTTATTCCAATGCACTCTAGTCCCGCAAGTTCTGTAAGAGCAACACTAGATCTGGAAGTGCTCTCGGATCTCCTCAACCGGATCTCTTATTATTATACATTTTTATAGCGCCATTTATTTCATGGCGCTTTACATGTGAGTGGGGCAAATATAGACAAGTGCAATAAACATGAGTAAAACAAGGCACACACAAGTACAGGAGGAGAGAGGACCCTGCCCGCGAGGGCTCACAGCCTTATCAACCTTCCCCTTATTGTAATTATTATTACTATTCCCCCTTTCTGCTCTTAAATGACAGCTGTAGTGGACTTCCATTTTGATTTTAGCTAGTTACTTCATAGTCCCTGATGTCACTATTAAAGCAGTTTTTTCATTTTCTTGTTTCCCCATATTTACGGTAACTAAATTATCAGGCACAAAAAAAAAGATAAAACGTGTCTTACTTACATATATTGAATAGGCACATAAACCTGAAACCAGATTACTCTCCGCATGCTATAGCCACAGATTTTATCAAGAAAGTTCCTGCCCTGTGAAATGGAGGAAAATGGAGGAGAGGGGAGGGGTTCAGATAATGGGGCCAACTGCTAGAAGGACCTGAAAGGTGGAGAGGCCTGAACCTATGTGTGACTGAGTGACATTAAAAACAGACAAGACCAAAAGAGCACAATCAGGAAAAATTGCAAGGCTTCTGCTACCCATCACAATGTTAAAAATGAACAGAACACGGATTGCATACAGGTGGCTGTCCTAAAGACTTGTATGAGTAATTTTGATCCGTAACTAGGAGCAAAAGCGGAAATGTCTCTATGATATTTTACGGACACTCTGTCCGCTAATAAACATGGACATGTAACTAGCCCCATGAACTATCATGGGTACATAGTCTATCTGTGAAAAACACTGATTCAACATATACGTGGATAAAATGACATATGAATGAGGCCTAAGAGTTCCTGAACATAGCTACTCACTGGCAGGCAGACAGACAGAAAAGGGCCTGTGTGTAAGAACAATATATTTGCCCTTTGAAGCCCAAGAGCTCCTAAAAATGCAATATTGCACCTGCTTTGGAGGTATAAATGGGCCCCTTACCTCTTGGGTCCCTGTGGGCGGCACAGGTTGCACCAATGATATGTCCACCCTTTAGCTAATATTACAGCATTAACTTTAGACGTCATGATTTCAGGTTGGGGTCAAAACGACACATTTACCAGGTAGCTATGGTGACTAGAAAAGCAAACACCAAGAGTAGATCCCATGTTTTCGGTCGCTACGTACTTCCACACACTAAAGGTATCTTCACACATAACGATTTCGTTAACGATATCGTTGCAACGTCACGCTTTTTGTGACGTAGCAACGATCCCGCTAACGATCTCGTTATGTGTGACAGCGACCAATGATCAGGCCCCTGCTGGGAGATCGTTGGTCACTGGGGAAAGATCAGGACCTTTTTTTGGTCGCTGATCACCCGCTGTCATCGTTGGATCGGCGTGTGTGACGCCAATCCAACAATGTGTTCACTTGTAACCAGGGTAAATATCGGGTTACTAAGCGCAGGGCCGCGCTTAGTAACCCAATATTTACCCTGGTTACCATTGTGAAAGTAAAAAAAAAAAAAACAATACATACTCACATTCCGATGTCTGTCACGTCCCCCGCCGTCACCTTCCCTGCACTGACTGTCAGCGCCGGCCGTAAAGCAGAGCACAGCGGTCTACTATACACACAAAATGTTGTTAGTTTACTAATTTGCTAGGCTAGATAATTATAACAAACATCACAAAGAGCATCAATTCCAATCTCTCTCTCTCTGTACATTATTGGATAAGGGATACTAAGTTTTAGGAACAGTTATTGGTGGCTCGTTCATCTGACAACTATCCCTAACAAACTCCCTATGCATATGTGCAGCGCCCCAGAGACGTCGCTCTGCCACTAAGGGGAGTGATGGTACGTCTGATGGCACTAAAGGAGTTCACCTGACCAGGTATCACAGTCACACACTACATTTCACACTCCGGCCACCAGGGGGAGCAAAAGGCACTATTTACTAGGCCACTCCTCACACTTTGTTAAAACTGGGGGTTGGATAGGAAGTTAGTCAGAAGCTGGCTGGGTTTTGTCCAGGCAACATCCCATGGCAGGGGGTGTTGCGGGGAAGATTCAGAGGGGTCCCTGTCAGGCGTGGGAACCTGGCAGTGACTTAGCAACAAGGACAGATCATTACAGAACCGCGCCTGCACTACCTTGCGGCGGTATCTAAAGAAAGGACATGAAGCGAAGTATATTGTGGAGAAGTGAGAAACGAGATCAAAGCAAAAAGGAGATATCCAGTAGGAGTCGTGCCCCGAGATCGGCAACATCCTACTGAGGCACGTAGCCGGTGGCCAGAACGCCGAGGAAGTAACTGACTCCAAGCATTACTTCAAACAGAGGCAGGACAGTTGATTATAGGTTGGCTGTCTAACATACATCACCTAAGAAGACATAGGGGGCAAGCGTGGAGAGGGGCGTCTCTAGGGTCCCAGAATAGCTCCGAGCCTTCCCGTCAAACAGGTGCATCCTAGCCATAACAAACTGGGGGACGAAGCAGAACATCAGAATAGAAACGACAGTTGTGAGGACTATCCCGAATGCTCAGCAGGGAAGGACTGCAACACACAGGCGCTAGTTGGTAGGCACTGATTTCCACCTGCAAAGGGAACTCTGGATGTGCCTTCGGACCGGCCGGTCTCAGACAGCCCTGTTAACAGTGCTCCGGATTGAGGATCCTGAAGTCACCAGTAAAGAGGTAAAGAGACTGCAACCCTGTGTCCTCGTTATTAACTGTGCCTCCTACACTACTGGGAAGCCCTGGGGATACACTTCACCTGTGGGAAGGTATACCATCTAGCTGCCATTCCATCACCCCAGCGGACCCCGAAGCAGCGTCGGTCGCCCTGACCGAACACCACAGGTGGCGTCTCGAAGCCTTGACAAACTACCATTAACTCTTTCATTGGACGCCCCTTAGCAGGGTCACGGACCGGGTCCCGCCACCGTGACAACCCCAGAACTGAGATAGAGAGGACCGGTACCGAGTAACCTGTGGCCCTGTGTCTGGGAGCGCTCCATATGTATACTCTGTTTGGTCAAGTGTGAATGTGTTGCCAATGGGTCTCATTTTCTTTGAAAAAAAATCCTCCTTTCCCTCAGCATATGGTGAAAATGTCATATATATTAGATGGTGATTGAGGTCTACTGTGTGAGGCCACCTTAAGGACAGGATGTACTGTACGTAATGAGGTTATCTAATCAACAACATTTGGAGTAGTGCTATTCACTTCTAGCTTTGGGAACAATGATAAGCACTACACCTCCAGTCACATAGTACTTTGTGCTTGCCATCTCTTGACTGGTGGGGATCCAGGGATATGACCCTACTAATCATACATTTATCTGTGGATTGGTGATATGTGTTGTTGATGAGATAATCACTTTATATATCTGTCAGTGCTTGCTTCTAAACCTAGGACATGTTATTCAAAGGTAAAAGTAACGGGTTACTTGCTTTCCTAGACTTTCCACGTTAATGAATGTTATCATCAAATTGTTCCTGCTCATAATAGTAGTGATTCCAACATTGTCACAGAATCGCCATTCATGAAATCCCTCTAATATTACACTTCACACAATGAATGGGATGCAGCGCTCATGGGAGCACCATTGTGTTGATCGTTGCAGGCGGCAGAAGTTGAACTTGCAACTATCAGAAATTGATATCATATTCCTTTATGTTATGGGGAAAAAGAGAATGTGTTCAATGTCTTCCTTTCCATTAACAGAGATTTTATCTGCTAAGAAATTACTATTTTAATTGTACCCGATTCCCCATAAAAATCCAGCTACAGCTCACTATTACACACTGTGCACACTATTACAATAGTGAGATAAGCGCTCATCTGAAGGAAATTAATATGTTTGGACAGGTTAAAAAACTACATTGTAACCCTCTGTATTCGATAGAACTAAGGAGTCATAAGTCAGTTTGTAAGTTTCTTTGTCATAAGATTATCAGTAAAGCTCATCAGAAGAGGGATGGAGCATAAGATGCCTACATCATCCTCGAAAACAAGATGAAGATCTGCCACAGGTGAAACCTCAGTTTTCACCACCATAACATGTAGCAAACAAAGAACCATACACCTAATCTGCCATACATAGACTAATATCACTTGCATTTCGCCTTTCTTCTTGTATGTACCAAGCTCCTACTAAGGTCAACTAATTCTCTGCTATACAGAAAAGTACTCAGAAAAGATGAAAAAGGATGATGAATCAAGACCAAAGTACATTTCTGTAAAGCAGAGATTTCGTTGATCTTAGTAGAAACTTGGAACATACAAGGAGAAAGACGAAATGCAAGTGATACTAGTTTAGTTTGCGTTTTAGGCATTTTTTTGTTTGTGCCAAATTCATTTTGGCTTTGCTGACATTTTGCACTAGTTTGTTCAGTCCTCATCTATTTTTTGCTAGGTAATGTGTCCATGGTTTTCATTAGATGTTTTAATCATTCTTTATTTGAAACTTACTGAAATGTCCCTGTTTTTTTCTCAAAGTCTGCCTAATTATTGTTTTTTTGTAGTATATTGATACCATGCAACATCTCAAAGCTTATTGAAAGGGTTTGCACTATGTTACTGAAAGAAAGTCCAAATAAGACAAAACAACACAAAAATAAAATTCATTAAATACTGTGCACCATTTTGATTAGCTTAGTGCAAAATATTGACGAATCAAGGTCCTTATTCCCAATTAACATGCAGCAGCCGATTAATGAATTGAGAATTTAATTTCTGTAATGCGAACAATGAAATGAAGCAAAAATGTGTTGTTGAAATGATTTAGGTTTAACGTCCTTAATGCTTCTTCTTTATCTGTCACAAGATAATGAATTTGGATCCTAATGAGATGCTATTACCGCCCCTTAAACCTGGAGCACACACACGCTGCCCCATTTCCCACAATAGGGGGATTTTAAAAAGCTGCAGTCTTTGGGATTAACTGGGTCCCTATTGTTTCCTGAAGCGTCTGGTCCATGTAGCTGAAGAGTCAGCGGGATCTCTGATTGCAGACAACATTAACCTTTTCTTTTCCACTCGTTTGTGATGACACAGATTGCGGAGGTGGGGGGTACAGAATAATGAGGTGTTGTGGTGTGTGACAGCACTACAGATAATTTCTCATAATGCATAATCTAACACTGTAAAAAGAAAAGCATGGCTAATTCAAGTGTGGCCTGCGCACAAGATTTTTGAGAAACTGCTGTCTTGCCTGGCTACGGTTTTAAGCAGGAATTTTCTACGAAGCTGCACTCGTCAGCTCCACTGGTCATGAATGTTATTATTCTCTGTATACTATGAAAGGAGCACTGACTAAATTACACGGCGGTACAAGAGGAGCTGCTAGATAAAAATGTTTATTGAGATCCTCATAACTGGATGAGATAACGTGGAGATCAGAGATGGACGTACAGTCAGCTTTTCTCCAGCCTGAAGTGGCTGCTTACCGCAGGGACAGACAAATTACTGTAAATCTCTTCCGAAGCCAATCAGACTATTATAGCAGCAAGTCAAAAAGAACTAAAAGAAACATCAAAAGAAACAGCACTTAATGGTAGGGGCCAGCAGCACATTTCCAGATGCATTGGCTCCTGGGTTCTGTCCAGCCTTGGCTCACAGGGAACAAAAGATTGTATTTTACAGCAGAGCAACAAATATTCTTTAGTTTTGATGTCCCCTAAGCATTCATGGCAAATCTCTTCCAACCTGTGTTATCAGTGCAGCCTCCTATCAACCACCTCCAGCAGTATCTCCAGTGCAGCCACCAACCATCCACCTCCAGCACCTTCCCCAGCGAAACCTCCTATCATCCACCTCCTGCACCTTCTCCAGCGCAACCTCCTATCATCCACCTCCAGCACCTCCTCCAGCGCAACCTCCTATCATCCACCTCCAGCACCTCCTCCAGCGCAACCTCCTATCATCCACCTCCAGCACCTCCTCCAGCGCAACCTCCTATCATCCACCTCCAGCACCTCCTCCAGCGCAACCTCCTATCATCCACATTCAGCACCTTCTCCAGCGCAACCTCCTATCATCCACCTCCAGCACCTCCTCCAGCGCAACCTCCTATCATCCACATTCAGCACCTTCTCCAGCGCAACCTCCTATTATCCACCTCCTGCACCTTCTCCAGCGCAACCTCCTATCATCCACCTCCAGCACCTCCTCCAGCGCAACCTCCTATCATCCACCTCCACAACACCTTCTCCAGTGCAGCCTCCTATCATCCACCTCCACAACACCTTCTCCAGTGCAGCCTCCTATCATCCACCTCCAGCTCTTTCTCCAGTGCATCATATCATCCACCTCCAGTACCTTTTCCAGTGCAACCTCCTATCATCCACCTCCATTACATTCTCCAGTGTAGCCTTCTATCATCCACCTCAAGCATGTTCTCCAGTGCAGCCTCCTATCATCCACCTACAGCATTTTCTCCAGGGCAACCTCCAATCATTCACCTCCAGCACCTTCTCCAGTGCAGCTTATCATCCACCTCCAGCACCTTCTCCAGTGCAGTCTCCTGTCATCTATCTCCAGCACCTTTTCCAGCGCAGCCTCCTATCATCCAGATGCAATCCCTTCTTCAGTGCAGCCTCCTATCATCCGCCTCCAGCACCTTCTCCAGTGCAGCCTCCTATCATTCACCTCCAGCACCTTCTCCAGCGCAACCTCCTATCATCCATCTCCAGCACCTTCTCCAGAGCAACCTCCTATCATCCACCTCCAGCACCTTCTCCAGTGCAGCCTCCTATCATCTATCTCCAGCACCTTCTCCAGTGCAGCCTATCATCCATCTCCAGTGCAGTCACTTATCATCTGCCTTCAGCACCTTCTCCAGTGCAGCCTCCTATCATTCATCTCCAGCACCTTCTCCAGTGAAGCCTCCTATCATTCATCTCCAGCATCTTCTCCAGTGAAGCCTCCTATCATTCATCTCCAGCACCTTCTCCAGTGCAGTCTCCTATCATCCACCTCCAGAACCTTCTTCAGTGCAACCTTCTATCATCCACCTCCGGCACCTTCTCCATTGCAACCACCTATCATCCACCTCCAGCTCCTTCTCTCTCCTATCCCTATTGCCCCAGGCACATTATTCTCCAATGACCCCCTGCCTGATTATCTTCTCCACTATTAGCCTGCACTTTTGCTTCCTTCTATTCAGGCTGTAGCAATCTTTCAGACCCCCTGTGCCTGTTTGGACAAGTTGTAGTGAGATGTTAATAGGGGCTCCACAATAGAGTAAAGTATGTGCAGGGAGACAGGAATTTTGTGTAATCTCCCACATTAACCTCATGATCATGAAACCGGCCTGATCCTTTGAGAAGGCTTGGTGTAAGGAATTTAGGCACAGTGCAAAAAACTTCTAGAGCGTAGCTAAACACATTAATCCTACTTTACCAGGATTATACTGAAGTGATAATTGCAAGAATACAGTGACCAGCAGGCTAGGATATAGGAGTATACTGCTAGGACATCAATGTCTCTACGTAACCTATCTGTTGAATGCAGGTTTGTGGCATCAATGTGACCCTTGTAACATCTCAGTGCTAGAATCATTATACAATGCATACAATATACTATACACTGTAGCAGCTGCATTTGTAAGTAGCACAAAAGAATAAAACCACAATTCAACCCAAATAGAGATTCCGTTCTATTGATGATTTGGCCAAAGTGAAGCCAGCACAATGCCCCAGTGCAGTTGCATACTCACAGTGGGGAATCATTAGTGCATTTATGGGTCACTGATCGATACAGCCACCTGCATTGTCCGTGCTCCTGTGGTGCAGCGGGCACACATGTAAGAACACATACACCACAATACCAGACCAGGGACCTCTGGCCTGTCATAGTGAGGACACTGATGGAGGGGACCAGGCAGTCATAAGGTAGCCATATAAAGAAAAGGGGCTTTCATCTCTTTAGGAAGTGAGGTTAATCACCAGCAAAAAAAGAGGAGTCTAAACATGAAGGTCCAGAGTCACAATTGACTATTTCACTGCTGGAACAAGTCATTCAGTGTTGAGCTCAGCTCATCTGAAGATCTTATCATAAGAAAAGCTCCTTTGTTGATGTTCATGCTCACACAAAACAACAGAGCCTCAATGGAAGGGTTCCACAATAGCCCCCATCCCCTTGTATATCCATTCTGGGTGAAACACTTTACTACCCTTCTTCTTACATGCCATCTATTTCATAGATGTCAGTCCTCACAAAAGTCTGATTTTTAGAAGGCCAATAAAAGGACACATATAGTCCTAGTTTCTTCTATTCAGGTAGAATATAAACTAGAGGATGCCATAGCTTGTTGGGTATGCCCTCCCTCCTGGGAGCCCTTCCCGCCATTCACCAGGTCTCGGTGGCACATGACACGTTTTTCTGCAGACATGTCTTCTCTGTCAATCAGGCGTTCAGTCCCTAATGACCAGAAGTGCAATGCGTGGGTCTTCTTCCCAGCCTCGCACTCCGGGGTACCCTCGAATAAGGGAATATGCCCTGCCATACACTACTGAGAACAGCAACAGGTTCCTATATAAAAATATACATGAAGAGTTTACTATGACTCCTCTTTGCCAGATATTTCACACTTCTACACCCCAAATGTAACTGCTCCTTATACTCCCTCCTATCTCATTATGTAACTGCCTCTTATGACGCTCCTTGCCTTGGAATATATTAAAAGCTCACAAAATTCTCCTTTATCTGTCCCTACAGATTCTCAGATTCTAGCACTGACATTTTTCCTTGTATCAGCAAAAACAACTTCTATAAATTATTAACATGTTAGCAACTAATTAATGAACATTCTGAAGCCCTTCCATCATTAAGCCAAACTTTAAAGGTCGTCGGAGGGGGGGGCTCCAGTATACAAGCGCAGCACATATCCCCCTCCTCTATCCACCTCGCAAAATAAGAAAAAAACACATCAAAGGGAGGTATGTTATACCATAAACAGCAAAGAGGAAAGGGATTATGGAAATAAAGGTATGGAGGAGGGGAAGCGTGAAGACGAGAATTAGGCAAGTGGAGTGGAAGTGGGTGAAGGGAAGTTTTTACAGTCAAAGGAGATGATAACAGATAAATTGGATGTGGGTGGTGCTGTATATGGGGGAGAATGATGTACACAAAGTTATTGTCTGTACATAGCACAAACAGGGAGAAGCACAGAACAGAGCGTAATGGGTATAGTACTAAATGGGACCACTATACCACGAAAGAATAAAATAAGAAAGCTGGAACAATTCCACAGATACTATGTCATATTACTGATATTTAAAGGGTGTGCCTGACATAAAGGAACTGGCACTGACTGGCATATGAACAGTCTTCTTTTAACAGGTGGAAATGACATAAAGATCTATAGATTAAGAGGGGTCTCAGCTGAGTAGGGGCTTGGAAGTGGCACAGGTCCTGTTTGGCCAGGAGAAATGGCGCAAGGCTGGCAACCAAGATTCCACCTACAGAAATTAATCCGTAGAGTCATAGGAAAAGAGCAAGTATAACGAGAGACAATGAGTTATTACAATCTACTGAAAAATAAAGAACATAAACAGAAAACCAAACATAGACATAAATACAAAGAGAAAGCGATCGCTACATTTCTGGGATCAGGACAGTGTTCTGGCTGTCTACAATGGCAGGAATTGATCTTCTGGATCCCCCAGCTCCAGGAATCTGCCGCCTGTCTCCATTATATGTGACTTATTGAACTTTATCGGTCCGAACAGATCTGTTCCACAGCAGGCACGATGATATTGCTTGTTATCAGTGGGACGAGCCATGGCTACGAGTTGGGAAGTGATCCTATGGCTTTAGTATGGCACCCAGATCCAGATCACTGACTGGCCATGTCTAGGGGCACTCAGGTGAGGAGATAGAAGTGTGCCCCAGGACAGGGGCAGTGACAATGAAGGCAGGGGGCATAACACATGGGTACAACAGAGGGCAAGGAACAATGCACAACAATGCTGCCAGCACACAGGGAAGAGGGGCAAGGTGCAGAATATGGGGAAGGGGGGAGTGTAAGAGCAGCAGCAGGGGAGGGACTGCAACCAGTGACTGACCTGTGGGAGTCTCAGTCTCCAGGGGGAAGCACAGGGGGGCGACCAGGAGCAGCAGTGCCAGCCGGGGGTACATTGTGCTCTTCTCCATCTTTCTGCAGTAGTCTAGTCTTCTGCCCCCTGCGGCCCAACCTGTAGGCTCCCCCCTCTCTCAAAACATACTCCTCTCCCCCCTTTTCATTCCTGCTCCAGCACAGGAAACTTGCAGAGTGGAGCGGAGTGTCAGACCAGCTCAGTGTATCAGGACTGACGTCATGGGCTCGAAGTGAAAAGTGCCCGCACTGCCACCTGCTGGACCCGTGAGGAACGTGGAGCAATGGTGCCATCTGCTGGTGGTATTAGGAATACAGAGCAACAATACATCCATCCAATGCAGTTTCCGGAAGGTGCGATGCTTGGGTAGAACTACAGGTCCCAGGCTTCATGGCTACACAGCAGAGACACGAGAAGCTGATCTGATAATCATATGAACAAGAAACCCAATCAATAACTGGATAGATAAATGAATAGAATTGTCCTAAAGGTCAGCGTACACCAATAATGTTGATGGTTGAGACCACGCTGTGAGAGGCGGCGATTGTTTTCACCAGAGGTGCGGTGTCAAATGGAATACAAGTAAGGCCGGCGTCACACACAGCGTATAAAAATATGGTCCGTATATTACGGCCGTAATACGCTGAAAAGTCACCAAAATAGTGGTCCGTAGCTCCTCCGTAGGCAGGGTGTGTCAGCGTATTTTGCGCATGGCATCCTCCGTATGTAATCCGTATGGCATCCGTACTGCGTGTTTTTCTCGCAGGCTTGCAAAACCAACATACGGCTATACAAGGGATCCATGTGTAAAAAAAAAAAAAAAACATATATACTGTCTATATATATATATATATATACATATATATATATATGTCAGTGGACACATATATATATATATATATATATATATATATATATTATTACTTCATACAGCGCGAGATACCATTAACCCCTTTCTGCCAGCTGACGGAATAGTACGTCAGCTGGCAGATCCCCCGCTTTGAGGTGGGCTCCGGCGGTGAGCCCACCTCAAAGCCGCGACATGTCAGCTGTTTTGTACAGCTGACATGTGCGTGCAATGAGCGCGAGCGGAATCGCGATCCGCCCGCGCCCATTAACTAGTTAAATGCCGCCGTCAAGCGCTGACAGCGGCATTTAACCAGCGCTCCCGGCCGCGCGGCCGGCTGTGCTTGAACTGCTGACCCCCGTCACATGATCGGGGGTCAGCAGTGCATCGCCATAACAACCAGAGGTCTCCTTGAGACCTCTATGGTTGTTGATGGCTGATTGCTTTGAGCGCCACCTTGTGGTCGGCGTTCAAAGCAACCCTGCATTTCTGCTACATAGAGGTGATCTGTACTTCACCTCTATGTAGCAGAGCCGATCGAGTTATGCATGTTTCTAGCCTCCTATGGAGGCTATTGAAGCATGCCAAAATTAAAAAAAAAAAAGTGATTAAAAATGTAAAAAAAATAAAAAATATATAAAAGTTCAAATCACCCCCCTTTCGCCCCAATCAAAATAAAACAATTAAAAAAAAAATCAAACATACACATATTTGGTATCGCCGCGTTCAGAATCGCCCGATCTATCAATAAAAACAAAGGATTAACCTGACCACTAAATGACGTAGCGAGAAAAAAAATCAAAGCGCCAAAATTAAGTTTTTTTGGTCGCCGCGACATTGCATTAAAATGCAATAACAGGCGATCAAAAAAACGTATCTACACCAAAATGGTATCATTAAAAACGCCAGCTCGGCACGCAAAAAATAAGCCCTCACCTGACCCCAGATCACGAAAATTGGAGACGCTACGGGTATCAGAAAATCGCGCATTTTTTTTTTTTTTTTTTAGCAAAATTTGGAATTTTTTTTTCACCACTTAGATAAAAAATAACCTAGACATGTTTGGTGTCTATGAACTCGTAATGACCTGGAGAATCATAATGGCAGGTTAGTTTTAGCATTTAGTGAACCTAGCAAAAAAGCCAAACAAAAAACAAGTCACACTTGGAATTTTTTCCCCGTTTTCTGTTACATGGCATGGTAAAATCAATGGTATCTTTCAAAAGTACATCTCGTTCCGCAAAAAATAAGCCCTCACATGGCCATATTGACGGAAAAACAAAAAAGTTATGGCTCTGGGAAGGAGGAGAGCAAAAAACGAAAATGAAAAAGCGGAAAAAGCTCCGGGGGTGAAGGGGTTAAAGCCGGTAATTCAATTACCGGCTTTTTCTTTCTCCTTCCTAAACCCGACATGATATGAGACCTGGTTTACATACAGTAAACCATGTCATATTCCCATTTTTTTTTTTGCATATTCCACACTACTAATGTTAGTAGTGTGTATGTGCAAAATTTGGGCATTCTGGCTATTAAAATAAAGGGTTAAATGGCGGAAAAAATTGGCGTGGGCTCTCCTAGAAAGCTCCCAGGCTCGAGTTCATATGAGGACATCCAGCAGAGGGCGCCTCTTATGAACTCGAGCCTGGGAGCTTTCTAGGAAAGTTCCTACGATCTAGGAACAACCAGCAGAGGGCGCCTCACCGCAAATGCAGGTAAATATAGGTCATTGACCTACTTTACCTTCATTCCCCGGGGTTTTGCAGCAAGGAGCAGCTGCATTAGCAGAACTCCTGGCTGCAAAATATTTTAACCCCTTCAGATGGATTTACATCGTTGGACGTTACAGATCTTCGGAAGGTATGTATATTGTTGGTTTATTATTTTGACTTTGTTACAGATCGAGGGTCTTCAGTGAGTGGACTGAGCGTAGAATAAATTATTACAACAACCTTTGTGTTTTTTTCATTAAAATAATTTTTAATAATGTGTGTGTTTTTTTTAACCCTTTACTACAATTGGATTAATAATGGATAGGTGTCATAATTGACGCCTCTCCATTAGGCTGGGTTCCCATTGCGTTATGGGACCGCGTTAAACGGACAGCGTTGCACGTCGAAATTAACGCCGTGCAACGCGGCCGTTAACGCGCCCATTGAAGGCAATGGGAACGCGCTTCACTAGCGCGTGCCATGTTCGGCACGCGCTAGCGACGCACCGGTGATTCCTGGTGCGCCGCGGACGCTGCTTGCAGCGTCCAAGGCGCGCCCGCGGTCCGTTCCCCGCTCTCGCAGATCGGGGATCTGCGAGAGCGGGGACGTTACCGCGACCCCGACCGCAGCCCCATAGAAAACATTGCGTTAGCGAATCCGCTAGCGCTAAACGGATTGCACTAACGCAATGTGACCCTAGCCTTATTAATTTGGCTTAATGTCACCTTACAATAGCAAGGTGGCATTAACCCTTCATTACCCCATATCCCACTGCTACACGGGAATGGGAAGAGAGTGGCCAAGTGCCAGAATAGGCGCATCTTCCAGATGTGCCTTTTCTGGGGTGGCTGGGGGCAGATGTTTTTAGCCAGGGGGGGCCAATAACCGTGGACCCTCTCCAGGCTATTAATATCTGCCCTCAGTCACTGGCTTTACTACTCTGGCGGAGAAAATTGCGCGGGAGCCCACGCCAATTTTTTCCGCCATTTAACCCTTTATTTTAATAGCTAGAATGCCCAAATTTTGCATATACACACTACTAACATTAGTAGTGTGGAATATGCAAAAAAAATGGTGATATGAGATGGTTTACTGTATGTAACCATGTCACATATCATGTCGGGTTTAGGAAGGAGATAGCAAAAGCCGGTAATTGAATTACCGGCTTTAAAGCTATCTAGCGCTGTATGAAGTAATAATATATATACATATATGTGTCTCACTGACATATATATATATATATATATATATATATATATATACAGTGGGGCAAAAAAGTATTTAGTCAGTCAGCAATAGTGCAAGTTCCACCACTTAAAAAGATGAGAGGCGTCTGTAATTTACATCATAGGTAGACCTCAACTATGGGAGACAAACTGAGAAAAAAAAATCCAGAAAATCACATTGTCTGTTTTTTTAACATTTTATTTGCATATTATGGTGGAAAATAAGTATTTGGTCAGAAACAAAATTTCATCTCAATACTTTGTAATATATCCTTTGTTGGCAATGACAGAGGTCAAACGTTTTCTGTAAGTCTTCACAAGGTTGCCACACACTGTTGTTGGTATGTTGGCCCATTCCTCCATGCAGATCTCCTCTAGAGCAGTGATGTTTTTGGCTTTTCGCTTGGCAACACGGACTTTCAACTCCCTCCAAAGGTTTTCTATAGGGTTGAGATCTGGAGACTGGCTAGGCCACTCCAGGACCTTGAAATGCTTCTTACGAAGCCACTCCTTCGTTGCCCTGGCGGTGTGCTTTGGATCATTGTCATGTTGAAAGACCCAGCCACGTTTCATCTTCAATGCCCTTGCTGATGGAAGGAGGTTTGCACTCAAAATCTCACGATACATGGCCCCATTCATTCTTTCATGTACCCGGGTCAGTCATCCTAGCCCCTTTGCAGAGAAACAGCCCCAAAGCATGATGTTTCCACCACCATGCTTTACAGTAGGTATGGTGTTTGATGGATGCAACTCAGTATTCTTTTTCCTCCAAACACGACAAGTTGTGTTTCTACCAAACAGTTCCAGTTTGGTTTTATCAGACCATAGGACATTCTCCCAAAACTCCTCTGGATCATCCAAATGCTCTCTAGCAAACTTCAGACGGGCCCGGACATGTACTGGCTTAAGCAGTGGGACATGTCTGGCACTGCAGGATCTGAGTCCATGGTGGCGTAGTGTGTTACTTATGGTAGGCCTTGTTACATTGGTCCCAGCTCTCTGCAGTTCATTCACTAGGTCCCCCAGCGTGGTTCTGGGATTTTTGCTCACCGTTCTTGTGATCATTCTGACCCCACGGGGTGGGATTTTGCGTGGAGCCCCAGATCGAGGGAGATTATCAGTGGTCTTGTATGTCTTCCATTTTCTAATTATTGCTCCCACTGTTGATTTCTTCACTCCAAGCTGGTTGGCTATTGCAGATTCAGTCTTCCCAGCCTGGTGCAGGGCTACAATTTTGTTTCTGTTGTCCTTTGACAGCTCTTTGGTCTTCACCATAGTGGAGTTTGGAGTCAGACTGTTTGAGGGTGTGCACAGGTGTCTTTTTATACTGATAACAAGTTTAAACAGGTGCCATTACTACAGGTAATGAGTGGAGGAAAGAGGAGACTCTTAAAGAAGAAGTTACAGGTCTGTGAGAGCCAGAAATCTTGATTGTTTTTTTCTGACCAAATACTTATTTTCCACCATAATATGCAAAAAAAATGATAAAAAAACAGACAATGTGATTTTCTGGATTTTTTTTTCTCAGTTTGTCTCCCATAGTTGAGGTCTACCTATGATGTAAATTACAGACGCCTCTCATCTTTTTAAGTGGTGGAACTTGCACTATTGCTGACTGACTAAATACTTTTTTGCCCCACTGTATATACCTATTCTATGTGTACACATTTATTCTACCTATTCTATTGTAAGCTGTCAGTGTGATTTTACTGTACACCGCAATGAATTGCCGGCTTTTCTCTCTAACAGCGCTGCGTATTTCTCGCTAGTCACACTGCTGGTCCGTGTGTAATTCGTATTTTTGGGGCTTCCATAGACTTTCATTGGCATTTTATTTGCGCAATACGGTGACAAACGCAGCATGCTGCGATTTTCTACGGCCGTAGAAAGCCGTATAATACTGATCAGTAAAATACGGCAGATAGGAGCAGGGGCATAGAGAATAATTGGGACGTTTGTTTTGCGAGTGTCGCAAGTGTGCCGGCGGCCTAAATGTTTCAGAGAAAATGCCACATACAAACTGATACTGAGATGTTACCTGTAGCGCTGAAAAGTTCTGACTGCTGGGAGAGCTGGGTGCAGTGATCGTGGTCAGATGCCGGGAAAGCTGGATACAATAGTAGCGGTCAATACCATGGAGAGGTGGTGCCGTTAGCTATAACTCCTTGTGTGAGACAATGAAGTAATTGTCGGTGCACCACGCGGTATAGGTGTGTCTAGGATGTCGGCGTGTTCGCTCAAGCCACAGACACAGAGAGACATGCCATGAGTACTGCTGGAGCCTCGCGCTGGGGATAGAAAGTAGTTAAGGCCGCTTTCACATTTGCCTTAACGCAAACATCTGCATGCATCTTGATTTCCTATCTTTTACATTGTAGGCGCAGGTGCATGCGTTAGCCAGTGTTTGCTTGCGCATGCGTATTTTCGCGGTGTGCAGCGGAGCGCAGCGGAGCGCAGCTAATGCACCATGTTGTAATTTTTGTGGCGGCAAATTTCCGCCGCCATACACATGCGCACACTTGCGGAAGGAGTGCGTCAAATAAACGCATTACAGTTTATGGGAACGCATGCGCTTTTATGAGTAAACATGTCTTGGAACTTGTTTTAAACCACCCCCCAAACAAACCTTATAAAAGAAGGTGTGGGCAGTGGAAGTCCAGTACTCTCAAGACTCTGGAAGCAAGAAAAGCATTGCATCTTTTTTGGAAGACTCTATCAAAATGTAAGTATGCAAGCTATATGTCTACCTGTCTGTTTTTCTCCCTGCAGTCTTTAATAATTTCTATGCCTCTTGCAGCATTCCTCATCATGTCCTCCACTGAAGATCAGAGCTCACAGAGTGGACTGGAGACTGAAGTGAGTACACTTGCTACCAGTGGCATAACTACAAAGTTATGGGCCTCGGTGCAAACTTTCAAATGGGCCCCTCCCCCCCCACCATGCCAAAATATTTTCCACCCAAATTCACATTTTCCCTATTAACACGTTGGGAGTCAGCGCTCTGCAGCTTCTCTGTGCCGACTGTCAGCTTGACAGTCGGCGCAGAGAACAGCTGACTCCCAGTGTGGGGGGCGGCAGAATGCAGCCGCCGGGGGAGATGCTGTGGCCCGAATGCGCCCCCTGCTGGCTGCGCATGCCCCGGCTGCCCCCCCCTAGATACGCCACTGCCCTAGATACGCCTCCTTGCCTATTCCACCACTTCCATCATTTCCTCCTCCCCCACCATCCCCATCCTTGTCCATTCCACCACTTCCATCATTTCCTCCACCACCATCCCCATCCTTGCTCATTCCACCACCATCCCCATCCTTGCCCATTCCACCACTTCCATCATTTCCTCCTCCACCACCATTCCCATCCTTGCCCATTTCAACACTTCCATCATTTCCTCCTCCACCACCATCCCCATCCTTGCCCATTCCACCACTTCCATCATTTCCTCCTCCACCACTATCCCCATCCTTACCCATTCCACCACTTCCATCATTTCCTCCTCCACTACATCCCCATCCTTGCCCATTCCACTACTTCCATCGTTTCCTCCTCCACGACCATCCCCATCCTTACCCATTCCACCACTTCCATCATTTCCTCCTCCACCACCATCCCCATCCTTCCCATTCCACCACTTCCATCATTTCCTCCTCCACCACCATCCCCATCCTTGCCCATTCCACCACCATCCCCATCCTTGCCCATTCCACCACTTCCATCATTTCCTCCTCCACCACCATCCCCATCCTTGCCCATTCCACCATTCCACTACCATCCCCATCCTTGCCCATTCCACCACTTCCATCATTTCCTCCACCACCATCCCCATCCTTGCCCATTCCACCACCATCCCCATCCTTGCCCATTCCACCACTTCCATCATTTCCTCCTCCACCACCATCCCCATCCTTGCCCATTCCACCACTTCCATCATTTCCTCCACCACTAAAGGAGTGGTTTTGCAGGTGGGGACCACAGACCACATCTCAGTACCAATGCTTTCTGGCTGATGTTTTTGTCACTTTTGAATGTTGGTTGTGCTTTCACACTCGTGGTAGTATGAGACGGACTCTACAACCCACACAAGTGGCTCAGGTAGTGCAGCTCATCCAGGATGGCACATCAATGCGAGCTGTGGCAAAAAGGTTTGCTGTGTCTGTCAGTATAGTGTCCAGAGGCTGGAGGCGCTACCAGGAGATAGGCCAGTACACCAGGATACTTGAAGGAGGCCATAGGAGGGCAGCAACAACTCAGCAGCAGGACCGCTACCTCAGCCTTTATGCAAGAAGGAAAAGGAGGAGCACTGCCCGAGCCCTGCAAAATGACCCCCTGCAGGCCACAAATCTGCATGTGTCTGCACAAACGGTTAGAAACCGACTCCATGAGGATGGTCTGAGTGACCGACGTCCACAGATGGGGGTTGTGCTTACAGCCGAACACAGTGCAGGACTCTTGGCATTTGACACAGAACACCAGGATTGGCAAATTCGCCACTGCCATCCTGTGCTCTGCAGGTTCACACTGAGCACATGTAACAAATGTGACAGAGTCTGGAGAAGCCGTGGAGAGCGATCTGCTGCCTACAACATCCTCCAGCATGACCGGTTTGACAGTGGGTCAGTAATGGTGTGGGGTAGCATTTCTTTGGAGGGCCGCACAGCCCTTGATGTGCTCCCCAGAGGTAGCCTGACTGCCATTAGGTACCGAGATGAGATCCTCAGACCCTTTGTGAGGCCATATGCTGGTGTGGTTGGCCCTGGGTTCCTCCTAATGCAGCACAATGCCAGACCCCATGTGGCTGGAGTGTGTCAGCAGTTCCTGCAAGATGAAGGCATTGAAGCTATGGACTGGCCCGCCCGTTCTCCAGACCTGAATCCAATTGAACTCATCTGGACATCATGTCTCGCACCATCCACAAACATCACGTTGCACCACAGACTGTCCAGGAGTTGGTGGATGCTTTAGTCCAGGTCTGAAAGGAGATCCCTAAGGAGACCATGTGCCGCATCATGAGTAGCATGCCCAGTCATTGTAGGGAGATCATACAGGCACACAGGGAGGCCACAAACACACAACAGAACATAATTTTCTTGAGGCATTTCCACTGAAGTTGGATCAGCCTGTAATTTGATTTTCCACTTTGATTTTGAGTATCATTCCATATCCAGACCTCCGTGGGATATTAATTTTGATTTACATTGATCATTTTTATGTTTTATTGCTCTCAACACATTCCACGATGTACTGAATAAAGGTTTGCAACTGAAATATTTCATTCAGTGATATCTAGGCTGTGGGATTTTAGTGTTCCCTTTATTGTTTTGAGCACTGTATATATATATATATATATATATATATATATATATATATATACTGTATGTCATTGACATATAAATATATATATATATATACAGTTAGGTCCATATATATTTGGACAGAGACAACATTTTTCTAATTTAGGTTATAGACATTACCACAATGAATTTTAAACAAAACAATTCAGATGCAGTTGAAGTTCAGACTTTCAGCTTTTATTTGAGGGTATCCACATTAAAATTGGATGAAGGGTTTAGGAGTTTCAGCTCCTTAACATGTGCCACCCTGTTTTTAAAGGGACCAAAAGTAATTGGACAGATTCAATAATTTTAAATAAAATGTTCATTTTTAGTACTTGGTTGAAAACCGTTTGTTGGCAATGACTGCCTGAAGTCTTGAACTCATGGACATCACCAGACACCGTGCTTCCTCCTTCTTGATGCTCTGCCAGGCCTTCACTGCGGTGGTTTTCAGTTGCTGTTTGTGGGCCTTTCTGTCTGAAGTGTAGTCTTTAACAAGTGAAATGCATGCTCAATTGGGTTGAGATCAGGTGACTTACTTGGCCATTCAAGAATATTCCACTTCTTTGCTTTAATAAACTCCTGGGTTGCTTTGGCTTTATGTTTTGGGTCATTGTCCATCTGTAGTATGAAATGACGACCAATCAGTTTGGCTGCATTTGGCTGGATCTGAGCACACAGTATGGCTCTGAATACCTCAGAATTCATTCGGCTGCTTCTGTCCTGTGTCACATCATCAATAAACACCAGTGACCCAGTGCCACTGGCAGCCATGCATGCCCAAGCCACCACACTGCCTCCGCCGTGTTTTACAGATGATGTGGTATGCTTTGGATCATGAGCTGTACCTCGCCTTCGCCATACTTTTCTCTTTCCATCATTCTGGTAGAGGTTGATCTTGGTTTCATCTGTCCAAAGAAAGTTCTTCCGAAACTGTGCAGGCTTTTTTAGATGTTTTTTAGCAAAGTCTAGTCTAGCCTTTTTATTCTTGAATCTTGTGAGTTGCTTGCACCGTGCAGTGAACCCTCTGTATTTACTTTCATGCAGTCTTCTCTTTATGGTAGATTAGAATATTGATACGCCGACCTCCTGGAGAGTGTTGGTCACTTGGTTGGCTGTTGTGAAGGGGTTTCTCTTCACCATGGAGATTATTCTGTGATCATCTACCACTGTTGTCTTCCGTGGGCGCCCAGGTCTTTTTGCATTGATGAGTTCACCAGTGCTTTCTTTCTTTCTCAGGATGTACCAAATTGTAGATTTTGCCACTCCTAATATTGTAGCAATTTCTCGGGATGTTTTTTTTTTCTTTTGACAGCTTAAGGATAGCTTGTTTCACCTGCATGGAGAGCTCTTTTGACCGCATGTTTACTTCACAGCAAAATCTTCCAAATGCAAGCACCACACCTCAAATCAACTCCAGGCCTTTTATCTGTTTAATCGAGAATTACATAACGAAGGGATTGCCCACACCTTTCCATGAAACAGCTTTGGATTCAATTGTCCAATTAATTTTGGTATACCCTCGATTGAAAGCTGGAAGTCTGAACTTCAACTACATCAGAATTGTTTTGTTTAAAATTCATTGTGGTAATGTCTATAACCAAAATTAGAAAAATGTTGTCTCTGTCCAAATATATATGGACCTAACTGTATATATATATATTTCATAGAGAGGTAGCAGAATAGCCGATAATTCAATTGTCGGGTTCTGTAAAATCGTAATGTTAAGTGTGTGTCTGTGTGTGTGTGTGTGTGTGTGTGTGTGTGTGTGTGTGTGTGTGTGTGTGTGTGTGTGTGTGTGTGTGTGTGTGTGTAAAATTTGGGAACTGTAGGGTTTAAATTAAAGGATTAATACTATTTTTATTTATTCTTGACTGTTTTTGGCACACTTGACTGTTTTTTTTTTTCTTTTTGACTGTTTTTGTTTAAAGCGTTTTATCTTTCCAACATTACTGTCTTTGTTTCATTTCTAGGTCCCACAACGGGAGGAGAATTTCATAGACAATAACCTTCTCATCACCTTGGTGCAGGAGTGAGTTGCGTTGTGGGACACAGCAGCAGCACTTGGACGCTGTGGTGATTCGGCGGCTGTGGAATGAGGTAGCCCAAGCACTGATGGATGACTGGGAAAGCCACAACACGTGTCAGAAAGGCTTTTCGCAAGTATTGCAGTGTGGTCTGATGCGGCAGTGAACCTGAAGGTCGGGATCACACAACCATGTGTGATGCGAGAAACTCCTGCGAGGTTCTCACATGACACACGGTTGTGTGATCCCGGCCTAAAGTGCATTGTTTAACAATTTTTTTTCCCTATTCACAGTGAACAAAGTGAAAACCCGTTGGCGTTCGATGAAGGATCGCCTCAACAAGGACCTGAGACAGGAGATCCAAGTTTGCAGTGGTGCTGCAGCAAGGATTGGAAAATATAAATGCTGGCTTTCCTGAGGCCTGTCCTTGCTCAGAGAACGTAAGTATTTTTGTGTTGTATTCCATTGTGTTGTATTCACTAATCTGATTTTTTCTATTCCACAGGAGTTGGCGCTTTTGGGCAATTGATATTTTTTGGGTAGTAATGTTTTACTTTTCTTTTCACAGAACCTGTAGCAGCACCCTCGAACCTGGATCGTCCTCTGGAGCGGTCCCTCATCGAACAGCCACGGACCAGTCCCAGCCACCCACCAGCGAAGCCGCAAGTGGGCCGGTGTCAAAGTCTGGAGAACAGGCAGCTGGTCCTTCAGGTGTTCCCCTGCCCAAGTCCTCTGCCTCTTTTTTTGTGGGGTGCTTCCCGCCAGCTGCAGAAACCCTCGGACAGGTCACTCATGCCCAAGTTTATTCACTTAAGCTCGGTCGTCCAGAATGGCTTGAAGGCGCTGGGAGATAGATTCTAAAGTGGTCTGACCCATATTAACACACTTGTCTAGGATGTCAACCAACGCCTTAACCGTCTGGAAGCCGACCTCCAGAGACCAGCACATCCTTTCTTTTTAATAAGATAGACCAGGGCATGTCGGAACATCTTACGCCTGAACTCCAGCTCAATGTGATGCAGGCCTGCATTGCTGCTTACGTTCAGGCTATGCAGCAGACTCGGTACTTTCACCAGCCACAGGTGGTATTTCCATCTGTGCCACAAATTACACGCTTAACATCAATACCGAGTTCTGCTGCATACTACTCTACGGCCACCACCATGCCCAGTCCTGCCAAACACCACAACACCACCACCACCATGCCGGGTGCTGCTGAAAGCCACTCCACCACCACCACCATGCCAAGTCCTGCTCCTACTTGGCTAACCACCGCCACCAGCAGTATGCTGCCTACCAGGGCCAGCATCAGCACACGGCGCACCCGGGCAAGTGCCAGGGCCCCCTCGAGATGGGGGCCCATTCACGGTACGGTACACTGAGGCCCGTGTGGGCCCCTGCAGGCAGAGCCAGCGTTAGGGGCTGGCAGCTGCCTAGGGCCCCCGCTCCCCCAGGGGCCCTCAGTTAGTGGCACATCATGCAACCACTATGAGAAGGTAGGTGAGGGACCGAGGCCGGGGGGAAAACGGGAGCAGAGGCTTGAAGAGCACAAAGGCGATCATCCACTGAAGCCATAAAATTAAGTATATGGGCTTGAGTATCTCGCTGTTGAGCTAGCTCCTGTTGGAGAGTAGCCAGTTGCGAAGCACTACCGGGATCAGAAGCCTGTAGCACGGAAAGACGAGACTCCATGGACTTAAAAAAGGACATAATCCTGGACTGGTATTCCCGTAGGAACAATAACTCCTTCTGAGTTGGAGTCAAGGTCCCAGCGGGGTCCATGGCCTGTCTGTACTGTGAGAATCAGACTGCACTCAGATGCCATCCGAGTGCAGTCCTATTGGAATACCTGGGGTGGACCCGCAGATCCACGACAACGAACCTCCCAAGGGTGAGCTGACCAGGTAGACCACCCCCTATACAGGGAGCGTTAGGGGCAGACCCAAGGGAGACTATTGGCACAGAAGATGCAACCCAGAGACAGGTAGTAGGAGGTACAAAATAGAGAAGCTAGGCGTAGAACGGACAGAGCGGGGTAAGATGAAGTACAGTTAGGTAAAAGCTGCGTACAGGCGAGACCAAAGGAGCACTGCGAAGGGGAAGACACAAAGGAAGCAGGAGAGGACAGAGACACCAGACTAACAGAGTATGGAGAGGACACTGGGAGAACTGGACTGGACGGGGAGACAAGGAAGCCTGGGAGAGACAGAGAAGCTGAACTGGCTGGACAGAGTGGAGACTCAAAACAGGCAGAGCAAAGACAAAGGTGGACCTGAGTCACAGAAGCACAAATGACAGACAGGCAAAGAGCAGAGGAAGGAATCGCCTTATATACATGGAGTGCTGGAGAACTTCCGGGTCACGGTCCTCCAGGATCACAGAGAGGAGATACAGAGCACCTTTAAATCAGAGAGAGGAAGTGCTGGAGTGGGCTGTGCGCACGCGCACCCAACAAGAACCAGGGAGCGGAGAAGAATGAAGGAGAGGACGCGCGCCTAAAGGAGGAGAGCGCCGCAGCGGGTAAGAAAGAGCGGAAGGAGTGGCTGTGACAGTACCACTGCCTGAGCTGGATTGTACTTCTGTCTCTCTCACTTGGATTCCATGGTTGTACAACAAACTCTGTCATCTGCAGCAAGCGTTCTCACATGGGAATTTTCTAAGTAATTCCACTACAAGGGTCCTCTGGTACTGCAACATTTTAGTACACCTCTCTGCCTCTGGTAGAAGAGATTGAAAGTTCTGCTTGTAGCTTGGTCTAGAAGTGTCACCAACCAGTAATGAGTGTCACCAAACATTTTTATAATGTGAGGGTCACGTGAAACGCAGCGCAACATAAAGTCAGCCATGCGTGCCAGACTGCTAACAGACAAGACTTCCGTGTCCTCACCAACAGGATGATTGACCATGCTGTCCTCCTCCTCCTCCTCCTCCCCCCTGTCCTCAGGCCATCCCCGCTGAACAGACAGTATTACAGCTGTGTTTGTAGTATCGTCTATAGCAGTGTTTTTCAACCAGTGTGCCGCCGCACACTAGTGTGCCGCGACACATGGTCAGGTGTGCCGCGGGGAACGGGAGTCAGCTGTTCTCTGTGCCGACTGTCAAGCTGACAGCCGGCACAGAGAAGCTGCAGCGCGCCGGCTCCCGGAGATCAATTGTACTCGCAGACATCTACCAGCTGCGAGTACAATTGAGGCTCTCACCGCTGGGTCAGAGCGACGCCAGCAGCGTGATCAAGTCATGTGATCACGCTGCTGACGTCACTATCCGGCGCGCAGGAGACAGAAGACACTTGGTGGTAAGTGCTCCTGTGCTGTGGAGCTGAAGACACCGAAGATTCAGCGTGGGGTGGGTTTATGGGGAGTATGTGGGGGGATTTATTAAGTGTGTGGGGGGATTTATTAAGTGTGGGGGGGATTTATTAAGTGTGTGGGGGGATTTATTCAGTGTGTGGGGGGATTTATTCAGTGTGGGGGGGGATTTATTCAGTGTGGGAGGGGGAGATTTATTCAGTGTGTGGGGGGATTTATTCAGTGTGTGGGGGGGATTTATTCAGTGTGGGGGGATTTATTCAGTGTGGGGGGGGATTTATTCAGTGTGGGGGGGATTTATTCAGTGTGTGGGGGGGATTTATTCAGTGTGTGGGGGATTTATTCAGTGTGTGGGGGATTAATTCAGTGTGTGGGGGGATTTATTCAGTGTGTGGGGGGGGATTTATTCAGTGTGTGGGGGGGATTTATTCTGTGGGGGGGATTTATTCAGTGTGTGGGGGGATTTATTCAGTGAGTGGGGGGATTTATTCAGTGTGTGGGGGGGATTTATTCAGTGTGTGTGGGGGGGATTTATTCAGTGTGTGGGGGGATTTATTCAGTGTGTGGGGGGGATTTATTCAGTGTGTGGGGGGGATTTATTCAGTGTGTGGGGGGGATTTATTCAGTGTGTACGTGGGGGGGGGGCTGGAATTTATTTAGCATGTGTGGGGCAGGGTGCATTTATTCTGTGTGGAAGGGGATGGATTTATTCTATCGGAAGGGGAGTGGATATATTCTGTGGGGGTGAGTGGGGAGATGGGGGTGGACACAGTAGCGAGGGGAAAAATGTGTGCTGACAGTACTGGGATCAACGGTGATGGGATGTGTGAGGACAGTATGGGGAGTCGGGGGAAAGTGTGAGGAGGAAATATGGAGAGAGCAAAGGGGTATGTTAGCAGGGGGGGGATGTACAGGAGGAGGCTATTAGAAATGTGTGCAGACAGTATGGGGGGATGAAAGTGTGAGTGGACACATAATAGATACTGAGTAGTGTGAGGGTAACAGCCAGGAGGAGACAGTATGCCAAGTAGGAGGAGTGTAATGAAGGGGCACAGTAGAGAGACTGGGCTCTCTATGAGGGACACCGTATGAGAAGGCAGTGTGAAGTATAGAAAAGAGAGAGAGGGTAGTGTGGATGGCATGTACCATAAGAGGGACAGTGAGGGTCATATTATGTGTTGGGAATAAAGTGAGGGGCAATTATTTACTCAGGGGCTCAGCCTAGGGCAGATATTGTTATTCCGGAGCATTATAATAACACTGCTATCTTTAAGGGTGTTGTGTCGGGATGTGCTGCAGAAGACAGGAGAAGATGGAAGTCTGCAGAAACGAGCTCTGCCGGTGGATGAGAAGAGTCATCATGGCATCTGGACAAGGTGAAGATGAAAAGAAAGAGGCGACTCCACAAACAACGTCATCTATCAGGTACGTGGATGTAAATGTGTTTTTTTTGTGATACTAATTCTCATTTTTATTTGTTAGGAACATTAAAGGGGATGTCCAAGGTTGTGATGAGTCTGCAGTCATACTATGTGACTGCAGACTTCTGAATTCTCACAGTGCACACTGCTATCATAATTCTCTGATGTTGGTGATTTACATACATGCGGTCACGTGCTGACTAGACATGTGTGGCCTCATTCAATGAAAATGAATTGACTGAGGCCGGACACGTCTAGTTAGAATGTGGCCAGAAGTATCCAAATCACATACTTGTGCTGTCATGACCGTCCACTCTGGCCACCGGCAAGGGACAATCCTGAAAGTGTGCAGTGCTTGCGCTGTGAGAATTCAGAAGCCTGCAGTCACATAGAATGACTGCAGACTTTCATCTCAAACCTGGACGCACCATTTTGTGCCATTTTGGTTGGTGGTGTGCCTCGGGATTTTTTAAGTATAAAAAGTGTGCCGCGGCTCAAAAAAGGTTGAAAATCACTGGTCTATAGCACATGAAAGTAGCTCCTGTTTTTTCTCCTCCTCATTGACTACCAATCCACATTGAGAAGACATGAGGCTGGGCTGAGTGTAATCCCCCTGTATGGCTCCTTGCTCCATGTCCTCATGCTCTGAATGCAATGCATTTATTTGTGAGCAGAGAGGTTTTCAGAATGGTGAAAAGCGGAATGGTGATGCTAATTATGGGGTCATCGCCGCTCACCATCTTGGTGCAGTGTTCAAAGTTTTGGAGGATGGTTCATATGTCGGACATCCATGTCCACTCCTGAGGTCTTATGTGTGGAATTTGAACTGAATATCGATGGCCTTGTTGATGTTGGTAGTCAACAACTGTCCTCTTCTGCTTACAAATCCTTTCCAACATATGCAGCATAGAGTTCCAGCGTGTGGGGACATCACATACCAGCTGGTGAGCTGGAAGCTGCAGAGGCTGCTGAAGCACGGCAAGGGTGGCTGAAGCTGTAGCTGACTTTCTAAAATGGGCAGACAGATGGCGTACTTTCACTAGCAGATCTGACAGCTCTTGATAGCTTTTCAGAACACGTTGAACCATGAGGTTAAGCACATGGGCCAAGCTAGGTACGTGTGTGAGCTCACCTTGCCTCAGAGCCGCAACCGGGTTACGGCCATTGTCACACATGACCATGCCTGGTTATAGGTTCAGCGGTTTCTTCCAAACATCTGACTGCTCTTTCAGCACTGTACACAACTCTTCTGCATTGTGCGGTTTGTCATCTATTCAGATTAGCTTCAGCACAGCCTGTTGCTGCTTGGCTGAGGCAGTGCTGCAGTGCTTCCAGCTTCTGACTGATGTGTTGATTTCAGAGATGGAGGATGAAGAGGAGGAGGAGGATATGCAGAAGCTGTAGACTGTGGGGGCAACCCTGATTGATGTAGGGCCAGCAATCCTCAGCGTGGCGAGGATGTGTTCCATCCCAAGGTCTGACTGGGTCCTGGCTTCCACTATGTTAACCCAGTGTGTCGTCAGTGAGATGTACCATCCCTGCCCACAAGCACTTGTTCCCGTGTCTGTGGTTAGGTGGACTTTCCCTGTTATGGCATTGTTGAGGGCACGGGGAATGTTGTGGAACACATGCTTGTGTAATGCCGGTACAGCACACCGGGAGAAATAGTGGCAACTGGGGACCTAGTACCTTGGGACGGCCGCCGCCATCAGTTTGCGGAAAGCTTCCATCTCAATGAGCCTAAAAGGCAGCATTTCTAGCGCAAGCAGAAGAGAAATATTAGAATTTAGGACTGTGGCCTGTGGGGCGTTGACTGGGTATTTCTGCTTGCGTTCCAAATACTGGGTTATAGACAACTGAAGGCTCCGGTGTCCCCTGCAGACAGTTTTCCTGGAGCCTGGGGTTCGACCCACAAAGTCGGGTGCTTTGCTGCCATGTGCCTGATCATGCTGGTGGTGGTCAGGCTGGAAGTTTTGCTACTCCTGCTGATGCGGGCATGGCAGGTGCTGCAAATGGCCTGTTTGTGGTTATCGGCAGAGTCTTTAAAAAATAACCAGACTTGGGAAGATCTAACAGTTGGAATGGCAACTTCCCTCATGTTGGTGTTACGGGGAACGGATGCACGCCTTCTGTCTGTAGCCACTACACTGCTTCTTCCTGCCTGTTGGGGTGATATGCCTCCTTCCCCATGTATGCTGCTGCCCTCACTCTGAATGTCCTCATACCAGGTTGGGTCAGTCACATAGTCATCCACCACCTCGTCTTCCACATCCGCACCCTGCTCCTCCTACTGACTTTCTGACAATTGTGTCTCATCTTCGTCCACCTCTTCTGACACTTTCCCACCATTGCCTTAGCGTGACCGGGGCTGGTCAAAGCTTTGGGCATCTCTACATGCGAAGTCACAGAGAAAGAAGCAGAGATGATTACCTGCTCAGGCCTCCAGAACAAATGCACTGGCAAGGTGCAGCGGACCTGATTAATGATGGCAGAAACACAGGTGCAACAATACCGATGAAACAACCACTTTCAATCTTGTGTTGGCTGTTTGGTATTTAAGTTCACAAAAAGATGAAAAATAATAGTCTGTATGTGGAATTATTCAAACAAGCAATGCAGAGCATCTGGCTTACAGCCTATTACTAACGCACATACAGGCGGGCTGCCCAGTGCTTCAAAATGCATGCTGTGCGAACAGAGGTCACAGTTCTCAGAGCCATCTTGGTCCAACTGCACCCTGCAAGATAAAGTGCCAAAAAATCAATGTATGCAAGGTATTGGTTAATATTGGGGTCTAATATATAAGCTGGCAACCCACGTCAAGGGTCCTTACATTTTGCCAGTCCTAACGCTAAACATCTAACGTTAATCAAACAAGGCTCACCGACACAAAAAGAGGCCTTAAAAAATCCTCCCAAAATTTTTTCTACATGCTATCTCATCTGTCCCCACTTCAAAAGTTGACTGGCCGAGAGTTCTGAATCTTGAAATAGAAAACTGAACAGCTCTTCAGAGTGTCAAAGTGTGGGATCAGTTGTCTCAGGGCACTTGACATGGTGGGAGGAAGGAGGATCAGGGTGAGGAATATCCGGGCCACACTCACGGCTACTCATGACTGGAAGAGTTATCCGCTATCCAACCAACAACCGTTTCACACTGCTCTGGCTTCAATCGTGGTGTGCTGCGGTCACCTAGAAACTGGGACAGGAAGATGTGGGTCTTTGTTGTTGCCCACTTTCACCTTGGCCACGGCCTCGTCCTCTGCATGCACCATCATCATCACGTCCACTTCCCCATCCCTTGCCCCTTGCCTTTCCCATTTTAAATTGACTGCTGCACTATTTCAAATGCTCAACACAAATATGTTTATTAGCAGCCAAATAATATCTGATCAGTATGCCTGCAAATCTACGATTTTTCAAACCCAAACACCAGGCAGACCTCAGCCTGACATAACAGACTGTATTCAATTTTGGGGGGCTTTTTTTGTGAAGTGAATTTATGCAAAACAGTGCTGTATATAATTAGAGTAACAGGCAGCAAAAAAAGTGGGAAACCGACCTACAATGCCCAAACTTGGAGCACGCAGATATATGAGGGCTGTCACAGAAATACCACACTGCCAAATATGTGGTCTGCTTTTTTTTTTTTAAATGCAAAATAGTGCTGTATAGAATTAGAGTATCAGACAACAAAAAGAGTGGTCCACAGCCTACAATTCCCAAAGTTGGAATACGCAGATATATGAGGCCTTTTTCGGTGAATTTAAAACACACAAAAAAGTGGCATAAGGCTAGCACACACAACTATGCTACGCATGCCTGACAAACTATGATTTTTCTACAGGCCTCAGTCTGACAAAACAGACTGTATATTTTTGTTTTTTGGGGGTGAATTTTTGGAAATAAAAATTCAACTAGGTATATAGTAAAGAAGCTGCTGCAGCAGACAGTTATGGAGCTTTGGGAAGGATGCAGTGGGAGCAATGGACACACATACAGTACCTGCAGGCCTTGCACTGATGTGGATATGCTGTGCCCTGCCTACCTAGCGCTGCAATATCAGAACCAACGAATTAGCCCTAAAAAGAACTTTTGGTTTCTGAGGAGTTGTGGATGTAAGAGTTGCAGACCTACACTAACTCTAAAAACCATGATTCTGACGCTATCTCAGCACCAGCTCTCCCTACTCTTGCTGAACCTGGAACAGAATGTGGCGAGTAGGGCGGCGCCAGGTCTCTTATACTCGGGATGATGCTGTACAGCCAGCCAATCACTGCACAACCACAACAAACATGGCTGCTGCGTTTCATGGCCTGGCAGACAATCCCTGCACCGTGATTGGGTCTCTAAAGTCCACCAAAAACGCTGGGTGGAGACACCAGTTACCGACGAATAATCCCGGAAATGCTCGGTGCTCACCGAGTACGCCGAGCATAGTGATACTCGGGCGAGTAATGAGTAGTGGCGAGCACGTTCGCTCATCACTAGTATTTATTGTTTTTCTTTATGGGGCTGCCTTATATTACAGAATCTGCATGTGTGGGGGGTGTGCTGCCTTATACTACAGAGTCTGCCTGTGGGGGGTGCTGCCTTATACTACAGAGTCTGCATGTGTGGGGGGGTATGTGTTGTGAATTCTGTGGCAGAGCTCCCTCCTGTGGTCACAAGTGGTACTTCGGCTGATTCTCTCTATGAGCTTCCGTTGGTGGAGGAGAGTGGTACTGCGGCTTCTGAGTTTCCTTCCTCAGGTGATGTGGGGAAGTCGTTAGGTGCTGCTCTATTTAACTCCACCTAGTGCTTTGATCCTGGCCTCCAGTCAATGTTCTAGTATAGGACTTGCTTCCTCCTGGATCGTTCCTGTGGCCTGCTGCTCTGCATAGCTAAGTTCCGCTTTTGTTATTTTGTTTGCTGTTTTTTTCTGTCCAGCTTGCTTATTTGGTTTTTCTTGCTTGCTGGAAGCTCTGGGACGCAGAGGGTGTACCTCCGTGTCGTTAGTCAGTACGGAGGGTCTTTTTGCCCCCTTTGCGTGGTTGTTTGTAGGGTTTTGTGTTGACCGCAAAGTTACCTTTCCTATCCTCGCTCTGTTCAGCAAGTCGGGCTTCACTTTGCTAAATCTATTTCATCTCTACGTTTGTCTTTTCATCTTAACTCACAGTCATTATATGTGGGGGCTGCCTTTTCCTTTGGGGTATTTCTCTGAGGCAAGGTAGGCTTATTTTCTATCTTCAGGCTAGCTAGTTTCTCAGGCTGTGCCGAGTTGCATAGGGAGCGTTAGGCACAATCCACGGCTGCCTCTAGTGTGGCTGGAGAGGATTAGGGATTGTGGTCAGCAGAGTTTCCACGTCTCAGAGCTCGTTCTATGTTTTTGGGTTATTGTCAGGTCACTGTGTGTGCTCTGACTTCTATGTCCATTGTGGTACTAAATTACCTTATCATAACAGTACTGGAGGCCCAAAGTACTAATGATTCTCAATAGAGGGGAAAAAAGAACTTCTGAGACCATTTTTTTTTCTCTGCACTGTGTTTTGCCTTTTTTTTCCCCTAGACATTTGGGTGGTTCAGGACACAGGTGTAGCGATGGACATTAAAGGTCTGTCTTCATGTGTGGATCAGCTCACGGCAAGAGTACAAAATATTCAAGACTTTGTGGTTCAGAATTCTATGTTAGAACCAAGAATTCCTATTCCTGATTTGTTTTTTGGAGATAGAACTAAATTTCTGAGTTTCAAAAATAATTGTAAACTATTTCTGGCTTTGAAACCTCGCTCCTCTGGTGACCCAGTTCAACAAGTTAGGATCATTATTTCTTTTTTACGTGGCGACCCTCAGGACTGGGCATTTTCTCTTGCGCCAGGAGATCCTGCATTAAGTAATATTGATGCGTTTTTCCTGGCGCTCGGATTGCTGTACGATGAACCTAATTCAGTGGATCAGGCAGAGAAAAATTTGCTGGCTCTGTGTCAGGGTCAGGATGAGATAGAGGTATATTGTCAGAAATTTAGAAAGTGGTCCGTACTCACTCAATGGAATGAAGGTGCGCTCGCAGCTATTTTCAGAAAGGGTATCTCTGAAGCCCTTAAGGATGTCATGGTGGGATTTCCTATGCCTGCTGGTCTGAATGAGTCTATGTCTTTGGCCATTCAGATCGGTCGACGCTTGCGTGAGCGTAAATCTGTGCACCATTTGGCGGTATTATCTGAGCATAAACCTGAGCCTATGCAGTGCGATAGGACTTTGACCAGAGTTGAACGGCAAGAACACAGACGTCAGAATGGGCTGTGTTTCTACTGTGGTGATTCCACTCATGCTATCTCTGATTGTCCTAAGCGCACTAAGCGGTTCGCTACGTCTGCCACCATTGGTACGGTACAGTCAAAATTTCTTTTGTCCGTTACCTTGATCTGCTCTTTGTCATCTTATTCTGTCATGGCATTTGTGGATTCAGGCGCTGCCCTGAATTTGATGGACTTGGAGTATGCTAGGCGTTGTGGGTTTTTCTTGGAGCCCTTGCAGTGTCCTATTCCATTGAGAGGAATTGATGCTATGCCTTTGGCCAAGAATAAGCCTCAGTACTGGACCCAGCTGACCATGTGCATGGCTCCTGCACATCAGGAGGTTATTCGCTTTCTGGTGTTGCATAATCTGCATGATGTGGTCGTGTTGGGGTTGCCATGGCTATAAGTCCATAATCCAGTGTTAGATTGGAAATCCATGTCTGTGTCCAGCTGGGGTTGTCAGGGGGTACATGGTGATGTCCCATTTCTGTCTATTTCATCATCCACCCCTTCTGAGGTTCCAGAGTTCTTGTCTGATTACCGGGATGTATTTGATGAGCCCAAGTCCGATACCCTACCTCCGCATAGGGATTGTGATTGTGCTATCGATTTGATTCCTGGTAGTAAATTCCCAAAAGGTCGACTGTTTAATTTATCTGTGCCTGAGCACGCCGCTATGCGGAGTTACATGAAGGAGTCCTTGGAGAAGGGGCATATTCGCCCGTCATCGTCGCCATTAGGAGCGGGGTTCTTTTTTGTGGCCAAGAAGGATGGTTCGCTGAGACCTTGTATTGATTACCGCCTTCTAAATAAGATCATGGTTACATTTCAGTACCCCTTGCCGCTGTTATCTGATTTGTTTGCTCGGATCAAGGGGGCTAGTTGGTTCACCAAGATAGATCTTCGTGGTGCGTATAATCTTGTGCGTATCAAGCGAGGCGATGAATGGAAAACTGCATTTAATACGCCCGAGGGCCATTTTGAGTACCTAGTGATGCCATTCGGACTTGCCAATGCTCCATCAGTGTTTCAGTCCTTTATGCATGACATCTTCCGAGAGTACCTGGATAAATACCTGATTGTATACTTGGATGATATTTTGATCTTCTCGGATGATTGGGAGTCACATGTGAAGCAGGTCAGAACGGTGTTTCAGGTCCTGCGTGCTAATTCTTTGTTTGTGAGGGATCAAAGTGTCTCTTCGGTGTTCAGAAGGTTTCATTTTTGGGGTTCATTTTTTCCCCTTCTACTATCGAGATGGACCCTGTTAAGGTCCAAGCCATCCATGATTGGACTCAGCCGACATCTCTGAAAAGTCTGCAAAAGTTCCTGGGCTTTGCTAATTTTTATCGTCGCTTCATCTGCAATTTTTCTAGTATTGCTAAACCATTGACCGATTTGACCAAGAAAGGTGCTGATGTGGTCAATTGGTCTTCTGCTGCTGTGGAAGCTTTTCAAGAGTTGAAGCGTCATTTTTCTTCTGCCCCTGTGTTGTGTCAACCAGATGTTTCGCTTTCATTCCAGGTCGAGGTTGATGCTTCTGAGATTGGAGCAGGGGCTGTTTTGTCGCAGAGAAGTTCTGATTGCTCGGTGATGAAACCATGCGCCTTCTTTTCCAGGAAGTTTTCGCCTGCTGAGCGAAATTATGATGTTGGCAATCGAGAGTTGCTGGCCATGAAGTGGGCATTCGAGGAGTGGCGTCATTGGCTTGAAGGAGCTAAGCATCGCGTGGTGGTCTTGACTGATCATAAGAACTTGACTTATCTCGAGTCTGCCAAGTGGTTGAGTCCTAGACAGGCTCGTTGGTCGCTGTTTTTTGCCCGTTTTGACTTTGTGGTTTCGTACCTTCCGGGCTCTAAGAATGTGAAGGCGGATGCCCTGTCTAGGAGTTTTGTGCCCGACTCTCCGGGTTTATCTGAGCCGGCGGGTATTCTCAAAGAGGGAGTAATTGTGTCTGCCATCTCCCCTGATTTGCGGCGGGTGCTGCAAAAATTTCAGGCTAATAAACCTGATCGTTGCTCAGCGGAGAAACTGTTTGTCCCTGATAGATGGACAAATAAAGTTATCTCTGAGGTTCATTGTTCGGTGTTGGCTGGTCATCCTGGAATCTTTGGTACCAGAGAGTTAGTGGCTAGATCCTTTTGGTGGCCATCTCTGTCGCGGGATGTGCGTTCTTTTGTGCAGTCCTGAGGGATTTGTGCTAGGGCTAAGCCCTGCTGTTCTCGTGCCAGTGGGTTGCTTTTGCCCTTGCCGGTCCCGAAGAGGCCTTGGACACATATCTCTATGGATTTTATTTCAGATCTTCCCGTCTCTCAAAAAATGTCAGTCATTTGGGTGGTTTGTGATCGCTTCTCTAAGAGGGTCCATTTGGTGCCCTTGTCTAAATTACCTTCCTCCTCTGATTTGGTGCCATTGTTCTTCCAGCATGTGGTTCGTTTACATGGCATTCCAGAGAATATCGTTTCTGACAGAGGTTCCCAGTTTGTTTCGAGGTTTTGGCGAGCCTTTTGTGCTAGGATGGGCATTGACTTGTCTTTTTCCTCGGCTTTCCATCCTCAGACTAATGGCCAGACCGAACGAACCAATCAGACCTTGGAAACATATCTGAGATGCTTTGTTTCTGCTGATCAGGATGACTGGGTGTCCTTTTTGCCTTTGGCTGAGTTCGCCCTTAATAATCGGGCCAGCTCGGCTACCTTGGTTTCGCCGTTTTTCTGCAACTCTGGGTTCCATCCTCGTTTCTCTTCAGGGCAGGTTGAGTCTTCGGACTGTCCTGGTGTGGATACTGTGGTGGACAGGTTGCAGCAGATTTGGACTCATGTGGTGGACAATTTGACCTTGTCCCAGGAGAAGGCTCAACGTTTCGCTAATTGCAGACGCTGTGTGGGTCCCCGACTTCGTGTTGGGGATTTGGTTTGGTTGTCTTCTCGTCATATTCCTATGAAGGTTTCCTCTCCTAAGTTTAAACCACGTTTCATTGGTCCGTATAGGATTTCTGAGGTTCTTAATCCTGTGTCTTTTCGTTTGACCCTTCCAGATTCCTTTTCCATCCATAACGTATTCCATAGGTCATTGTTGCGGAGATACGTGGCACCTATGGTTCCATCTGTTGATCCTCCTGCCCCGGTTTTGGTGGAGGGGGAGTTGGAGTATATTGTGGAGAAGATTTTGGATTCTCGTGTTTCAAGATAGAAACTCCAGTATCTGGTTAAGTGGAAGGGTTATGCTCAGGAAGATAATTCCTGGGTCTTTGCCTCTGATGTCCATGCTCCCGATCTTGTTCGTGCCTTTCATATGGCTCATCCTGGTCATCCTGGGGGCTCTGGTGAGGGTTCGGTGACCCCTCCTCAAGCGGGGGGTACTGTTGTGAATTCTGTGGCAGAGCTCCCTCCTGTGGTCACAAGTGGTACTTCGGCTGATTCTCTCTATGAGCTTCCGTTGGTGGAGGAGAGTGGTACTGCAGCTTCTGAGTTTCCTTCCTCAGGTGATGTGGGGAAGTCGTTAGGTGCTGCTCTATTTAACTCCACCTAGTGCTTTGATCCTGGCCTCCAGTCAATGTTCTAGTATAGGACTTGCTTCCTCCTGGATCGTTCCTGTGGCCTGCTGCTCTGCATAGCTAAGTTCCGCTTTTGTTATTTTGTTTGCTGTTTTTTTCTGTCCAGCTTGCTTATTTGGTTTTTCTTGCTTGCTGGAAGCTCTGGGACGCAGAGGGTGTACCTCCGTGTCGTTAGTCGGTACGGAGGGTCTTTTTGCCCCCTTTGCGTGGTTGTTTGAAGGGTTTTGTGTTGACCGCAAAGTTACCTTTCCTATCCTCGCTCTGTTCAGCAAGTCGGGCCTCACTTTGCTAAATCTATTTCATCTCTACGTTTGTCTTTTCATCTTAACTCACAGTCGTTATATGTGGGGGCTGCCTTTTCCTTTGGGGTATTTCTCTGAGGCAAGGTAGGCTTATTTTCTATCTTCAGGCTAGCTAGTTTCTCAGGCTGTGCCGAGTTGCATACTGAGCGTTAGGCGCAATCCACGGCTGCCTCTAGTGTGGTTGGAGAGGATTAGGGATTGCGGTCAGCAGAGTTTCCACGTCTCAGAGCTCGTTCTATGCTTTTGGGTTATTGTCAGGTCACTGTATGTGCTCTGACTTCTATGTCCATTGTGGTACTGAATTACCTTATCATAACAGGTATGCTGCCTTATACTACAGAGTATACCTGTGGTGGGTGCTGCCTTATTCTACAGAGCATGCCTGTGGTGGGTGCTGCCTTACACTACAGAGTCTGCCTGTGTGTGGGGGGGTGCTGCCTTATACTACAGAGTCTGCCTGTGGGGGGTGCTGCCTTATACTACAGAGTCTGCTTGTGGTGGGTCTTGTAAAGGGTCTTCCTATGGGGTGCTGCCTTATACTACAGGGTATGCCTATCTATCTAACCAGCGGTGGACACCACGTTGGACAGGCTACATTTTCAGCCACCACCCACCACCGATACGTGCTCCCTGGTGTATCCTCACAGGGATCCCCATACAGTTTCTACACCTCTGAGTACTACTACTCACGTAGGACGGTCTGTCCTGGTATACCGGTACTCACTTAACATACAAGATACAGGAGAAATCCTCCTTACTGGGACTTTATGATCTCATTCTAGGTATATGATCCTATACTATTAGATTTTTGATGCTTATAAAAACAACAGTCCAGCAGTCAGTATACAATCATGTTCAAAAGTATTGACACCCCTGCAATTCTGTCAGATAATACTCAATTTCTTCCTGAAAATGATTGCAATCACAAATTCTTTGGTATCATTATCTTCATTTAATTTGTCTTAAATGAAAAAACACAAAAGAGAATGAAGCAAAAAGCAAAACATTGATCATTTCACACAAAACTCCAAAAATGGGCCAGACAAAAGTATTGGCACCCTCAGCCTACTACTTGGTTACACAACCTTTAGCCAAAATAATTGCGACCAACCACTTCCGGTAACCATCAATGATTTTCTTACAATGCTCTGCTGGAATTTTAGACCATTCTTCTTTGGCAAACTGCTCCAGGTCCCGGATATTTGAAGGGTGCCTTCTCCAAACTGTCATTTTTAGATCTCTCCACAGGTGTTCTATGGGATTCAGGCCTGGACTCATTGCTGGCCACCTTAGAAGTCTCCAGTGCTTTCTCTCAAACCATTTTCTAGTGCTTTTTGAAGTGTGTTTTGGGTCATTTTCCTGCTGGAAGACCCATGACCTCTGAGGTAGACCCAGCTTTCTCACACTGGGCCCTACATTATGCTGCAAAATTTATTGGTAGTCTTCAGACTTCATAATGCCATGCACACGGTCAAGCAGTCCAGTGCCAGAGGAAGCAAAGCAACCCTAAAACGTCAGGGCACCTCCGTCATGTTTGACTGTAGGGACCGTGTTCTTTTCTTTGAATGCCTCCTTTTTTCTCCTGTAAACTCTATGTTGATGCCTTTGCACAAAAAGCTCTACTTTTGTCTCATCTGACCAGAGAACATTCTTCCAAAACGTTTTAGGCTGTTTTAGGTAAGTTTTGGCAAACTCAAGCCTGGCTTTTTTATGTCTCGGGGTAAGAAGTGGGGTCATCCTGGGTCTCCTACCATACAGTCCCTTTTCATTCAGACGCCGACGGATAGTATGGGTTGACACTGTTGTACCCTCGGACTGCAGGGCAGCTTGAACTTGTTTGGATGTTAGTCGAGGTTCTTCATCCAACATCCGCACAATCTTGCGTTGAAATCTCTTGTCAATTTTTCTTTTCCGTCCACATCTAGGGAGGTTAGCCACAGTACCATGGGCTTTAAACTTCTTGATGACACTGCACACGGTAGACACAGGAACATTCAGGTCTTTGGAGATGGACTTGTAACCTTGAGATTGCTCATGCTTCCTCACAATTTGGTTTCTCAAGTCCTCAGACAGTTCTTTGGTCTTCTTTCTTTTCTCCATGCTCAATGTGGTACACACAAGGACACAGGACAGAAGATGAGTTAACTTTAATCCATGTCAACTGGCTGCAAGTGTGATTTAGTTATTGCCAACACCTGTTAGGTGCCACAGGTAAGTTACAGGTGCCGTTAATTACACAAATTAGAGAAGCATCACATGATTTTTCCAACAGTGCCAATACTTTTGTCCACCCCCTTTTTTATGTTTGGTGTGGAATTATATCCAATTTGTCTTTAGGACAATTCTTTTTGTGTTTTTCATTTAAGACAAATAAATGAAGATAATAATACCAAATAATTTGTATTTGCAATCATTTTCAGGAAGAAAATGAGTATTATCTGACAGAATTGCAGGGGTGTCAATACTTTTGGCCATGACTGTACTGAAGAAGGTTAATGCTGACTGAAACATTTATTAACATTGGACTGCAATAAAAATTCTTCACTGTACCTACATTAGTTGAATGCCAAATTTTATTTCTAAGTGCCTATGGAGTGCTGTCTTATACTACAGGGTCTGCCTATGGGGTGCTGTCTTATACTACAGAGTCTGCCTATGAGGTGCTATCTTATACTACAGAGTCTGCCTATGGGGTGCTGTCTTACACTACAGTGTCTGCCTAGGGGGTGCTGTCTTATACTACAGAGTCTGCCTATGTTGTGCTGTCTTATACTACAAGGTCTGCCTATGGGAGGCTGCCTTATACTACAGATTCTGCATATGGGGTGCTGTCTTATACTACAGGGTCTGCCTATGGGGGCTGCCTTATACCACAGGGTCTGCCTGTGGGGTGCTGTCTTATACCACAGGGACTGCCTATGGGGTTCTGTCTTATACTACAGACTCTGCCTGTGGTGGGTGCTGCCTTATTCTACAGAGCATGCCTGTGGTGGGTGCTGCCTTATACTACAGAGTCTGCCTGTGTGGGGGGTGCTGCTTTATACTACAGAGTCTGCCTGTGGGGGGTGCTGCCTTACACTACAGAGTCTGCTTGTGGTGGGTCTTGTAGAGGGTCTTCCTATGCTGTCTTATACTACAGAGTCTGCCTGTGGTGGGTGCTGCCTTATTCTACAGAGCATGCCTGTGGTGGGTGCTGCCTTATACTACAGAGTCTGCCTGTGTGGGGGGGTGCTGCTTTATACTACAGAGTCTGCCTGTGGTGGGGGGTGCTGCCTTACACTACAGAGTCTGCTTGTGGTGGGTCTTGTAGAGGGTCTTCCTATGCTGCCTTATACTACAGGGTATGCCTATCTATCTAACCAGCGGTGGACACCACGTTAGACAGGCTACATTTTCACCCACCACCCACCACTGATACGTGCTCCCTGGTGTATCCTCACAAGGATCCCCATACAGTTTTTACACCTCTGAGTATTACTACTCACGTAGGACGGTCTGTCCTGGTATACCGGTACTCACCTAACATACAAGATACAGGAGAAATCCTCCTTACTGGGACTTTATGATCTCATTCTAGGTATATGATCCTATACCATTAGTTTTCTTATGTTTATAAAGACAACAGTTCAGCAGTCGGGATACTGAAGAAGATTAATGCTGACTGAAACCTTTATTAACATTGGACTGCAATAAAAATTCTTCACCCTACCTACATTAGTTGAATGCCAAATTTTATTTCTAAGTGCCTATGGGGTGCTTTCTTATACTACAGAGTCTGCCAATGGGGTGCTGTCTTATACTACAAAGTCTGCCTATAAGGGTGCTCTATTATACTAAAGAGTCTGCCTATGGGGTGCTGTCTTATACTACAGGGCTTGCCTATGGGGTCCTGTCTTATACTACAGAGCCTGCCTATGGGGTGCTCTCTTATACTACAGGGTCTGCCTATGGGTTGCTGTTTATGCTACAGGGTCTGTCTATAGGGTGCTGTCTTATAGTACTGTGTCTTCCTTTGGGGTGCGCAAGATGGTAGCAGAACATGACAGGATTAGGGCACAGGATGGAAGCAGAACATACCAGGATTGAGACCATATACCAATATAAATGTTCGCCACCCGGGCGTAGAACAGGTTCTATAGCTAGTATTGTAAAAGTGTTATACAGCAAGGTAATGGTGAAAAAAAATAAAATATAACTTTTAACAATTATGGAAAAAGGAACAATCAGTCAAGACCCAACTATATTGTGCTTTGAAGATGCCCACTCTCTTTATATTAAAGATCCCTCTTCTTTTATTCTCCCCTGATGATTTGATAAAATGGAAGGCGTCGGGAGATGGTGGGGATATGAGTACTAAAGTACTTATCTTTGGATAACCTGGACCTTTGAATGAGTTTGGAACACAACCTGGCTTTATCTATGAGCTATCCAGGTGAGATTGTTCCTTTTTCCATAATTATTATAATTCAAAAGTTTCCTTGTCCATTTCTACCTATGATTGAAGATTGATGAAATAATAACTGGCATTTTGGTGCAATATTGTGGTGCTTATCACACACTGTCTGGCACTACCATTAACCACTTAAAGATAATTTTAATGGGCTCAAGAGATTTGAATATAAGAGAATAAAAGGATATTTTTCAGCAAGGATATACAGGCCCAGCTGATGTGGAATTTACCCTTTGTATATGGAGTTTCTGAGACCTACTTTTATATGTTTTAGTGTTTGTCATTTGCTTGGTTTCTTTGTTTTGAATAGACCACTGGTCTTTTTAAAGGAGTTATTAAAAGTTATATTTTACATTTTTTCACCATAACCTTGCTGTATAACAATTTTTGGATTGGTGGCCTCTATATATTTTTTTATATTGTATAAGTCACAATTCTTTTTTTTTTTTGCCATAAAGTTTATCGGGTGTAGAAATAAGCATCTGACTTATTCAAGAAAAATTATCCTAAAAAAATTAACTGATTTATGGCAGCACAATATAAAGATCATATGGTAAAATTGCTTTTAGTATATGTGTAAATGTCATTACTTTCATACCACAGATAGCTATAATAAAACTTCACACATAGTTTTAAACCCACTGTCTGGTACCAAGAAATAATTCAAACAGGTGCGTCCCACCATATTCTTTTAGTTTCAATTATCAAACCAATATCATACACAGACAGTCAATTATGATGAATTCTTTTATCACAAATACAACATAATTTGCTAACTAAATATGTCACCAGCAATTTAGAAACTTAAGCATGTAAGGTATATTTGTAACTTCCAGACAATGCTTACAATGAAATGCAAAAAAAATAATGCTTATGAACCAACAAATAAAAAAGTATTAGGGTATGTGTCCACGATCCGAATAACATCGTTCAACCCGCAGCGTACAAGTGTTACAGCATAGTGGAGGGAATTTTCTGAAATCTCGTCTCCACTATGCTTGCGAGCACGCATCCGGCGGCCCTGCGTTTCCAGACATGAGGTGCGTCTTTTAGAACGCAGCATGTCTGTTTACCTTGTGGCTATGCTCCGTCACTGCAAGGTAAATAACAGGGTCCTATGCTTAGGGTGCGGCGATTCCGAATGTGTGCAATGAACACATCTGGAATCACCGCACATATAGAAGGGGGCAGCGCTTTGGGCGGAGTGAGTTTTCCACTCCATCCAAAGCACCGACAATCCAGATCGTAGACACGCACCCACAGACAAAGGGTGCATACCCATATGTGAATAAAAAAATAGAAAAAACGCAATAGCACTCACCAATCAGTGGCAATTCAAACGTCCTTTATTAGAACATGCAGCAAATCATCTTCACGGTTCAAGGGAGGGAGTGAAAGTAGGAGTGCGACAGGCAAGACGAATACCCATATGTGAGAAAAAAAACCTTCCGTTATCTGGACCGAAAATATGCAAGAGTGCCATGCAGTACAATGTGATTTTCACACCTAGCATCCGATTTACATCTGTGGGCATTGCCATTGCTATCCACTTGCAATGCGATTTTAACATGAGATTTTACATACAGCAGTTCTCTATGTCATTTACACTTCGTTGTCAAAGGAAATATTCGTCAAAACACACACACACTTATATATATATGTATATATATACAGTATATATATATATATATATATACTGCTCAAAAAAATAAAGGGAACACTAAAATCCCACATCCTAGATATCACTGAATTAAATATTCCAGTTGTAAATCTTTATTCATTACATAGTGGAATGTGTTGGGAACAATAAAACCTAAAAATGATCAACGTAAATCACAACTAATATCCCACGGAGGTCTGGAGTTGGAATGATGCTCAAAATCAAAGAGGAAAATGGAGATACGGGCTGAACCAAAATCCGTGGAAATGCCTCAAGACAAGGAAATGATGCTCAGTAGTGTGTGTGGCCTCCACGTGCCTGTATGATCTCCCTACAATGCCAGGGCATGCTCCTGATGAGGCGGCGGATGGTCTCCTGAGGGATCTCCTTCCAGGCCTGGACTAAAGCATCCGCCAACTCCTGGACAGTCTGTGGTGCATGATGTTGGTGGATGGTGCGAGACCTGATTGCCCTTAACTGGGGATATATTCACATGCAGGAGTCTGCTTTAGACTCAGTCTGCTGCAAATCATCTTTTAACTTCCATCTTTTAAATTACATCTTTTTAATTATGATTCTGAATTAGACTGAATTCTAGAATGCATTTGGCTACTCATCACTACTACAATATTATCATCATCTGCACCATCTAATCGAGCTGTTCTCCTCTTCCCACAGGTATGCACTGACTTTACCCAGCTCTCCCTGGCTCCAGAATATCTCTGTATACTGCATTGATTTTCCATGGTATGCACTGACTTTACCCAGCTCTCCCTGGCTCCAGAATATCTCTGTATACTGCATTGATTTTCCATGGTATGCACTGACTTTACCCAGCTCTCCCTGGCTCCAGAATATCTCTGTATACTGCATTGATTTTCCATGGTATGCACTGACTTTACCCAGCTCTCCCTGGCTCCAGAATATCTCTGTATACTGCATTGATTTTCCATGGTATGCACTGACTTTACCCAGCTCTCCCTGGCTCCAGAATATCTCTGTATACTGCATTGATTTTCCATGGTATGCACTGACTTTACCCAGCTCTCCCTGGCTCCAGAATGTCTCTGTATATTGCACTGGCTTTTCTATGCTTCCCCAGGATCTGAGTGTCTTGGTGCAGCACATATAATCCTTTTAGTATGCTTTCTTACCTATCAGCTTGTTTTCCATGACCTGTTTTGATGTATCTCATTGTGTGATCCTGGCATCTCTTTGAGTGGTCAGTCTTACCCCTCCCTCACTTTATGACCTTTGCTTAACTCTCTACATCTGGTCTCCCATACCCAGCCACCCCCTCATTCACACCTGATTGCCCTTAACTGGGGATATATTCACATGCAGGAGTCTGCTATAGACTCAGTCTGCTGCAAATCATCTTTTAACTTCCATCTTTTAAATTACATCTTTTTAATTATGATTCTGAATTAGACTGAATTGGACTGGAATTGACTGGAAGGTAACAGACTACTAACCACTACAATGTTTCGGTTTCTTTTCTCTTTCACCCCCATACTACTTTCCTTCTTACAATCTCCTGCAATCCCTCCTCCTAGTAAGGAACTAGTCATTTCTTCCTCCATACTCCCCAGCCATCTCACCTTCCCCTCAGAACTGTTCCTCCACATACAATCCTTTTTCTCCAGACACACACGGCCGCATCATGTCCTATCCTGCTCCCACCTTCTAATGATCTGTCTGTTACTCCTCATTGCTGGTGACATATCCCCAAATCCCGGCCCTCCCCAATTCATCCCCACACTCGTTTCTAACCCCCTGCCACGATCCTCCGCACGTTTTCCCAACCACGACAACCTCATACCCATTCATCCAGCCCCCACTCCCCAGCTCCCCCTACTTGGAGCACTATGGAACGCACGCTCCATCTGCAACAAACTGACATTTATCCATGACCTCTTCATCACCAACAAACTCTCCTTCCTCGGCCTCACTGAAACCTGGCTCACCCCATCTGACTCGGCCTCTCCAGCTGCGCTCTCCTATGGCGGATTCCACCTCTCTCACACCCCTCGCCCCAGCAACAAACGTAGTGGAGGAGTTGGCTTGCTCCTGTCCGACACCTGCTCCTTTACTCCAATCCCGCTACCACCCTCCACTACTCTTCCCTCGTTTGAGGTGCACTCTGTCCGCATCTATTCCCCCTCCAACCTCCAGCTGGCTGTCATCTACCGCCCCCCAGAACTAGCCATCTCCACCTTTCTCGACCACTTCACCACCTGGCTACTTCATTTCCTCTCTGTTGACATCCCCACTATCATCATGGGTGATTTCAATGTCCCCATTGACACTTTCACCTCAGCTACCTCTAAACTTTTATCACTGACTGCCTCCTTTGGCCTCACTCAATGGTCCTCTGAGGCCACTCACAAAGATGGCCACACGCTGGACCTCATCTTCACCCGCCTCTGCTCCCTTACTAACCTCACTAACACACCCCTCCCCCTGTCTGACCACAACCTACTGACATTCTCGTCCCTCTCCTCTCCTAGTGTGCAACCCCCACTCCACAAACTCACTCACCCTCGCAGAAATCTCAAACATCTCAACTTACAATCACTCTCTGAGTCCCTTCTCCCTCTCACAGACATAGCCTCCCTTCATGACACAGATGCTGCTGCCACTTTTTATAACACCACAATAACCGCAACACTCGATTCGGCCGCCCCACTCATGCATAGTAAAACTCGTACAATTAACAGGCAGCCCTGGCTGACCAGCCTGACCAAAGAATTGAGACGGGCTTCCAGGATTGCTGAGCGGAGATGGAAGCGATCCCACTCTGCCGACCACTTCACTGCATACAAGCAGTCCCTCGCCAGCTTCAAGTCTGCGCTCACTGCCGCAAAACAAACTTACTTCTCATCCCTCATATCCTCCCTGTCCCACAACCCTAAACAGCTTTTCAACACTTTCAATTCTCTACTCCGTCCCCCCGCACCTCCTCCCTCCCCCCTCATTTCTGCTGATGACTTCGCCTCTTTCTTTAAACAGAAGATCGATACGATCAGAGAAAGCTTTGGCCCACAGCGCCCACTGCCCCTCTTAGCTCCTCAACCCTGCTCCTCCAAAACCAGCTTCTCCACCATGACAGAAGATCAGCTCTCCACCCTCCTGTCAAGATCACACCTCACCACCTGCACGCTTGACCCGCTCCCATCCCACCTCATCCCTAACCTTTCCACGGTCTTCATCCCAACCCTAACGCACCTCTTCAACCTCTCACTCACAACAGGTGTCTTTCCCTCATCCTTCAAGCATGCCAAGATCACACCCATCCTCAAAAAGCCCTCCCTCGACCCATCCTCTGTGTCTAGCTATCGCCCAATATCTCTTCTCCCTTATGCCTCCAAATTGCTGGAGCAACACGTCCATCTTGAACTGTCCTCCCACTTCTCTTCCTGCTCCCTCTTTGATCGGTTACAATCAGGCTTCCGTTCCCATCACTCAGCTGAAACTGCCCTAACTAAAGTCACCAATGACCTACTAACTGCCAGGAGCAAGCGACACTACTCTGTCCTCCTTCTCCTGGACTTGTCTTCTGCCTTTGACACTGTAGACCACTCCCTTTTGCTACAAATCCTCTCATCCCTTGGCATCACAGACTTGGCCCTTTCCTGGATCTCGTCATATCTGACAGACCGAACATTCAGTGTCTCCCTCCCCCACACCACCTCCTCACTTCGCCCCTTGTCAGTCGGTGTTCCTCAAGGCTCTGTTCTAGGACCCCTACTCTTCTCCATCTACACTTTCGGCCTGGGACAGCTCATAGAATCCCACGGTATGCAGTACCATCTCTACGCTGACGACACGCAGATCTACCTCTCCGGACCTGACCTCTCCTCCTTGCTTACCAAAATCCCGCACTGTCTGTCTGCCATTTCAGCCTTCTTTTCTGCTCGCTTTCTACAACTGAACATGGACAAAACAGAATTCATCATCTTTCCCCCATCTCACTCTACCCCTCCACCAGACCTATCCATCAATGTCAATGGCTGCTCACTATCCCCAGTCCCACACGCCCGGTGCCTCGGGGTGATCCTCGACTCTGCCCTCTCTTTCAAGCCACATATCCAAGCCCTTGCCTCCTTCTGTCGTCTCAAACTCAAAAATATTTCCCGGATCCGTGCTTTCCTTGACCGCAACACTGCAAAAACGCTAGTGCATGCCCTTATCATCTCCCGCCTCGACTACTGCAACCTCCTACTCTCTGGACTCCCCTCTAGCACTCTGGCACCACTCCAATCCATCCTACACTCTGCTGCCCGACTAATCCACCTGTCCCCCCGCTATTCCCCAGCCTCTCCCCTGTGTCAAGCCCTTCACTGGCTTCCTATCGCCCAGAGACTCCAGTTCAAAACCCTCACACTGACATACAAAGCCATCCACAACCTGTCTCCTGTATACATCTGTGACATGGTCTCCCGGTACCTACCTACACGCGACCTCCGATCCTCCCAAGACCTCCTTCTCTACTCCCCTCTCATCTCTTCTTCCCATAACCGCATCCAAGACTTCTCCCGTGCTTCCCCCATACTCTGGAACTCTCTACCCCAACACATCAGACTTGCGCCTACCATAGAAACCTTCAAAAAGAACCTGAAGACTCATCTCTTCCGACAAGCCTACAGCCTGCAGTGATCCTCAACCTACTGAACAGCCGTACAGCCAGCTCTTCCCTCTCCTAGTGTATCCTCACCCACCCCCTGCAGATTGTGAGCCCTCGCGGGCAGGGTCCTCCCTCCTTATGTACTCGTGTGCCTTGTTATCTGCTCATGTTTAATGTATTTGTCTATATTTGCCCCGTATTCACATGTAAAGCGCCATGGAATAAATGGCGCTATAAAAATGTATAATAATAATAATAATAATAATAATAATGATGTACCCGATGTGTTCAATCAGATTCAGGTCTGGGGAACGGGCAGGCCAGTCCATAGCTTCAAGGCCTTCATCTTGCAGGAACTGCTGACACTCTCCAGCCACATGAGGACCCAGGGCCAACCGCACCAGCATATGGTCTCACAAGAGGTCTGAGGAACTCATCTCGGTACCTAATGGAAGTCAGGCTACCTCTGGTGAGCACATGGAGGGCTGTGCAGACCTCCAAAGAAATGCCACCCCACACCATTACTGACCCACTGCCAAACCAGTCATGCTGAAAGATGTTGCAGGCAGCAGATTGCTCTCCACGGAGTCTTCAGACTCTGTCAGGTCTGTCACATGTGCTTAGTGTGAACCTGCTTTAATCTGTGAAGAGCACAAGGTGCCAGTGGTGAATTTGCCAATCGGTGTTCCGTGGCAAATGCCAAGCGTCCTGCACGGTGTTGAGCTGTGAGCACAACCCCCATCTGTGGACGTCGGGCACTCAGACCATCCTCATGGAGTCAGTTTCTAACTGGTTGTGCAGACGCATGCACATTTGTGGCCTGCTGGAGGTAATTTTTCAGGGCCCTGGCAGTGATCCTCCTGTTCCTCCTTGCACAAAGGGTGAGGTACAGTGCGGCAGCTGGGATGTTGCCCTCCTACGGCCCCCTCCATGTCTCCTGGTACATTGGCCTGTCTCTGGACACTACACTGACAGTCACACACAAAAAAAACACAAAATTGAGCTTAAATTGAGTTGGTACACATGCAGAGGTTAAACGCATGTTCACATTGGCCACAAAACATTGAAACCTACAAGAGAAAAAAGTAAACGAAAACCCTGATGTAACTAAGTAAAAAAGCAAAAGTGCATTTAAATAACACAGAGTTTTTAGTAATACTGTTTTTTGATAAAAAAAAATAGCAGAAAAGCCATCCCACCTTGTCACGGTAACTCTAATCGGGACAGTCCTATACTGTCTAATATTAAAACCTTACCATGTGTCAATGTGGACCTCAGTGTGAATAAGGGCAGACAAAAAGGACTGGGCCCAACCAGTGAAACACTAGACTGGGGAAGCCTTATATAGTCTCTAGCTCAGAAACGGAGGCCATACCCCGGCTTGCACAGAATGCAACAATACAGAGAAAAAAAAACACAAAATTGAGCTTAAATTGAGTTGGTACACATGCAAAGGTTAAACGCATGTTCACATTGGCCACAAAACATTGAAACCTACAAGAGAAAAAAGTAAACAAAAACCCTGATGTAACTAAGTAAAAAAGAAAAAAGTGCATTTAAATAACACAGAGTTTTTAGTAATACTGTTTTTTGAAAAAAAAAATAGCACAAAAGCCATCCCACCTCGTCACGGTAACTCTGATCGGGACAGTCCTACACTGTCTAATATTAAAACCTTACCATGTGTCAATGTTGACCTCAGTGTGAATAAGGGCAGACAAAAAGGACTGGGCCCAACCAGTGAAAAACTAGACTGGGGAAGCCTTATATAGTCTCTAGCTCAGAAACAAGGAGGCCACACCCCGTCACAGCAAACCTTCTTGCCACAGCTCGCATTGATGTGCCATCCTGGATGAGCTGCACTACCTGAGCCACTTGTGTTGGTTGTATAGTCCGTCTCATGCTACCACGAGTGTGAAAGCACAACCAACATTCAAAAGTGACCAAAACATCAACCATAAAGCATTGGTACTGAGATGTGGTCTGTGGTCCCCACCTGCAGAACCAATCCTTTATTGAGTGTGTCTCGACAATTGCCGATAATTTCCATCTGTTGTCTATTCCATTTGCACAACAGCATGTGAAATTGATTGTTAAACAGTGTTGCTTCCTAAGTGGACAGTTTGATTTTACAGAAGTTTGATTTACTTGGAATTATATTTTGTTGTTTAAGTGTTCCCTTTATTTTTTTGAGCAGTGTATATACACACATACACTACCGTTCAAGTTTTAGGCTCACCCAGACAATTTTCTGCTTTCCATGAAAACTCACTTTTATTAATCAAATGAGTTGCCAAATGAATTGAAAGTCTAATCCAGACATTGACAAGGTTCGAAAAAAAAGATTTTTATTTGAAATAATAATTTTCTCCTTCAAACTTTGCTTTCATCAAAGAATGCTGCCTTTGCAGCAATTACTGCATTGCAGACCTTTGGCATTTTAGCAGCTAATTTGCTGAGGTAATCTGGAGAAATTTCACCCCATACTTCTGGAAGCCCTCCCACAAGTTGGTTTGCTTGATGGGCACTTTTTGCGTACCATATGGTCAAGCTGCTCCCACAACAGCTCAATGGGGTTGAGATCTGGTGACTGCGCTGGCCACTCCATTACAGATAAAACACCAGCTGCCTGCTTCTTCCCTAAATAGTTCTTGCATAATTTGGAGGTGTTCTTTGGGTCACTGTCCTGTTGTAGGATGAAATTGGTGTAACAGCGTGTCCCTCCCCCAGCCTGTGTCCCTGGACTGCCATGTAATCAGGCTTGAGTAAACAACCAGTAGGGGGAGCCCTCCCCCATGGAAGGGTGGATCCCAGGACAGAGAACAATAGACTCCTGTTGGCTGATTCAGTTGTGAGGTGACTTGGGAAGGGCTTGGATATTATGCTGAGGTGAGATCCTGGAGACAGTGTGTGGAGGGTTAAAAGCTGCCATGTTGGACTGTGTTGTGGCCCTCATCTGCTGGATGTATGCAATAAACTTGGCACTCAAAGTGGTTGTAAGGTGAAGTTAATTATCTTTATTGCACGTCCCAGACGGCTTAGTTCGCCAAGAGCCCCCTCGCTTTCCCATCTGTTGCATTGCTCCACAGTTTCTCGCTAGAAGGTTATTTTTCCATGATTTAACCCCTTTACCCCCAAGGGTGGTTTGCACGTTAATGACCGGGCCAATTTTTACAATTCTGACCACTGTCCCTTTATGAGGTTATAATTCTGGAACGCTTCAACGGATCCCAGTGAATCTGACATTGTTTTCTCGTGACATATACTATCTCGTGTCATGTACTTCATGACAATGGTAAAAATTCTTTGATAGTACCTGCGTTTATTTGTGAAAAAAACGGAAATTTGGCGAAAATTATGAAAATTTTGCAATTTTCCAACTTTGAATTTTTATGCAATTAAATCACAGAGATATGTCACACAAAATACTTAAAAAGTAACATTTCCCACATGTCTACTTTACATCAGCACAATTTTGGAACCAAAATTTTTTTTTGTTAGGGAGTTATAAGGGTGAAAAGTTGACCATCAATTTCTCATTTTTACAACACCATTTTTTTAGGGACCACATCTCATTTGAAGTCATTTTGAGGGGTCTATATGATAGAAAATACCCAAGTGTGACACCATTCTAAAAACTACACCCCTCAAGGTGCTCAAAACCACATTCAAGAAGTTTATTAACCCTTCTGGTGCTTCACAGGAATTTTTTGAATGTTTAAATAAAAATGAACATTTAACTTTTTTTCACAAAAAATTTAATTCAGCTCCAATTTGTTTTATTTTACCAAGGGTAACGGGAGAAAATGGACCCCAAACATTGTTGTACAATTTGTCCTGAGTACGCCAATACCCCACATGTGGGGTTAAACCACTGTTTGGGCGCATGGCACAGCTCGGAAGCGAAGGAGCGCCATTTGACTTTTCAATGCAAAATTGACTGGAATTGAGATGGGACGCCATGTTTCGTTTGGAGAGCCCCTGATGTGCCTAAACATTGAAACCCCCCACAAGTGACACCATTTTGGAAAGTAGACCCCCTAAGGAACTTATCTAGAGGTGTGGTGAGCACTTTGACCCACCAAGTGCTTCACAGAAGTTTATAATGTAGAACCGTAAAAATAAAAAATCATATTTTTTCACAAAAATTATATTTTTGCCCCCAATTTTTTATTTTTCCAAGGGTAAGAGAAGAAATTGGACCGCAAAAGTTGTTGTACAATTTGTCCTGAGTACGCTGATACCCCATATGTGGGGGTAAACCACTGTTTGGGCGGATGGGAGAGCTCGGAAGGGAAGGAGCGCCGTTTGACTTTTCAATGCAAAATTGACAGGAATTGAGATGGGACGCCATGTTGCATTTGGAGAGCCACTGATGTGCCTAAACATTGAAACCCCCCACAAGTGACACCATTTTGGAAAGTAGACCCCCTAAGGAACTCATCTAGATGTGTTGTGAGAGCTTTGAACCCCCAAGTGTTTCACTACAGTTTGTAACGCAGAGCCGTGAAAATTACAAAAAAAAATCTTTCCCCCCAAAATTATTTTTTAGCCCCCAGTTTTGTATTTTTCCGAGGGTAAGAGGAGAAATTCAACCCCAAAAGTTGTTGTCCAATTTGTCCTGAGTACGCTGATACCCCATATGTTGGGGGGAACCACCGTTTGGGCGCATGGGAGGGCTCGGAAGGGAAGGAGTGCCATTTGGAATGCAGACTTAGATGGAATGGTCTGCAGGCGTCACATTGCGTTTGCAGAACCCCTAATGTACCTAAACAGTAGAAACCCCCCACAAGTGACCCCATATTGGAAACTAGACCCCCCAGGGGACTTATCTAGATGTGTTGTGAGAACTTTGAACCCCCAAGTGTTTCACTACAGTTTATAACGCAGAGCCGTAATAATAAAAAATCTTTTTTTTTCCCACAAAAATTATTTTTTAGCCCCCAGTTTTGTATTTTCCCAAGGGTAACAGGAGAAATTGGACCCCAACAGTTGTTGTCCTATTTGTCCTGAGTACGCTGATACCCCATATGTTGGGGTAAACCCCTGTTTGGGCACACGGGAGAGCTCGGAAGGGAAGAAGCACTGTTTTACTTTTTCAACGCAGAATTGGCTGGAATTGAGATCAGACGCCATGTCGCGTTTGGAGAGCCCCTGATATGCCTAAACAGTGGAAACCCCCCAATTATAACTGAAACCCTAATCCAAACACACCCCTAACCCTAATTCCAACGGTAACCCTAACCTCACCTCTAACCTTGACACACCCCTAACCCTAATCCCAAACCTATTCCCAACTGAAAAAGTAATCTAAACCCTAACTGTAACTTTAGCCCCAACCCAAACTGTAGCCCTAGCCCTAACCCTAGCCCTAACCCTAACCCTAACCCTAGCCCTAACCCTAGCCCTAACCCTAACCCTAACCCTAGCCCTAACCCTAACCCTAGCCCTAACCCTAACCCTAGCCCTAACCCTAGCCCTAACCCTAGCCCTAACCCTAACCCTAACCCTAGCCCTAACCCTAGCCCTAACCCTAACCCTAGCCCTAACCCTAGTCCTAACCCTAACCCTAGCCCTAACCCTAGCCCTAATGGGAAAATGGAAATAATTTAAAATTTTTTATTTTTCCCTAACTAAGGGGGTGATGAAGGGGGGTTTGATTTACTTTTATAGCGGATTTTTTAGCGGATTTTTATGATTGGCAGCCGTCACACACTGAAAGACGCTTTTTATTGCAAAAAATATTTTTTGCGTTACCACATTTTGAGAGCTATAATTTTTCCATATTTTGGTCCACAGAGTCATGTGAGGTCTTGTTTTTTGCGGGACGAGTTGACGTTTTTATTGGTAACATTTTCGGGCATGTGACATTTTTTGATCGCTTTTTATTCCGATTTTTGTGAGACAGAATGACCAAAAACCAGCTATTCATGAATTTCTTTTGGGGGAGGCGTTTATACCGTTCCGCGTTTGGTAAAATTGATAAAGCAGTTTTATTCTTCGGGTCAGTACGATTACAGCAATACCTCATCTATATCATTTTTTTATGTTTTGGCGCTTTCATACGATAAAAACTATTTTATAGAAAAAATAATTATTTTTGCATCGCTTTATTCTCAGGACTATAACTTTTTTATTTTTTTGCTGATGATGCTGTATGGCGGCCCGTTTTTTGTGGGACAAAATGATGCGTTGTTTTTTGCCTTGTTTTTTTTTTTTTTTTCTTACGGTGTTTACTGAAGGGGTTAACTAGTGGGACAGTTTTATAGGTTGGGTCGTTACGGACGCGGCGATACTAAATATGTGCACTTTTATTGGTTTTTTTTATTTATTTAGATAAAGAAATGTATTTATGGGAATAATATTTTTTTTTTCATTATTTAGGAATATTTTTTTTTTTTTTTTTTACACATTTGGAAATTTTTTTTTTTAACTTTTTTACTTTGGCCCAGGGGGGGACATCACAGATCAGTGATCTGACAGTTTGCACAGCACTCTGTCAGATCACTGATCTGACTTAGAGCAGTGCAGCCTTCACAGTGCCTGCTCTGAGCAGGCGCGGTGAAGCCACCTCCCTCCCTGCAGGACCCGGATCCGCGGCCATCTTGGATCCAGGGCTGGAGCAGGCAGGGAGGGAGGTAAGACCCTCGCAGCAACGCGATCACATCGTGGTGTGCCGGGGGTTAATGTGCCGGGGGCGGTCCGTGACCGCTCCTGGCACATAGTGCCGGATGTCAGCTGCGATAGGCAGCTGACACCCGGCCGCAATCGGCCGTGCTCCCCCCGTGAGCGCCGCCGATCGCGCTGGACGTACTATCCCGTCCGTGGTCATAGGGGCCCACCCCACCTCGACGGGATAGTACGTCCGATGTCAGAAAGGGGTTAACCAGCTAACCAGATAAATTGGAAATTGTTCTGAAGAAGGTCCAGTGGGACCGAAAACGTTTAACCGTTGAAACTGTGTCTGGGACGTGCAATAAAGATAATTAACTTCACCTCACAACCACTTTTTTTTGCCAAATTTACTGCATACATTGATTGACGGGTTGGAGACCCTACTTGAGCACCATACCTCACCATCCAGCAGAGTGCCGTGTTCTGTACAATAATAATACCTCATCTACTGGAGCTATTGAATTCACTCAAGGACTATTTTTATTTCCCTAATTAAAACACCTGAAGCTAGGAGGCGGAGTGCATGATCAGAAGGCTAGAGAATACATTTCAAAAACCTGACCTGCACATCCAAACATAGACTCAGTGTGAACAGGTGCTGAACCTAGAGTCGCCAACTCATATATAGTTAAGTAAATATGAGAGCTCTCATTTTTCATATTTCTAGTGCAGTAATGCAGTTCAAATTTCGTATTTTCAAGTTTGCATGTTTTAGCGCTGCAGTGTGCTGCCTTATTTACTTAACTATATACGAGTTGGCGACTCTAGGTTCAGCACCTGTTCACACTGAGTCTAAGTTTGGATGTGCAGGTCAGGTTTTTGAAATGTATTCTCTAGCCTTCTGATCGTGCACTCCACCTCCTAGCTTCAGGTGTTTTAATTACAGCAGGTCCAATACCCCTCCACAGAGAGAGAGAATTTTAGTCTAAGAAGAGGTTTCACATGTACCCATTCAGATGGAGACGTTTATTCTCAGCGAGGTAAGGCAAGCGTAGGACCTGGTATAAGAGAGATGCCGTAAAGAGGCTACCAGGTACACATAAAATTGGCCATTTTTATGTGCTAAAAGCTCTCATGTTTCATATTTCTAGTGCAGTAATGCAGTTCAAATTTCGTGTTTTCAAGTTTGCATGTTTTAGCGCTGCAGTGTGCTGCCTTATTTTCTTAACTATATACGAGTTGGCGACTCTAGGTTCAGCACCTGTTCACACTGAGTCTATGTTTGGATGTGCAGGTCAGGTTTTTGAAATGTATTCTCTAGCCTTCTGATCGTGCACTCCGCCTCCTAGCTTCAGGTGTTTTAATTACAGCAGGTCAAATACCCCTCCACAGAGAGAGAGAATTTTAGTCTAAGAAGAGGTTTCACATGTACCCATTCAGATGGAGACGTTTATTCTCAGCGAGGTAAGGCAAGCGTAGGACCTGGTATAAGAGAGATGCCGTAAAGAGGCTACCAGGTACACATAAAATTGGCCATTTTTATGCGCTAAAAGCTCTCATTTTTCATATTTCTAGTGCAGTAATGCAGTTCAACTTTCGTGTTTTCAAGTTTGCATGTTTTAGCGCTGCAGTGTGCTGCCTTATTTACTTAACTATATACGAGTTGGCGACTCTAGGTTCAGCACCTGTTCACACTGAGTCTATGTTTGGATGTGCAGGTCAGGTTTTTGAAAAATATTTTTATTTCCCTGGCGTCAGATTTCTGGGTGGCGCCCCTGGATCTGCTCCCTTTGTGTGGACTCATTGTGACTCATTGCGGATGCTACAGACTTACTTTCATTTGTATTGTCCCAGTTCCCTGTTCCAGTCAAAATCCCTTTTACCTTGTACAAATCTCCCACTTTATCAGCACCAAAGCAACCCTAGACCATCACATTACCTTCACCATGTTTGACAGATGGCGTCAGGCACTCTTCCAGCATCTTTTCAGTTGTTCTGCGACTACGTCTCACAAAGGTTCTTCTGTGTGATCCAAACACCTCAAACTTGAATTTGTCTGCCCATAACATTTTTTTCCAATCTTTCTCTGTCCAATGTCTGTGTTCTTTTTACCATATTAATCTTTTCCTTTTATTAGCCAGTCTCAGATATGGCGTTTTCTTTGCCTCTCTGCCCTGAAGGCCAGCATCCAGGAGTCGCCTCTTAACTGTAGACATTGACACTGGCATTTTGCATGTACTATTTAATGAAGCTGCCAGCTGAGGACCTGTGAGGCGTCAATTTCTCAAACTACAGACTCTAATGTACTTGTCTTGCTGTTCAATTTTGCAGCGGGGCCTCCCACTTCTCTTTGTACACTGGTTAGAGCCTGTTTGTGCTCTCGTCTGAAAGGAGTAGTACACACTATTGTAGGAAATCTTCGGTTTCTTGGCAATTTGTCGCATGGAATAGCCTTCATTTCTAAGAACAAGAATAGACTGTTGAGTTAGTTTCACATGAAAGTTCTTTTTGTCTGCCATTTTGAGAATTTAATGGAACCAACAAATGTAATGCTCCAGATTCTCAACTAGCTCAAAGGAAGGTCAGGTTTATAGTTCTCTAATCAGCCAAACTGTTTTCAGATGTGCTAACATACTTGCACAAGAGTTTTCAAGGGTTTTCTAACTATCCATTAGCCTTCTTACACAGTTAGCAAACACAAAGTACCACAAGAACACTGGAGTGATGGTTGTTGGAAATGGTCCTCTATACACCTATGAAAATATTGCATAACAAACCAGACGTTTGCAGCTAAAATAGTCATTTACCACATTAACAATATAAGTTAGAAACACAGATGAACCGAAAATTACTCCAATAAAAATCTAAAAACAATATAAAATATATATAAAAGATACAAAGTCAATAGTCCAATACTCTGTGAAGGGAGTGGAAACCACCAAACCAAGAAGAGCAGCCCAACAACCAATCTACGGATTACCAGAGAATCACCACACAGGTAATAGATTATAAAATGCCTTTATTAATTATTGATGGCAAAATTAAAAAACAGATATCTGTGCGCATGACAGGACTAAGGAACAACACATATATTTGCTTCACAAAAAAACGTAGCAATGGTCGACCCTATATATATATATATATATATATATATATATATATTATTATTATTATTATACATTTTTATAGCGCCATTTATTCCATGGCGCTTTACATGTGAATACGGGGCAAATATAGACAATTACATTAAACATGAGCAGATAACAAGGCACACGAGTACATAAGGAGGGAGGACTCTGCCCGCGAGGGCTCACAGTCTGCATGGGGTGGGTGAGGATACACTAGGAGAGGGAAGAGCTGGCTGTGCGGCTGTTCAGTAGGTTGAGGATCACTGCAGGCTGTAGGCTTGTCGAAAGAGATGAGTCTTCAGGTTCTTTTTGAAGGTTTCTATGGTAGGCGCAAGTCTGATGTGTTGGGGTAGAGAGTTCCAGAGTATGGGGGAAGCACGGGAGAAGTCTTGGATGCGGTTATGGGAAGAAGAGATGAGAGGGGAGTAGAGAAGGAGGTCTTGGGAGGATCGGAGGTCGCATGTAGGTAGGTACCGGGAGACCATGTCACAGATGTATGGAGGAGACAGGTTGTGGATGGCTTTGTATGTCAGTGTGAGGGTTTTGAACTGGAGTCTCTGGGCGATAGGAAGCCAGTGAAGGGCTTGACACAGGGGAGAGGCTGGGGAATAGCGGGGGGACAGGTGGATTAGTCGGGCAGCAGAGTGTAGGATGGATTGGAGTGGTGCCAGAGTGCTAGAGGGGAGTCCAGAGAGTAGGAGGTTGCAGTAGTCGAGACGGGAGATGATAAGGGCATGCACTAGCGTTTTTGCAGTGTTGCGGTCAAGGAAAGCACGGATCCGGGAAATATTTTTGAGTTTGAGACGACAGGAGGAGGCAAGGGCTTGGATATGTGGCTTGAAAGAGAGGGCAGAGTCGAGGATCACCCCGAGGCACCGGGCGTGTGGGACTGGGGATAGTGAGCAGCCATTGACATTGATGGATAGATGTGGTGGAGGGGTAGAGTGAGATGGGGGAAAGATGATGAATTCTGTTTTGTCCATGTTCAGTTGTAGAAAGCGAGCAGAAAAGAAGGCTGAAATGGCAGACAGACAGTGCGGGATTTTGGTAAGCAAGGAGGAGAGGTCAGGTCCGGAGAGGTAGATCTGCGTGTCGTCGGCGTAGAGATGGTACTGCATACCGTGGGATTCTATGAGCTGTCCCAGGCCGAAAGTGTAGATGGAGAAGAGTAGGGGTCCTAGAACAGAGCCTTGAGGAACACCGACTGACAAGGGGCGAAGTGAGGAGGTGGTGTGGGGGAGGGAGACACTGAATGTTCGGTCTGTCAGATATGACGAGATCCAGGAAAGGGCCAAGTCTGTGATGCCAAGGGATGAGAGGATTTGTAGCAAAAGGGAGTGGTCAACAGTGTCAAAGGCAGAAGACAAGTCCAGGAGAAGGAGGACAGAGTAGTGTCGCTTGCTCCTGGCAGTTAGTAGGTCATTGGTGACTTTAGTTAGGGCAGTTTCAGTTGAGTGATGGGAACGGAAGCCTGATTGTAACCGATCAAAGAGGGAGCAGGAGGAGAAGTGGGAGGACAGTTCAAGATGGACGTGTTGCTCCAGCAATTTGGAGGCATAAGGGAGAAGAGATATTGGGCGATAGCTAGACACAGAGGATGGGTCGAGGGAGGGCTTTTTGAGGATGGGTGTGATCTTGGCATGCTTGAAGGATGAGGGAAAGACACCTGTTGTGAGTGAGAGGTTGAAGAGGTGCGTTAGGGTTGGGATGAAGACCGTGGAAAGGTTAGGGATGAGGTGGGATGGGAGCGGGTCAAGCGTGCAGGTGGTGAGGTGTGATCTTGACAGGAGGGTGGAGAGCTGATCTTCTGTCATGGTGGAGAAGCTGGTTTTGAAGGAGCAGGGTTGAGCAGCTAAGAGGGGCAGTGGGCGCTGTGGGCCAAAGCTTTCTCTGATCGTATCGATCTTCTGTTTAAAGAAAGAGGCGAAGTCATCAGCAGAAATGAGGGGGGAGGGAGGAGGTGCGGGGGGACGGAGTAGAGAATTGAAAGTGTTGAAAAGCTGTTTAGGGTTGTGAGACAGGGAGGTTATGAGGGATGAGAAGTAAGTTTGTTTTGCGGCAGTGAGCGCAGACTTGAAGCTGGCGAGGGACTGCTTGTATGCAGTGAAGTGGTCGGCAGAGTGGGATCGCTTCCATCTCCGCTCAGCAATCCTGGAAGCCCGTCTCAATTCTTTGGTCAGGCTGGTCAGCCAGGGCTGCCTGTTAATTGTACGAGTTTTACTATGCATGAGTGGGGCGGCCGAATCGAGTGTTGTTGTTATTGTGGTGTTATAAAAAGTGGCAGCAGCATCTGTGTCATGAAGGGAAGCTATGTCTGTGAGAGGGAGAAGGGACTCAGAGAGTGATTTTAAGTTGAGATGTTTAAGATTTCTGCGAGGGTGAGTGAGTTTGTGGAGTGGGGGTTGCACACTAGGAGAGGAGAGGGACGAGAATGTCAGTAGGTTGTGGTCAGACAGGGGGAGGGGTGTGTTAGTGAGATTAGTAAGGGAGCAGAGGCGGGTGAAGATGAGGTCCAGCGTGTGGCCATCTTTGTGAGTGGCCTCAGAGGACCATTGAGTGAGGCCAAAGGAGGCAGTCAGTGATAAAAGTTTAGAGGTAGCTGAGGTGAAAGTGTCAATGGGGACATTGAAATCACCCATGATGATAGTGGGGATGTCAACAGAGAGGAAATGAAGTAGCCAGGTGGTGAAGTGGTCGAGAAAGGTGGAGATGGCTAGTTCTGGGGGGCGGTAGATGACAGCCAGCTGGAGGTTGGAGGGGGAATAGATGCGGACAGAGTGCACCTCAAACGAGGGAAGAGTAGCGGAGGGTGGTAGCGGGATTGGAGTGAAGGAGCAGGTGTCGGACAGGAGCAAGCCAACTCCTCCACCGCGTTTGTTGCTGGGGCGAGGGGTGTGAGAGATGTGGAATCTGCCATAGGAGAGCGCAGCTGGAGAGGCCGAGTCAGAGGGGGTGAGCCAGGTTTCAGTGAGGCCGAGGAAGGAGAGTATATATATATATATATATAAATCCCTCAGTGAAAAAACCTAAAAAATGTGCAAATATATAATTGTGTGCTCAAATACTTCAAAAAATATAGAGAGAAAGTGCAATGTGCAAGAGCAGCAATTCAAATATCAAAATCTAATCACACAACCAAGTGTTTCATTAGAACCAAAAGTGCAATGTGCAAAAAGAGGGTTAAAAAATGCTCAATATCTACCTTATGGGGTCGCCACGTCCTGAAATTGCGCACCCCAGGCAATTGGGAACCCACACACTGCTTGACTAGGTCGTATACCCTTTTCTTACTTATGCTAATTTAAACTGATCTCCTGCCTGTATCGGTGGAGGCCATTATTAACCCCTTCCCGACCCATGACGCCACGTAGGCATCATGAAAGTCGGTGCCAATCCGACCCATGACGCCTATGTGGCGTCATGGAAAGATCGCGTCCCTGCAGATCGGGTGAAAGGGTTAACTCCCATTTCACCCGATCTGCAGGGACAGGGGGAGTGGTAGTACAGCCCAGGGGGGGTGGCTTCACCCCCGCGTGGCTACGATCGCTCTGATTGGCTGTTGAAAGTGAAACTGCCAATCAGAGCGATTTGTAATATTTCACCTATTATAACTGGTGAAATATTACAATCCAGCCATGGCCGATGCTGCAATATCATCGGCCATGGCTGGAAACACTAATGTGCCCCCACCCCACCCCACCGATCGCCCCCAGCCCTCTGATCTGTCCGGTACACTGCTCCGGCTCCCCTCCGTCCTGTGCTCTGCTCCCCCTGTGCTCTTGTCCGCTCCCCCCATGCTCCAATCACCCCCCCTGTGCTCCAATCACCCCCCCTGCACTCCGATCCACCCCCCCGTGCTCCGTTCCACCCCCCGGTGCTCCGTTCAACTCCCCCGTGCTCCGATCCACCACCCATGCTCCGTTCCACCCCCCCGCTCTCCGATCCCCACCCCCGTGCTCCCCCCCCACCCCATCATACTTACCGATCCTGCCGGGGTCCGTCGGTCTTCTCCCTGGGCACCGCCATCTTCCAAAATGGCGGGCGCATGCGCAGTGCGCCCGCCGAATCTGCCGGCCGGCAGATTCGTTCCAAAGTGCATTTTGATCACTGAGATATAATCTATCACAGTGACCAAAATAAAAAAAATAATAAATGACCTCCCCCCTTTGTCACCCCCATAGGTAGGGACAATAAAAAAATAAAGAATTTTTTTTTCACTAATGTTAGAATAGGGTTAGGGGTAGGGTTAGGGTTAGGGCTAGGGATAGGGGTAGGGTTAGGGGTAGGGTTAGGGGCAGGGTTAGGGGTAGGGTGAGGGGTAGGGGTAGGGTTAGGGTTAGGGGTAGGGTTAGGGTTAGGGCTAAGGTTAGGGGTAGGGTTAGGGTTAGGGCTAGGGTTAGGGTTAGGGTTTCGGTATGTGCACACGTATTCTGGTCCTCTGCGGATTTTTCCGCTGCGGATTTGATAAATCCGCAGTGCTAAACCGCTGCGGATTTACCTCGTTTTTTCTGCGCATTTCACTGCGGTTTTACAACTGCGATTTTCTAATGGAGCAGTTGTAAAACCGCTGCGGAATCCGCAGAAAGAAGTGACATGCTGCGGAATGTAAACCGCTGCATTTCCGTGCAGTTTTTCTGCAGCATGTGTACAGCGATTTTTGTTTCCCATAGGTTTACATTGAACTGTAAACTCATGGGAAACTGCTGCGGATCCGCAGCGTTTTCCGCAGCGTGTGCACATACCTTTAGAATTAGTCTATGTGCACACGGTGCGGATTTGGCTGCGGATCCGCAGCGGATTGGCCGCTGCGGATTCGCAGCAGTGTTCCATCAGGTTTACAGTTCCATGTAAACCTATGGAAAACCAAATCCGCTGTGCCCATGGTGCGGAAAATACCGCGCGGAAACGCTGCGTTGTATTTTCCGCAGCATGTCAATTCTTTGTGCGGATTCCGCAGCGTTTTACACCTGTTCCTCAATAGGAATCCGCAGGTGAAATCCGCACAAAAAACACTGGAAATCCACGGAAAATCCGCAGGTAAAACGCAGTGCCTTTTACCCGCGGATTTTTCAAAAATGATGCTGAAAAATCTCACACGAATCCGCAACGTGGGCACATAGCCTTAGGGTTAGGGTTGGAATTAGGGTTATGGCTACAGTTGGGATTAGGGTTAGGGGTGTGGGGGGGTTAGTGTTGGAGGTAGAATTGAGGGGTTTCCACTGTTTAGGCACATCAGGGGTCTCCAAACGCAACATGGCGCCACCATTGATTCCAGCCAATCTTGTATTCAAAAAGTCAAATGGTGCTCCCTCACTTCCGAGCCCCGATGTGCGCCCAAACAGTGGTTTACCCCCACATATGGGGTACCAGCATACTCAGGATAAACTGCGCAACAATTACTGGGGTCCAAATTCTCCTGTTACCCTTGTGAAAATAAAAAAATGCTTGCTAAAACATCATTTTTGAGGAAAGAAAAATGATTTTTTATTTTCACGGCTCTGCGTTGTAAACGTCTGTGAAGCACTTGGGAGTTCAAAGTGCTCACCACATATCTAGATAAGTTCCTTGGGGGGTCTAGTTTCTAAAATGGGGTCACTTGTGGGGGGTTTCTATTGTTTAGGCACACCAGGGGCTCTGCAAACGCAACGTGACGCCCGCAGACCATTCCATCAAAGTCTGCATTTCAAAAGTCACTACTTCCCTTCTGAACCCCGACGTGTGCCCAAACAGTGGTTTACCCCCACACATGGGGTATCAGCGTACTCATGAGAAACTGCACAACAACTTTTGGGGTCCAACTTCTCCTGTAACCCTTGGGAAAATAAAAAATTCTGGGCTAAAATAATTTTTGAGGAAAGAAAACGTATTTATTATTTTCACGGCTCTGCATTATAAACTTCTATGAAGCACTTGGGGGTTCAAAGTGCTCACCACACATCTAGATAAGTTTCTTTCGGGGTCTAGTTTCCAAAATGGGGTCACTTGTGGGCGGTTTCTACTGTTTAGCCACATGAGGGGCTCTGCAAACGCAACGTGACGCCCGCAGAGCATTCCATCAAAGTCTGCATTTCAAAACATCACTACTTCAATTCCGAGCCCCGGCATGTGCCCAAACAGTAGTTTACCCCCACATATGGGGCATCACCGTACTCAGGAGAAACTGGACAACAAATATTGGGGTCAAATTTCTCCTGTTACCCTTGGGAAAATTAAAAAATTCTGGGCTAAATAATTATTTTTGAGGAAAGAAAACGTATTTATTATTTTCACGGCTCTGCATTATAAACTTCTGTGAAGCACTTGGGGGTTCAAAGTGCTCACCACACATCTAGATAAGTTCCTTTCAGGGTCTAGTTTCCAAAATGGGGTCACTTGTGGGGGGTTTCTACTGTTTAGCCACATCAGGGGCTCTGCAAACGCAACGTGACGCCCACAGAGCATTCCATCAAAGTCTGCATTTCAAAACGTCACTACTTCAGTTCCGAGCCCCGGCATGTGCCCAAACAGTGGTTTACCCCCACATATGGGGTATCAGTGTACTCAGGAGAAACTGGACAACAACTTTTGGGGTCAAATTTCTCCTGTTACCCTTGGGAAAATAAAAAATTGCAGGCTAAAATATCATTTTTGAGAAAATATTTTTTTATTTTTATTTTCATGGCTCTGCGTTATAAACTTCTGTGAAGCACTTGGGGGTTCAAAGTCCTTACCACACATCTAGATTAGTTCCTTTGGGGGTCTAGTTTCCAAAATGGGGTCATTTGTGGGGGATCTCCAATGTTTAGGCACACAGGGGCTCTCCAAACCTGACATGGTGTCCGCTAATGATTGGAGCTAATTTTCCATTTAAAAAGCCAAATGGCGTGCCTTCCCTTCCGAGCCCTGCCGTGCGCCCAAACAGTGGTTTACCCCCACATATGGGGTATCAGCGTACTCAGGACAAACTGGAAAACAACATTTGGGGTCCAATTTCTCCTATTACCCTTGGCAAAATAGGAAATTCCAGGCTAAAAAATCATTTTTGAGGAAAGAAAAATTATTTTTTATTTTCATGGCTCTGCGTTATAAACTTCTGTGAAGCACCTGGGGGTTTAAAGTGCTCAATATGCATCTAGATAAGTTCCTTGGGGGGTCTAGTTTTCAAAATGGGGTCAATTGTGGGGGAGCTCCAATGTTTAGGCACACAGGGGCTCTCCAAACGCGACATGGTGTCCGCTAACAATTGGAGCTAATTTTCCATTCAAAAAGTCAAATGGCGCGCCTTCCCTTCCGAGCCCTGCCGTGTGCCCAAACAGTGGTTTACCCCCACATGTGAGGTATCGATGTACTCGGGAGAAATTGCTCAACAAATTTTAGGATCCATTTTATTCTGTTGCCTATGTGAAAATGAAAAAATTGAGGCTAAAAAATTTTTTTGTGAAAAAAAAGTACTTTTTCATTTTTACGGATCAATTTGTGAAGCACCTGGGGGTTCAAAGTGCTCACTATGCATCTAGATAAGTTCCTTGGGGTGTCTAGTTTCCAAAATGGGGTCACTTGTGGGGGAGCTCCAATTTTTAGGCACGCGGGGGCTCTCCAAACGTGACATGGTGTCCGCTAAAGAGTGGAGCCAATTTTTCATTCAAAAAGTCAAATGGCGCTCCTTCCCTTCCAAGCCCTGCCGTGCGCCCAAACAGTGGTTTATCCCACATATGAGGTATCAGCGTACTCAGGACAAATTGTACAACAACTTTCGTTGTTCAGTTTCTCCTTTTACAATTGGGAAAATTAAAAAATTGTTGCTAAAAGATAATTTTTGTGACTAAAAAGTTAAATGTTCATTTTTTCCTTCCATGTTGCTTCTGCTGCTGTGAAGTACCTGAAGGGTTAATAAACTTCTTGAATGTGGTTTTGAGTACCTTGAGGGGTGCCTTTTTTAGAATGGGTTCACTTTTGGGTATTTTCAGCCATATAGACCCCTCAAACTGACTTCAAATGTGAGGTGGTCCCTAAAAAAAATGGTTTTGTAAATTTCGTTGTAAAAATGAGAAATCGCTGGTCAAATTTTAACCCTTATAACTTCCTAGCAAAAAAAAATTTTGTTTCCAAAATTGTGCTGATGTAAAGTATACATGTGGGAAATGTTATTTATTAACTATCTTGTGTCACGTAACTCTCTGGTTTAACAGAATAAAATTTCAAAATGTGAAAATTGCGAAATTTTCAAAATTTTTGCCAAATTTCCGTTTTTATCACAAATAAAAGCAGAATTTATTGACCTAAATTTACCACTAACATGAAGCCCAATATGTCACGAAAAAACATTCTCAGAACAGCTAGGATCCGTTGAAGCGTTCCTGAGTTATTACCTCATAAAGGGACACTGGTCAGAATTGCAAAAAACGGCAAGGTCTTTAAGGTCAAAATAGGCTGGGTCATGAAGGGGTTAATGTTATATTAGAGGTGTCTTACCCTATGAATGTGTCTCTTCTGAGATTAATGTGCAATTTGTACGTTATGGTAGCACCTGTATGAGCACCATACATTATGCACTATGCACTTTTCATACCTTATTAATGTCATATCAGAGGTGTTTTACCTTATGAATGTGTATTTTCTTGTATTAATGTGCAATATGCACGCTATGGTAGCCCCTCTATGAGCACCATTTGATTATTGTATTTACAAAATTCTTTTTGATTTCATATATTTGCACATCGCTTTAGGCCGGTTTCACACGTCAGTGGCTCCGGTACGTGAGGTGACAGTTTCCTCACGTACCGGAGACACTGACTCACCTAGACACATTAAAATCAATGTGTCTCTGCACATGTCAGCGTGTTTTCACAGACCGTGTGTCCGTTTGGAAAACACGAAGACATGTCAGTGTTCGTGGGAGAGCACGTATTACACGGACCCATTGACTTGAATGGGTCCGTGTAAAACACGTACCGCACACGGATGTTGTCTGTGTGCAGTCTGTGTGCCGTGCAGGAGACAGCGCTACTGTAAGCGCTGTCCCCCCCACGTGTGGTGCTGAAGCCACATTCATTTCTTCTCTCCAGCAGCGTTCGCTGGAAAGAAGGAATGAATAATATTTTTTTAAAATTTATTTTTGTTTTTAAAATAAAGTTGCCGGTAATCTGCCCACTCTCACCCCCTGTGTGCCTGCCCGCTGGCATTAAAATACTTACTCAGGTCCCTCGGCGCTTACATCCTCTCAGTGTCGCTGCTTGTCCTGTATGAGCGGTCAAGTGGTGCCGCACATTACAGTGATGAATATGCGGCTCCACCTCACATAGGGCAAATTCATTACTGTAATAAGCGGCACCATGTGACCGCTCATACAGGAAGAGCTGCGACGCTGAGAGGATGCAGGCGCCAAGGGAGCTGGGTAAGTATTTTAATGCCAGCGGGCGGGCGCACAGGGGGTGGGAGGGGGCAGATTACCGGCAACTTGTGCCAGTCATTACACTGGCTACCCATCCACTCCAGAATCCAGTACAAAACTATTACCCTCATCCACAAAGCTCTCCATGGCTCAGCACCTATATCTCCTCTCTGGTCTCAGTCTACCACCCTACCCGTGCCCTCCGCTCCGCTAATGACCTCAGGTTAGCATCCTCAATAATCAGAACCTCCCACTCCCGTCTCCAAGATTTTACACGTGCTGCGCCGATTCTTTGGAATGCACTACCCAGGTTAATACGACTAATCTCCAATCCCCACAGTTTTAAGCACACCCTAAAAACTCATTTGTTCAGATTGGCCTACCGCCTCAATGCATTAACCTAACTATCCCTGTATGGCCCCATTCAAAATAAATATATAAATAAATAAAATAACCATAATCAGGTTCCTTGGATCATGTTCTCATACACTTCATGCAGTTAATAGCCTCTGTGTCTGTACTGCTACATACTTAGGCAGTTAACTGGTTCATGCAGCTTTACATGAACACCTGAGCCTTACACTATGGCTGGTCCGAATAACTAAAGCAATTGTTACCATCCACCTCTCGTGTCTCCCCTTTTCCTCATAGTTTGTAAGCTTGCGAGCAGGGCCCTCATTCCTCTTGGTATCTATTTTCAACTGTGATTTCTGTTATGCTGTAATGTCTATTGTCTGTACAAGTCCCCTCTATAAATTGTAAAGCACTGCGGAATGTGTTGGCGCTATATAAATAAAATTATTATTATTATAACTTTATTTTAAAAACGAAAATAAATTTAAAAAAAAAGATTATTCATTCCTTCTTTCCAGCGAACGCTGCTGGAGAGAAGAAATGAATGGGGCTTCAGCACCAGATGCAGGGGACAGCGCTTAACTGTAGCGCTGTCTCCTGCACGGTGCGTGTGGTACCCAGTCGGCACACGGGTGGCACACGGATGCCGTACGTGTGCCACACTGATGTGCCATGTGAGCACACGGACACATGGACATGGATAATTCCGGTACCGATTTTTCCGGTACCGGAATTATCTGGACGTGTGAGACTGGCCTTTAGCTGTATATGGCAATTACCACAGGTATAGGGAAGTTTTTTTGCTTTTCTTCCCCACACAATAAGGCTGCCGTCACACTAGCAGTATTTGGTCAGTATTTTACATCAGTTTTTTTGTAAGCCAAAACCAGGAGTGGAACAAATAGAGGCAAAGTATAATAGAATAAATGCACAATTTCTGCATTTATCACCCACTCCTGGTTTTGGCTTACAAATACTGATGTAAAATACTGACCAAATACTGAATGTGTGACGGCAGCCTAAGGTTTACACATGTATCTTATGCATATGGTATCTGAGTGGTAGGATAGGTTATTTATGGAGACATTGATGTAATACATTGGGGTACGCAACCTAATCGGGCGGTTGAATTTTTTTCATTTGTATCTTCATTTTAAAAAAAAAAACTTTTTTATTTGGTTAATTGTTAATAAAGCTGTTTAAATTTTACTACAGGCATCTGCTTCCTTCTTTTCTGTTTGGATTGAGTATTGGTATGGGAAGCGCCATTGTTTAAGCCTTGTGCATATACTGTAGGTGTATTATAATCCATAGATTGGTTGATTGGGCTGCTCTACCACATTAACAATGTATAGAGTGTACTGTATTTCTGAATCATTTAATGTTAGCTTCATTGGAAAAAAATGTGGTTTTCTTTCAAAAATAAGGACATTTCTATGTGACCCATAGCTTTTGAACGGTAGTGTATGTATATATATATATATATTTATATATATATATATACTAGATGGTGGCCCGATTCTAATGCATCGGGTATTCTAGAATATGCATGTCCACGTAGTATATTGCACAGCCCACGTAGTATATTGGCCAGCCACGTAGTATATTGCCCAGCCACGTAGTATATTGCCCAGCCACGTAGTATATTGCCCAGCTACGTAGTATATTGCCCAGCAATGTAGTATTCAGCACAGAGCTACGTAGTATATTGCCCAGTCACGTAGTATATTGCCCAGTCACGTAGTATATTGCCCAGCCACATAGTATATTGCCCAGTTACGTAGTATATTGCCCAGTGACGTAGTATATTGCCCAGTGACGTAGTATATTGCCCAGTGACGTAGTATATTGCCCAGTCACGTAGGTATATAACACTGCCCACGCAGTATTTAGAAGTGTGTGCGCCATCTCCCTGTTGAAAAAAATAATTAAAATAAAAAATAGTTATATACTCACCCCTGGGATCCAGCGAAGCTGTGTGATGCGGCCGCCATCTTCCGTTCCCAAGATGCATTGCGAAATTACCCAGATGACTTAGCCGTCTCGCGAGACCGCTAAGTCTTCTGGGTAAGTTCGCAATGCATCTCTGGGAACGGAAGATGTCGGCCGTCGCGAGCTCATCGTCCGACGACGGAAGGTGAGAATAGCAGGTTTTTTGTTTTTTTATTATTTTCAACATTACATCTTTTTACTATTGATGCTGCATAGGCAGCATCAATAGTAAAAACTTGGTCACACAGTGTTAATAGCAGTGGATACGGAGTGCGTTACCCGCGGCATAACACGGTCCGTTACCGCTGGCATTAACCCTGTGTAAGCGGTGACTGGAGGGGATTATGGAGCGGGCACTGACTGCGGGGAGTATGGAGCGGGCGCCGGGGACGCTGACTGCGGGAAGTACGGAGTGGGGAGTATGGAGCGGGCGCCGGGGACACTGCGGGGAGTATGGAGCGGAGCGCCAGGGACACTGACTGCGGGGAGTATGGAGCGGGCGCTGGGGACACTGACTGCGGGGAGTATGGAGCAGAGCGCCGGGGACACTGACTGTGGGGAGCATGGAGCGGGGAGTATGGAGCGGAGCGCCGGGGACACTGCAGGGAGTGTGGAGCGGGCGCCGGGGACACTGACTGTGGGGAGTATGGAGCAGGCGGTGGGCACTGTGACTGTAGGGGAGGGACTAATCAGACTGTGCCTGTCGCTGATTGGTCGCTGCAGCCAAGACCAATCAGCGACGCGGGATTTCCGTTACGGAAGTTGAGGACAGAAAGACGGAAGTACCCCTTAGACAACTATATACATATATATATATATATATATATATTAGATAGATAATTCCTGTGCGCATACAGTAAAATCACATTGGCCGGTTTAAATTCTGTGGAAGCATGGTTGAAAAGCAATGTCTGACTTTCATTTGTTCATTTTCATAGATGTTTTATTGATTATTACATTTGTCAAATTCAAGATATTTCTGTGACCATTGTTAGTTTTTCCTGTCATTAAATGAGGGGTACCAACAATTTTGACCACATGTATAGCTCTTTGGGTGCCAGTGCATTTTTCCATGGCCCAGAGTTCACCGCAGCTCAGGCCGGCTGTGACATGACTGAGGCAGCGCTCCCTCACAACCTGAACCGCGGTAACCTCTGGACCGTGGGAAAATGCACTGGCATTTTCCTTTGGTCCAGAGATTACCATAGTTCAGGCTGTGAGGGAGTGCAGCTTCAGTGACATCACCGCTAGTCAATGAAGCTGCTCTCAGCAGCTCATTCACCAGTGGTTTTCAGCCAGGACAGTCACATCTTGGCACCGTCCAGGTTGAAAACTGTATATTCCCCAGATATGGATTACTGCATGGGACACAACGATGAACAGATATAGGTATATTGTTGGTTTGTTATTTTACTTTTTTACAGGAGATCGAGGGCTTCGCAGGAATTAGGTGTGGTTGTAAGTGTTGTTTAACTAAAAATATTAAAGGAGTCTGTGTCATTATTTCAATTAAAGGACTTTTTACTGTGCGTCTGAGTTTTCTTAACAATTTAACTATGGGGTTAGTAATAGGGTCGTCTTATTGATGCCTCGACATTACTAACCTTGGGGCTTGATGTCACAAAGGTGACATCAACCCCCACAACTATTACCCCACTTCCCGTAGCTACAGGGCAAGTGGGAAGAGCGAGGCTAAGTGCCAAAATTGGTGCATTTTACAGATGCGCATTTTCTGGCGCAGCTGAGTGCTACTGTTTTTAGCCGGGGGGCAATATCCATGGACCCTTCCTAGGCTATTAATATCAGCCCGCAGCTGTCTGCATAGCCTTTGCTGGCTATTAATTATAAGGGGACCCCATGTCATTTTTGGGGGGCTCCCCTATTTTGATGGCCAGTGAAGGCTAAGTATACAGTTGTGAGCAGATATTAATAGCCTAGGAAGCTCCATGGGTATTACCCCCTTCCCAGGCTACAAACATCTTCCACCAGTCACAGGCTTTCCCTCTGCTGGTTTTTTAAAATTGCGAGCCCACGCCCTTTTTTTCTGTAAAATAATCTTTTAATAATTAAATACATGTTCAGTAATTTGCACACACACTAATTGTATTTGACACTGACTACTATATATCTGCCTATTTTATTTGTCTTTACTGTATATAATCCATGTCTTCTATCCTGTCGGCTCCTGCAGTGATTTTACAGAAGCCGGCAGATGAATTACTGGCTTTTCATCTATCTGTCTTTCTGTGCAATATACAGTTATATGAAAAAGTTTGGGCACCCCATTAATCTTAAGCTTAATGTTTTATAAAAATTGATTTTTTTGCAACAGCTATTTCAGTTTCATATATCTAATAACTGTTGGACGCAGTAATGTGTCTGCCTTTAAATGAGGTTTATTGTACTAACAGAAAATGTGCAATCTGCATTCAAACAAAATTTGACAGGTGCATAAGTATGGGCACCCCACCAGAAAAGTGACATTAATATTTAGTAGATCCTCCTTTTGCAAAAATAACAGCCTCTAGTCGCTTCCTGTAGCTTTTAATGAGTTCCTGGATCCTGGATGAAGGTATTTTTGACCATTCCTCTTTACAAAACAATTCCAGTTCAGTTAAGTTTGATGGTCGCCGAGCATGGACAGCCCTCTTCAAATGATCCCACAGATGTTCAATGATATTCAGGTCTGGGGACTGGGATGGCCATTCCAGAACAGTGTAATTGTTCCTCTGCATGAATGCCTGAGTAGATTTGGAGCGATGTTTTGGATCATTGTCTTGCTGAAAGATCCATCCCCTGCGTAACTTCAACTTTGTCACTGATTCATGAACATTATTGTCAATAATCTGCTGCTACTGAGAGGAATCCATGCGTCTCTCAACTTTAACAAGATTCCCGGTGCCAGCATTGGCCAAACAGCCCCAAAGCATGATGGAACCTCCACCAAATTTTACTGTGGGTAGCAAGTGTTTTTCTTGGAGTGCTGTGTTTTTTGGCCGCCATGCATAATGCCTTTTTGTATGACCAAATAACTCAATCTTGGTTTCATCAGTCCACAGGACCGTCTTCCAAAAAGAAATTGGCTTCTCCAAATGTGCTTCTGCATACCTCAGCCGACTCTGTTTGTGGTGTGCTTGCAGAAACAGCTTCTTTCACATCACTCTCCCATACAGCTTCTCCTTGTGCAAAGTGCGTTGTATAGTTGACCAATGCACAGTTACACCATCTGCAGCAAGTTGATGCTGCAGCTCTCTGGAGGTGGTCTGAGGATTGTCCTTGACTGATCTCACCATTCTTCTTCTCTGCCTTTCTGATGTTTTTCTTGGCATGCCACTTATGGCCTTAACAAGAACTGTACCTGTGTTCTTCCATTTCCTTACTATGTTCCTCACAGTGGAAATTGTCAGGTTATATCTCTGAGACAGCTTTTTGTATCCTTCCCCTGAACAAGTATGTTGAATAATCTTTGTTTTCAGATCATTAGACAGTTGTTTTGAGGAGCCCATGATGCCACTCTTCAGAGGAGATTCAAACAGGAGAACAACTTGCAAGTGGCCACTTTAAGTAGCTTTTCTCATGATTGCATACACCTGGCTATGAATTTCAAAGCTCAATGAGGTTAGTAAACCAAAAAAAGTGCTTTAGTAAGTCAGTAAAAAGTAGGTAGGAGTATTTAAAACAAGAAAATGATAAGGGTGCCCATACTTATGCACCTGTCAAATTTTGTTTGAATGCAGATTGCACATTTTCTGTTAGTACAATAAACCTCATTTCAAGGCAGAAACATTACTGTGTCCAACAGTTATTAGATATATGAAACTGAAATAGCTGTTGCAAAAGAAACAATTTTTATAAAACATTAAGCATAAGATTAATAGGGGTGCCAAAACTTTTTCATATAACTGTAAATACACACACATATATACAGTGCCTACAAGTAGTATTCAACCCCCTGCAGATATAGCAGGTTTACACATTTGGAATTAACTTGGCATTGTGACATTTGGACTGTAGATCAGCCTGGAAGTGTGAAATGCACTGCAGCAAAAAAGAATGTTATTTCTTTTTTTTTTTTTTTTTTTTTAATTGTGAAGTCTTTTCAGAGGGTCATTTATTATTCAACCCCTCAACCCACCAGAGTTCTGTTTGGTTCCCCTAAAGTATTAAGAAGTAGTTCAGGCAAAAAGAACAATGAGCTTCACATGTTTGGATTAATTATCTCTTTTTCCAGCCTTTTCTGACTATTTAAGACCCTCCCCAAACTTGTGAACAGCACTCATACATGGTCAACATGGGAAAGACAAAGGAGCATTCCAAGGCCATCAGAGACAAGATCGTGGAGGGTCACAAGGCTGGCAAGGGGTACAAAGCCCTTTCCAAGGAGTTGGGCCTACCTGTCTACACTGTTGGGAGCATCATCCGGAAGTGGAAGGCTTATGGAACTACTGTTAGCCTTCCACGGCCTGGACAGCCGTTGAAAGTTTCCTCCCGTGCCGAGGCCAGGCTTGTCCGAAGAGTCAAGGCAAACCCAAGGACAACAAGGAAGGAGCTCCGGGAAGATCTCATGGCAGTGGGAACATTGGTTTCAGTCAATACCATAAGTAACGTACTCCACCGCAATGGTCTCCGTTCCAGACGAGCCGTAAGGTACCTTTACTTTCAAAGCGTCATGTCAAGACTCGTCTATAGTTTGCTCATGATCACTTGGAGGACTCTGAGACTGACTGGTTCAAGGTTCTCTGGTCTGATGAGACCAAGATCGAGATCTTTGGTGCCAACCACACACGTGACGTTTGGAGACTGGATGGCACTGCATACGACCCCAAGAATACCATCCCTACAGTCAAGCATGGTGGTGGCAGCATCATGCTGTGGGGCTGTTTCTCAGCCAAGGGGCCTGGCCATCTGGTCCGCATCCATGGGAAGATGGATAGCACGGCCTACCTGGAGATTTTGGCCAAGAACCTTCGTTCCTCCATCAAGGATCTTAAGATGGGTCGTCATTTCATCTTCCAACAAGACAACGACCCAAAGCACACAGCCAATAAAACCAAGGCCTGGTTCAAGAGGCAAAAAATCAAGGTGTTGCAGTGGCCTAGTCAGTCTCCTGACCTTAACCCAATTGAAAACTTGTGGAAGGAGCTCAAAATTAAAGTCCACATGAGACACCCAAAGAACCTAGATAACTTGGAGAAGATCTGCATGGAGGAGTGGGCCAAGATAACTCCAGAGACCTGTGCCGGCCTGATCAGGTCTTATAAAAGATGATTATTAGCTGTAATTGCAAACAAAGGTTATTCCACAAAATATTAAACCTAGGGGTTGAATAATAATTGACCCACACTTTTATGTTTAAAATTTATAAAAATTTAACTGAGCAACAAAACTTTTTGGTTTGTAAGATTTATGCATCTGTTAATAAATCCTGCTCTTGTTTGAAGTTTGAAGGCTCTAACTTATTTGCATCTTATTAAACCTGCTAAATCTGCAGGGGGTTGAATACTACTTGTAGGTAGGGTTGAGCGAAACGGGTCAGCCATTTTCAGAAGTCGCCGACTTTTGGCAAAGTCGGGTTTCATGAAACCCGACCCGACCCCTGGGTGGGGTCGGCCATGAGGTCGGCGATCTTCTGAATCTGGTATCGGAATTCCGATACCGAGTTCCAATATGTTTGCAATATCGGAAATCGGTATCGGAATCCATATTTAAGTGTAAAATAAAGAATTAAAATAAAAAATATTGCTATACTCACCCTCTGACGCGCCCTGGTACTAACCGGCAGCCTTCCTTCCTTTGAATCAGCACGTGAATGACCTTAGATGACGTCGCGGCTTGTGATTGGTCGTGCGACCGCCCATGTGACCGCTCACGTGACCAATCACAAGCCGCGACGTCACCGAAGGTCCTTCAAGCGCTGATTCTTAGGAAGGAAGGCTGCCGGAAAGAAGCAGGGCGCGTCCGAGGGTGAGTATATACCTAATAGGAATATACTCACCCTCGGACGCGCCCTGCTTCTTTCCGGCAGCCTTCCTTCCTAAGAATCAGCGCTTGAAGGACCTTCGGTGACGTCATGGCTTGTGATTGGTCGCGTGAGCGGTCACATGGGCAGTCGCGCGACCAATCACAAGCTGCGACGTCATCTAAGGTCATTCACGCGCTGATTCAAAGGAAGGAAGGCTGCCGGTTAGTACCAGGGCGCGTCAGAGGGTGAGTATAGCAATATTTTTTATTTTAATTCTTTATTTTACACTTAAATGTGGATCCCAGGGCCTGAAGGAGAGTTTCCTCTCCTTCAGACCCTGGGAACCGTTAGAAACCCAATGCACTGCATTGGGTTTCGTGTTTCGGCCGACCCCGACCCCGACTTTTTTATTGGATCGGCCGATTTCACTCGACCCGACTTTTGAAAAAGTCAGGTTTCGTGAAACCCGACCCGATCCTATAAAAGTAAAAGTCGCTCAACCCTACTTGTAGGCACTGTATATATATATATATATATATATATTTATATATATATGCATGTGTGTGTGTGTTACTGACATGTATATATATGTACTCTATATGTATATTTCTATTCTATCTATTCTAACCTGTCAGTGTGATTTTACTTTACACCGCACATGAATGCACTTTTCAAAGGACACCGGTGCGTAAAAACGGACAGCACTCACATGGTGCAAGTGCTGTGTCTTTTTTCTCACATCCATTTACTTGCATTGGGGAGTCTCGTTCGAGATACGCAGCAAATCGCAGCATGCTGCGATTTGTTTCTCAATCCGATTTCAGCTGAGAAAAAAAATCACAGATGAGATGTAACTCATTGAATAACATTGGTCAGAGTGCAATTTGATTTTTTCTTGGATTGCACTCGTCCGTTTTTCTCGCAAATGAGTATGAGCCCCAAGAGTTACACACACGGTCAAAATTGTTGGTACCCGTCGTTTATTCACAGAAAAACCCACAATGGTCACAGAAATAACTTGAATCTGACAAAAGTAAAAATAATTAAAATGACAGCGTGGGAAACACCGGTGTGATGATTCTTATCGGTGGTAACACTTTTGGTTTCATGCAGTCAGATGTCAGAGTAACCCTGCAGCTGTGCTTGTGACCAGCGGTTACACTATGGCCGGAAAGACAATCGGTCAGAAAGCTGCGGAGTAACACTGTCAGATGTGAGCGTGATTACACAGCTGTGTCTGTGACCCGCAGTAACGCTACCGCAGACTGTCGGTCAGAGCGCTGTGGGATCATGCAGTCAGATGTCAGCATGAGCCTGCAGCAGTGACTGCGACTCGCAGTAACGCTACCGCCGGTATTGTTGGTCACAGTCCTGCAGGATCATGCTGTCAGATGTCAGTATAACCAAGCAGCTGTCAATGTGACCCACAGGCATGGGCTAATGAGACTACTGCTCTTATCGGGCTACATCTGCTGTCACTGATAACAGTGACAGCAGGTGCCGCTGTGATGGGAGATGTAGTCTCATTGTCCAGCGCCTGTGCTCACAGTTTTAAAAAAAAGTGTAAAATAACATACATTTTCAAATAAAAATAAAAAAAATATACTCACCTAACACCAAATCCCCAGGTAAAATAATAAACCAAGATATACTCACCTGTTCGCCATAGTCCACGTAATCCTGAGTGTCCCATGGCAATCTCATGTGTAGAACAGTCACATCGGGAGTTGTGACCACTCTTCTCGGTCGCCGGCGATATACTGCGGGAGCGATTACCTCCTGTCAGTGTATCACTGAGGTGCCGTGAGAGAGGTCACCGCAGTTCATCAGCTCCGGTGCTCTCACTTATGTAACCGCTGCGTGAGAATTTTCTCACACAGCAGTGGGACCATACAGGAGATCACCAGAGCTGATCAGCTGATAAACTCCAGTGAACTGTCTCATGACAGTTCAGTGATGCATTGTCTTGGGACATTATGGATTACCGTATATACTCGAGTATAAGCCGAGATTTTCAGCCCAAATTTTTGGGCTGAAAGTGCCCCTCTCGGCTTATGCTCGAGTCAAGGTGGGTGGCAGTGTAAGAGGGTGAACTGTAGTCCCACTGAGAGGGCACTAGGACCCTGTGGTTTTTGCCTGTTGCAGCAGAGGACAGACCTCCCAGAGACAATGTGTGCTGCGGGGTGGGGTCTAGTGTCTCGAGTGTAAAGTGAAAGTAGGAAGTGAGAGCTGAGAGAGAAAAGGCGGGAAGAAAAGGAGAAGCTGCTGTGAGATCTTAAAAAGAGACTGTGTGGATTTACTGCAAGTGTTTTTGGAGGAAAAGAAGCTTTTGAGAGACTTTTTGTTGCTAACGTTCCCCTGGAGAAGAGCTAACCTTTTGTTTAACTCTGTGAGAGACTTGTGTTGCCAACGTTTCCTGGAGAGGAGCTAACCCTTTATCTAAGAAAAGACGGAGACTTTGCTAAGAACCCAGTACGAATTTGGAAGTCTGTGGATTCCCTGTGCATTGAGTGGAGGAACAAGTCTGGACAGACTGCTGATACAGAGACGGACGGATTGTCGTGGAACCATTCCTAGGAGCTACAGAAGCAGAGACTACATCGTGAGACCACTAACTAAGTCCCCGGCGTTTGGGCTCGGCATCGGCCGACAAGACAAGAGGAGCTTGCTGTAACTTATTGGCGCTGAAGATATGAACTGGCTACAGCCTCTGCGGATTCCTGCCTGAGAGGAAATCCATCTCAGGATACGGTACCATAGTTACAGATACCCGGGTATCTCTGCTCAGAGTGTTAAATTGTTACTTTAGAGGTGTATCTTATATTAGAGTTGTGTAAGTTATACTCAATGTGCCATTCCAGGGGCTCCCTTAATAACACTACATTCAATTTACACTTGTTCCTGTTTTTAGTTGCCTGTTAGGTAAATTTCTTACTAGTCTGTTGTAGTACACAGTTCTCAGGAGACCTTTGAGTGGCACAGTGATTTCAGCTGCTGCTGAATTAGTGTATCTTTGGGGTGCATCTGCCTTAATATTCTCCATATTACCTTGATTAATTTGCCTTTGAGTAAATACCGTTGGAGATTTCTGCCTTGGTCTTGGTTTGTGACTCACTGGATCTTATTCGGACCTCTGGTCATTACAGCAGGGTCGGCGGGTGAGGGGGTGAGGGCGCTGAGGCATACTTACCTGCTTCCAGCATTCCTGGTGCTCCCTGCCTGTCACACTGTCTTCGGTGCTGCAGCTCTTCCACTGTTCAGCGGTCACGTGGGACCGCTCATTAGAGAAATGAATAAGCGGCTCCACCTCCCATAGGGGTGGAGCCACATATTCATTTCTCTAATCAGCGGTGCCGGTGACCATTGATAGAGGAAGAAGCTGCGGCACCGAAGGCAGCTGTCCGGGAGAAGGAGCCGGACGACGGGACCAGGTAAGTATGTGTGACGCCCAGGAGACCGGGATACCCAGCACCGGACCAATGGAGTCTGTCTCTTGAGGGGGATGTCACGGGTGGCTTGACCCGGTGCTGTGGCCTCAGGCAATGCACAGTGTAAGGGGTATCATGAGGGGACAGGCACTTACTTGATCAGCAGCAGGTTCTCCCAGCGGTGACGATCCTGATCCTGGATAGATGGCTATTGTCCAAATGAAAGACTGAGGCACTGAAACGTTTAACCAGTTTACTTTAACATAAAAGGATTTACAACCAGTCCTGTCACCGGAGTCTGTATGGGAACTCTGAGTTACTTTGACCCTGCCGGGGTCTTCGCCTCTTATTGTGCGCAATTTCTGTGTGGCCCTGCTGCTGTATGTGAACTGGCTGCCGGCCCAATCTGTCCCCTCCGGGTCCTGGTTCGACGGGCAACCCGAGTCCTTTTATCGGTTTACCCCCTCTGGGAGTACCGCTGAACTCTGTGTCTGTTGCTGCATCCGACCCTAGTGAAGCTGATATCACCTCACGTTTTTCCGGTTGCTGTATTATATATAATGAATACAGCTACGGATCCGGTATCCGTCTTTGCGCCTGTTCTGGGTAGTGATTAATGCTACCCGGTTCTCACAATGTCCTTTTTCTCTATCCCTCTTCTCCTCAGGCCGGTGATTTAGGCCTGGTAACAGTCACAGGGCTGTTAGAGATTCAACTGTATGACCTCTCACTTTCAGCTCCTTAGCCCAACTGCCATTTCTTCTCTCAGACCAGAATGGATCAAGGGGAGTCTCTGGAGCTCCCCCTTCTGGCCGGAGGTGGTAGTGCAGTCTTGCTGTTTTAGTATTTGTACTTACTGCCAGTAACTATTTTTGTGGCAAATACCCCTAGGGGTGCCACATTCCCCCTTAGTTAAGAACAGTACTCCGGGACTGTGGGACAATAACATTTTGAAATAACAATTAATATGTACAGAGTCTTAAAAATGAAAAGTTACAAAAACCACTCAAGGAAACAAAAATAGAGTTCTGTAAAAAAGTCACTTCAAATAGCGTCCATTAATACAGTTCTATCCTTGAAGGTATTAGGAAAGGCACTGTACTTAGTGTCCAGGAATTTAGTTCCATTTTTCCAACGGAGTTATCAATATAAAGTCTAAAGAAAGTTCAAAAAGAGCAAAAAGCAAAGTTCAAAAAGCAGTCTTTCCGGAGCTTTGATTTAGTGCCTCCGGACTGATAAAAAGTTCAAGAATATGCAATAAGTTCATACAGACAAGTCTCTGTAGGCACTGGGCTTAAACGTTGCAGACTGATAACAATGACTATACTACATTTTCTGTTTAACTATATACGGCATAACATATATACAATTCACATTATGAGCTTTATAGTTGGTAATCTGCATACCTGGCCGGTAATTGACCCTGGGTACTACGCTGTGATCTACGTAATAGCGGTGTCTCTTCATGTGGTGTACTACTGTCTACTGCGGATGTAGTATCTGCCCGCTCTGCTAAAGATAATTCCACGACTATGGAGTTGGCAAGTCCACCGTGAATGGGATTACTCTGACCAGGAATCTGTTCTTCCTGGCCTGGAACCTCCTGTAGTACGGGGTCAGCCTCTTCCTGTCTTGGGACTTCTGGTATTGGGTTCGGTGTTGGGTAAAAGGCCACCATGGGAACCACTACTGCACCATGGTATGTTAGTAGGGTTTTGGGAAAGTCTCCTATACAGGTGTGATACACTTCCTCTTCTTTTTCCTTTACTGGTTGAACCTGTATGGGTTGAATAACTTCTGGTTCTGGCTGGACAACGTCTGGCTCTTTCAATGCTTCCGGACATAATTTAAGATTGTCTCTTGACACTAGTACAGATGTTAAGCCTCCGTTTTTGCTAATGAGACACATTTTAGGATTATCCACTCTTGTTGGTAAAACTGTGTAGGGTACGGCTTCCCACTGATTGTCCAGTTTATTGGTTCGACGATTTCTCTTGAGCACTTGGTCACCCGGTCTTAATGGGGTCGCTAGATCATTCTGGTTGAAAGTTCGCTCTTGTCTTTCTCTAGTTTGCTGAAGGCTTCTTTCCACACTCTCTTGCACTTGGCGATACTGCTTTTGCCGTATGATATCCCAATTGGAGTCTTGAACTTCTGCGTCTGGTTTCAGAATTCCCATTTCTAGATCGATTGGTAATTGGCCGGGTCTTGCACGCATAAGGTAAGCTGGGGTGCAGTTGGTGGAGCTCACCGGGACATGATTATACAGATCCACCAAGTCAGGCAATTTCTCTGGCCATTGATTCCTTTCTGTCTCAGGTAAAGTCTTTAGTAGGTCTATTACAATATGGTTCATCTTCTCGCATAAGCCGTTTGTTTGTGGATGATAGGCCGTCGTCCGGATCTTTTTGCAACCATACATATTACAGAATTATCTGAAGATCTCTGATTCAAAGGCTGTACCTTGGTCGGTGAGAACCTGTTCCGGATATCCATGGGGTCTACAAAAGTACGTTTGGAACGCTTTGGCTGCTGTTTTTGCTGTCAGATCTTTTACGGGTACTACTACCAAGAAACGTGAATAATGGTCCACGATGGTCAAGGCATAGACATAGCCGGACCGGCTTGGTGTCAACTTCACGTGGTCCATGGCTACAAGTTCAAGTGGTTGTTTGGTGATTATGGGCTGCAGTGGTGCTCTTTGGTTCTTTTGATCGTTTCTTCTGAGGTTACACGGGCCACAATTTCTGCACCACTGTTCGATTGATTTTCTCATCCCGACCCAATAAAATCTTTCTCTTAGAAGTACTTCTAACTTTTTCCAACCGAAGTGACCAGCACCATTATGGTAAGCTTCGAGGACCATCTTCACATCTTGTTTAGGCACAATAATCTGCCAAACCAATTCATGTGTTTTCGGATTGGTGTATCTTCTACAGAGCTTCCCTTGATACAGGAACATTTTGCCTCTCTCTTTCCAGAGTTGATGCGTCTCTTCTGGGGCATCCTCATAGGGATATGCACTTTGCTCAGTCAACAGTTCCTTCACCAACTTCACAGCCGGATTGCTGTCTTGGGTGTCAGCCCATCTATGGTGTGCTAACGGATTAAAATTCACCTCTTGTTGTTTCTGATAGGTACTTGACTGATGATGTTTTGCCTTGGGACGATGGAAGGCTGGTAGTTCAATTTCTTCAAGCTCCCCCGTTTCCTCTTCTACATCTCTCAAGTGTGGCATCCGGGATAGGGCATCGGCATTTCCATTCTTGCGACCTGCTCGATACTTGATTATGAAGTTGTAATTAGATAACCGGGCTATCCATCGCTGTTCTAATGCACCTAATTTGGCTGTGTCCAGGTGGGTCAACGGATTGTTGTCAGTATAGACAATAAATTCTGCAGCGGCCAGATAGTGTTTGAAACGCTCCGTCACAGCCCAAACTACTGCCAGTAGTTCCAATTTGAAGGAGCTGTAATTTTCTGAATTTCTTTCAGTAGGCCGGAGCTTTCTACTTGCAAAGGCGATGACTTTCTCCCGACCTTCTTGCTTTTGTGACAGCACCGCTCCTAGTCCCACATTACTGGCATCGGTGTAGAGGATGAAAGATTTATGGTAATCTGGGTATGCCATAACCTCATTTCCGGTTAGTGCCTTCTTTAGTTGTTCAAAGGAGTCTTCCCTTTCGTCGTTCCACTGAAAAGGAGGGTTTCGGTTTGAAGGTTTCTTCGTCTGCCCTACCAAGGTGTCTTGCAAGGGTGCTGCCAACTTGGTAAATCCTTTTATAAATCTGCGATAGTAACCCACCAATCCCAGGAATTGTCTCACTTCTTTTGCGCTGGTAGGTCTTGGCCAATCCCTTATGGTGCTTATTTTCTCGGGATCTGGTGCTACTCCCTCCGAACTCACGATGTGTCCCAGGTACTGTACCTTTGGCTTGAGAAGGTGACATTTGGATGGCTTGACTTTCATGCCATACCTGGATAAGGCTTCGAACACTTCTGCCAGGTCTATTAAGTGTTGTTCGTAAGTCTTTGAGTAGACGATCACATCATCTAGGTACAGGAGGACGGTCTCGAAGTTCTTGTGTCCGAGGCAGCATTCCATCAGCCGCTGGAAGGTACCGGATGCGTTGCAGAGTCCGAACGGCATGCGATTAAATTCACATAGACCCATTGGTGTGGTGAATGCCGTCTTTTCCTTATCTCTCTCAGCCACAGGGACTTGCCAATACCCGCTTGTTAAGTCTAAGGTGGAAAAATAATTAGCAGATTTCAAAGCAGTTAAGGACTCTTCTATCCTAGGCAAGGGGTAGGCGTCTTTATGGGTGATGTTATTAATCTTCCGGTAGTCTACGCACATTCTCATGGTTCCGTCCTTTTTTTTGACAATCACTAGAGGGGCCGCCCAGGGGCTACAGCTGTCTCTTATTACCCCGGCCTGTTTCATTTCCCTCAGCATATCTTTTGCACATTGATAGTGAGCGGGCGGTATGGGTCTATATCTTTCTTTTATTGGGGGATGGTCACCTGTGGGGATTGTGTGTTCTACCCCTTCTATCCATCCGAAGTCCAATGGGTGTTTACTGAAGACTTGTTCATATTCCGTCACTAGCCTATACACCCCTTGTTTTTGATGGGTAGGTGTTGAATTTATGCCCACGTGTAGCTGTTGGCACCAATCCTCCATTTCTCCATCTGAGCCATTGCCTTCCACCTGACAGGTTGGTTCTAAGGGCTCAATGGTTGTGATGGCATTGTTGTCAACAGTATATAGCTTTGCCATTGTAGCATACCTTGGCAAAGTGACCTCTTCCTCTCCACAGTTCAAAAGTCGTACCGGCACTCGTCCCCGGTGTACCTCGACTATCCCTCGTGCTGTGAGTATAGTGGGCCTGCTATCGGTGTACACTGGTTCTATTAAGGCTTGATAATCTCGTCCCTTAGTACCAATGGCTGCTCTACACCATACCAGCATTTCTGTTTTTGGTGGGATTACAATAGACGTTGGATCACTTACCCTCACACTGCCGATTTCTCCACCTGCAACTTCTACCTGTTGCCTTAACATCAATACTTTTATTTCCCTCCGGAGAACTCTCTGCTGGCAGGATTGGGCAGTTTCAGCAATTTGCTGTAAGACAGAAATGACTTCGGAAAAGCAGTTCTCTAACACATTCATTCCTATCAATACAGTTGGTTCACAGTTCCGCCGGTCAACATCAACAACAATTATACCCTGTTTCTTCAGTTCTACTTTACCAATCTTTATGGTCATCTCCCTGAATCCTAGTTTCGGTACCAACTTACCATTACTGGCCCATATATCTAGTTCAACATCAGAGGGCCCTTTATCAATATCTGCATCAGCCCAGTACCTCTTATAAAGGATATACGGTATAGATGAAATCTGGGAACCTGTGTCCAGCAAAGCGTTGAGGGGAATTCCGTCCAGCACGATAGGGATAATGGGTCGTCCTCCGATGTACCTGTCGTGCCAGGGTGTTGGGCCTTGAAAGTTCATTCCTGCGAAGCGGCCCGCATTCCCAGGGGATTCCCGTTTAAATCACAATCTCGTGCAAAGTGGCCCGGCTGCTGGCAACGGCGGCAAATGGGCTGTCCATCCGGTTGGTAGCGGTCGCGGGGTCGTCCTCTCCATGTCGGGTATCTCCGGGGTCTCATCCATGGAACATCCTCTCTACAGTTTGCCAACTCCATCTTGTGTCCTCTCATCTCCTGCATGGTTTTAGCCATTGAAGCAACAACATCAGCTAAAGAGTCAAGCTTTTGTTGAAGAGCCTCATTAGTACTGGGCCCCAGGGGCTTAGCAATGGCCCCAGACATAGCTGATGTCACTGGCACTCCCTGTTGTTGAGGTGCCTCTGCCATGGGTTGCGCAGGATCCTGATCCCGAGGTGCCTCTGCCAGCTGGAGACGTATAGCGCTCTCCTTTAATTGGGCAAATGTCAATTCAGGGTTCTTAAAAACAAGCATGCTCACATGCCCCCGGTGAGAAGGGGTGTAGAGTCCCTCAATAAATTGATCTCTTAGCAGTTTATCCGCTCCGGTGTTAAAAATGGGTTCAGCCAGTGTAAGTGATTTAAGGGCTTCCTGCAGGTTTAAGGCAAAGTCTCTCACGCCCTCATTAGCTTTTTGTTTGCAATTAAAGAATCGTATTTTAGCTTTGCTGCTGGCCGTGGTTTCAAATGTAGCTTTTAATCCAGCAAATATGCGTTCAACAGTGCCTTTTAGATCAACTGCCCATGCTGTGACTTCTCGCTTAGCATGGCCACTTAACTGCATCATCAGGAGACTAAGACGCTGAACTTCACCCACAGGGAACATGTCAAAATGGGCCAGCATCTTTTCTCTGAAATCGTCAAGGGTATTAGGCTCACCTTCATACATTGGAAGCCATGGGCCACCCGGGGTATATGGCATCAGCACCGGCATGATGGGCGCCACTCCTTGCACCGCTGCGCTGCCGGACTCTCTATTGACACTCTGTCTTTCAGCTGCATTAGCGTTGCCGAGTGCTGCGGCGTCTCCGTGCTGCGACATACTGTGCCCCCTTAGTTAATCCGGACCCTTCCGGTCCTCCGCTTCCGTCGGGATAGTGTAGATTCGTTCCGCTGTGCAGCAGGATCGATTTTCCCCTTGCTCTGATGTCAGAGCGCTCAGCTTGGTGCCGCCCACAATGACACGCCCCCTGCTGCTCCCACCCACCGCGCTCTGTAATGGCGGATTCTGAAGTTTTTCAGTTAGACTGGGGCTCAGGTGATGGCGTAGCTCAATTAACAGTCTCGTGCCTAACGGTTATGAAGTGATTACCTCAGGGGATGGCGGCCATCTTTACTCCATTATAACCAATGGGGAAAAGTCACTTTCAATAGTTTTCAATGGGGAATGGATTTTTCTTTAATAAAGTCAATTTTCAAGATTTTTCATCCCAGTTTTCACAGTTTTGGGCTCCAATCACGGCACACAATACCCGGTATACGGGCTGGCTAGATCCTGTTCGTGACGCCAATTGTGACGCCCAGGAGACCGGGATACCCAGCACCGGACCAATGGAGTCTGTCTCTTGAGGGGGATGTCACGGGTGGCTTGACCCGGTGCTGTGGCCTCAGGCAATGCACAGTGTAAGGGGTATCATGAGGGGACAGGCACTTACTTGATCAGCAGCAGGTTCTCCCAGCGGTGACGATCCTGATCCTGGATAGATGGCTATTGTCCAAATGAAAGACTGAGGCACTGAAACGTTTAACCAGTTTACTTTAACATAAAAGGATTTACAACCAGTCCTGTCACCGGAGTCTGTATGGGAACTCTGAGTTACTTTGACCCTGCCGGGGTCTTCGCCTCTTATTGTGCGCAATTTCTGTGTGGCCCTGCTGCTGTATGTGAACTGGCTGCCGGCCCAATCTGTCCCCTCCGGGTCCTGGTTCGACGGGCAACCCGAGTCCTTTTATTGGTTTACCCCCTCTGGGAGTACCGCTGAACTCTGTGTCTGTTGCTGCATCCGACCCTAGTGAAGCTGATATCACCTCACGTTTTTCCGGTTGCTGTATTATATATAATGAATACAGCCACGGATCCGGTATCCGTCTTTGCGCCTGTTCTGGGTAGTGATTAATGCTACCCGGTTCTCACAATGTCCTTTTTCTCTATCCCTCTTCTCCTCAGGCCGGTGATTTAGGCCTGGTAACAGTCACAGGGCTGTTAGAGATTCAACTGTATGACCTCTCACTTTCAGCTCCTTAGCCCAACTGCCATTTCTTCTCTCAGACCAGAATGGATCAAGGGGAGTCTCTGGAGCTCCCCCTTCTGGCCGGAGGTGGTAGTGCAGTCTTGCTATTTTAGTATTTGTACTTACTGCCAGTAACTATTTTTGTGGCAAATACCCCTAGGGGTGCCACATATGTCATATTTACCTGTCCCCGTTCCAGCCGCCGGGCGCCGCTCCATCTTCCCGGCGCCGCTCCATCTTCCCGGCGTCTCTCCGCTCTGACTGTGCAGGTCAGAGGGCGAGATGACGCATATAGTGTGCGCGGCGCCCACTGCCTGATCAGTCAGAGCGGAGAGACGCCGGGACCGGACGCCGGGAGCTGCAAGCAAGAGAGGTGAGTATGGCATTTTTTTTTTATTGCAGCAGCAGCAGCAATGGCAGAGCTTTATACGGAGCATCTATGGGCAAAAATGAACGGTGCAGAGCACTATATGGGGCACAGCTATGGGGAAATATGAACGGTGCAGAGCACTATATGGCAGAGCTATGGGGCAATATGAACGGTGCAGAGCACTATATGGCACAGCTATGGGGCAATATGAACGGTGCAGAGCACTATATGGCAGAGCTATGGGGCAATATGAACGGTGCAGAGCACTATATGGCACAGCTATGGGGCAATATGAATGGTGCAGAGCATTATATGGCAGAGCTATGGGGCAATATGAACGGTGCAGAGCACTATATGGCACAGCTATGGGGAAATATGAACGGTGCAGAGCACTATATGGCAGCTATGGGGCAATAATGAACGGCGCAGAGCACTATATGGCACAGCTATGGGGAAATATGAACGGTGCAGAGCACTATATGGCACAGCTATGGGGAAATATGAACGGTGCAGAGCACTATATGGCACAGCTATGGGGAAATATGAACGGTGCAGAGCACTATATGGCAGCTATGGGGCAATAATGAACGGTGCAGAGCACTATATGGCACAGCTATGGGGCAATATGAACGGTGCAGAGCACTATATGGCAGAGCTATGGGGCAATATGAACGGTGCAGAGAACTATATGGCACAGCTATGGGGAAATATGAATGGTGCAGAGCACTATATGGCAGCTATGGGGCAATAATGAACGGTGCAGAGCACTATATGGCACAGCTATGGGACAATAATGAACGGTGCAGAGCACTATATGGCACAGCTATGGGACAATAATGAACGGTGCAGAGCACTATATGGCACAGCTATGGGGCAATAATGAACGGTGCAGAGCACTATATGGCACAGCTATGGGGAAATATGAATGGTGCAGAGCACTATATGGCAGCTATGGGACAATAATGAACGGCAAAGAGCACTATATGGCACAGCTATGGGGAAATATGAACAGTGCAGAGCACTATATGACACAACTATGGGGAAATATGAACGGTGCAGAGCACTATATGGCACAGCTGTGGGGCAATAATGAACGGTGCAGAGCACTATATGGCACAGCTATGGGGAAATATGAACGGTGCAGAGCACTATATGGCACAGCTATGGAGAAATATGAACGGTGCAGAGCACTATATGGCACAGCTATGGGGCAATAATGAACATGCAGAGCACTAAATGGCACAGCTATGGGACAATAATGAACATGCAGAACACTATATGGCACAGCTATGGGGCAATAATGAACATGCAGAGCACTATATGGCACAGCTATGGGGCAAGAATGATCTATTTTTATTTTTGAAATTCACCGGCAAATGCTGCATTTCCACCCTAGGCTTATATTCAAGTCAATAAGTTTTCCCAGTTTTTTGTGGCAAAATTAGGGGGGTCGGCTTATACTCGAGTATATACGGTATCTTCTCAGTGGACATGTGAGGAATATTGTGGTTTATTATTTTATTTTTGTTGCAGGAGACGTTGGCTTTGGTTGGATTAGGCATTCGGTGAATTTTTTTAATTAAGATTATTAAAGGAGTCTATGTCATTATTTCAAATAAAGGACTTTATTCTGTCTGTGTGTCTTTATACTATATCATATATTCTCTCTGTGTGTCTTTATACTAAATCACTATGGAGTTACTAATGGATAGGGGTCTAATTGATGCCTCTCCATTACTAATCCATGAGCTTGATGTCACCTGACAATACAAAGGTGATTTCAACCCCACAAATAAGAACGCCACTAGCCACCATTACAGGGCAAGTGGGAAGAGTGAGGCTAAGCACCTGTAATACTATTGTAGGAACTCGAGGATTCTGGTAGCATGGGGCAATGAACAGACAGAGACGGGTTTCTTTAGTGCAAATAGTGTATTTGTACAACAGCAATAACACCCAAAACAATATACCGATAACCCTCAATGAAACAAGTCCTTGAAACATATACAGCAAATTGGCAGAGATCTTAAGGCAGAGTCCTCGGCAAGGTGATCAAAAGGTGAGTGTGACAGGTGACGTGGTGCAGATCCAAAACACTGTCGGTGCAGAAAGAGTCAAATCCAGGTATGTAGTAAACATAGGGAAGTCCAAAACAAGTCTACAGGTTAATCCCAGATGTGGCATGAACTAGGATAAACCCAGAAACTAGTTCACAAGTTGATCTCAGTTGTGGCATAAACACGGGTAAGTACAGAAACAAGTTCACATTAAAGTATTATACTGGTGTTGTTTCCAACAGCTCCCTCCAGGGGAGGAGTAAATGATGGATTAAGTAGCATAACACAGTCCAGCAACTTAGTTCAAAAACACAGTTCAGAAACAGAGTTCTTACCAGGAGGAGTGAACCAAGGGTTAAGTTCCAAAGTCAACAGACTAAAGATAACTTAGAGAGTGTAGCTTACATAAGCAGAGAATGTCCAGAGCCACAGGTAGAAGCACAGTAGAACAAGCAGCTGAGCTGAAGGGGAACGGAAGCAGAATACTCCAGCAAGGAATCTGACACCTGAGCAGGGTTTTAAACAAATGGACAGGAAATAGGGCAGACAAAAACAGCAAACTCCATCTAAACAAAGGGCAAGATCATTCACAAGGTGACTTGGAAAACCCCAAATACTCAGATTACTCCCCCCCCTAGAAACGGCCTCAGGACGATCCTGCACCAGGCTTGTGAAGTCCATACAAACTTCTTCGCCTTCTTAGTGAGGAGGGTGATGTTCCTGATGTTCCTGTAGGGAATCAGAGAAAATCAAGATGTCATCCAGGTAAATTACTACATAATGATCCAGTAAATCCCTGAAAATAGTGTTGGAAAGCAGCAGGAGCATTACAGAGTCCGAATGGCATCACTAAATATTCAAAATTTCCATACCGGCATCTGAAAGCTGTCTTCCATTCGTCTCCGGGACGTATACGGAGTAAATTATATGCCCCGCGAAGATCTAATTTGGTAAATATTTTAGCTTGACGAACTCTCTCCGTCAATTCAGGAATTAGCGGCAATGGGTACCTGTTACGAATGGCTACCTTATTTAGCTCCCGGTAGTCAATGCATGGTCTTAGAGTCTCATCTTTCTTCTTTACAAAGAATATGGGGGCTCCCGCTGGCGAAGAAGATGGTCAGATAAATCCCTTGGCTAAATTCTCATCTATATATTCTCGTAATGTCTTTAATTCTGGAGCTGCCAACGGGTAAACATGGCCGAAAGGAATTGCTGCCCCAGGAAGCAGTTCTATGGGGCAGTTATTTGGTCTATGTGGAGGGAGTTGGTCTGCCTTCCTCTTGTCACAAATGACTGAGAATTCCTGGTAAACCGGAGGGAGAGTAGATACCTGTATTGTCTCCTCCAAATTCTGGGTAACTGGAGCCATTGCCGTTTGACTGATAGTAGGACTACACTTCGGGAGGAAGGATATCTCCTTGGTTTCCCAATTGATGTTTGTGACGGTAACCAGGGAATTCCTAAAATTACAGGAAAATGAGGAGAAATTATTAATATAAATGAAAGGGTTTCCTGATGGTCTGGTTCCATCTTACACTTCAGAAGCACCGTCTCCCGGTCTACTGGTCCGGAAACTAACGGAGAACCAACCACCATTTCCATGGTGACTGGTGAGGCTCTTAGTTGTGTCTTAATACCATGTTCCCTGGCAAAAGAAGAATCCATGAAATTCCCGCCTGCTTCAGAGTCTATCATAGCAGAACTTGATATCCACTGTCCCTCCCGCTGAATCTGAATAGGAAGAGAACAATGTGAATATTTCTCCCCTTGATCTTTAGGGGAAGTGGACATCATAGGGGAACTACAGCATCTAGATGTAAACTGGTCTCCAAAACCTCTCACATATTGTCCGTATTGTCATAATGCCCTACTGCCGCCAACACCTTATTAGGTCGCCTGGGACATTTAGGACAATTAATGAGGAAATGATCTGATTGACCGCAGTAAAAACATAAGTGCTCATGAAAATGATATTCACGGCGCTCATTACTCTCACATTTTTGTAGTGAGTCCACTTGCATAGGCACCTCCTCAGCCTCCCGTGGGTTCTTGCTGGTAGTTTCCCTAGACGGAAGAGTAAAATTAGTGATGCAATTTAAAGCTGCCCATATCTTTTGTCTTTGTTCAGTTAGGCGGATATCAATATGCACACAGTTTTGTAATAATAATTCAAACTCATGTGGAGACTCTGAGCGAAGCAGTTTCAGCGGAGGTACGGCGGTTGGGATCAACAAACATTTGCGCCATAGCTGCCAGAAAATCATCCAAATTATTTAGACGGACATCGCGACTTTCAACCATAGAATTAGCCCAAGCCAGTGCCCGTGAAGTCAACAACATAATAATACATAGTACCTTAGATCTCTCAGACTGATAGTAGGAGGCATTTACATCAAAGAATAATATGCACTGATTAACAAACCCGTGGAATTGACTTCGGTTACTAGTAAACCGGAATGGAGGCAATTTAGGCATACTGGTGGGTGGTGTATGCTGAGCAGGTGAGGTCTCCTGAGCTTCTATCAAAGTACGCAAAGTGACCAAACACCTGCGCATTGTGGCCAGCCCGGGAGTCCATTTCTCTAATCTTATTTTGTACAGCCTCCACCTCCTGCTGCAAGGAGTTAATCATAGCAAACAGTTTGTCTACCCGTGTCTCAGTCATTGCCCCAGCGGAATCCTCTGTAGGCTGGAGTAACCTGTAATACTATTGTAGGAACTCGAGGATTCTGGTAGCGTGAATAGACAGAGACGGGTTTCTTTAGTGCAAATAGTGTATTTGTACAACAGCAATAACACCCAAAACAATATACTGATAACCCGCAATGAAACAAGTCCTTGAAACATATACAGCAAATCGGCAGAGTTCTCGGCAAGGTGATCAAGAGGTGAGTGTGATAGGTGACGTGGTGCAGATCCAAAACACTGTCGGTGCAGAAAGAGTCAAATCCAGGTGTGTCCGAAAGCACTCTGCTGAGCGGGCGCCATCTAAATATATGATAGGTAAGGGGATCACCATCTGCATACTCTATATAAGTAGAACCAAACAGAACAAGAGGTATGCATACAAATTGGGATCACCACATTAATTTCAATTTTTTTTTTATATAAATCATCTTTATTTGAGAAAACTCAAATCCGGGTATGTAGTAAACAGGGAAGTCCACAACAAGTCCACAGGTTAATCCCAGGTGTGGCATGAACACAGGTAAGTCCTAAGTCCAGAAACTAGGTCATAAGTCGATCTCAATTGTGGGATATGTTTGGATCTGTGGCAGATCTGGTTTCATTCAGATTAAAACCTTTTTTCCTTTCAGGTCATCGGGGGTTAATGCAGTTTTTCCCCGGTGGCCGCTGGTGTAATTGCATTGCAGCTTGTTCTGCTGTTGTGGGTGGTAACCACTCCTACCTTCCTTTAAAAGGTCACCTGGTGCATCAGCTGACTGTCAGTTATACAGGTCCTTTGGATACTAACCTTGCTGGAATAGGAGCTTGCTTAGTGCTGTTGTTCTACAGCTGAATACTCAATCCAGGTGCCTTACTCTGCTGTGTGGTGCATTGCAGCAGAGAAAGCTAAGTGTGGTGTTTATTGTTTCTTTGTCCCTTTGTTGTTTGTAACTTTCCCAGTGTTGTATTAGTGCAGCGGTGGGACCAGTGCTCTCACCTGCCAGTTCCCTATATAGGGATTAGAGCAGGGCAAGTGAGGGACTAGGTATCCTGGTCGGCGACGGGTTGAAAGAACCCGTATAGGGACGGTAGCAAGATCAGGGCACAGCATCAGGTGAGTTCAGGAGGTGCCCATTCCCCGTTCCCTACCGACAGGGCCCACCGTTGTTAAAGTGTCCCCGGTGTACCTTTGTGTGTTTCGTTATTTTGTGAACTACCACCCGCCTCAAGACGTCTGGAGGGAGGGCTGCCCAGGTTGGTACACAGGGATGCTTACAAGTGCTCAATCTTTCTACTCATATTCTTTCAGAGGATCAGGTGTATGTCCTCGGTAGGGGTTTGACTTTTTCTCCCACCAACTCTTTTGATTATTTTTCAGCATTAAAGGACCTCCATTTGTTTTCCCGTAAACTGATCCTTAAAGGGAACCTGTCACCCTGAAAATCGCGGGTGAGGTAAGCCCACCGGCATCAGGGGCTTATCTACAGCATTCTTTAATGCTGTAGATAAGCCCCCGATGTTACCTGAAAGAGGAGAAAAAGACGTTATATTATACTCACCCAGGGGCGGTCCCGCTGCTGGTCAGGTCAAACGGGCGTCTCTGGTCCGCTCCGGCGCCTCCCATCTTCATTACAAGACGTCCTCTTCTGATCTTCAGCCACGGCTCCGGCGCAGGCGTACTTTGCTCTGCCCTGTTGAGGGCAGACAAAGAACTGCAGTGCGCAGGCGCCGGGCCTCTGACCTTTCCGGCGCCTGCGCACTGCAGTACTATCCTCTGCCCTCAACAGGGCAGAGCAAAGTACGCCTGCGCCGGAGCCGTGGCTGAACATCAGAAGAGGACGTTTTAGAATGAAGATGGGAGGCGCCGCAGCGGACCAGAGACGCCCATCCGACCTGACCAGCAGCGGGACCGCCCCTGGGTGAGTATAATATAACGTCTTTTTCTCCTCTTTCAGGTAACATCGGGGGCTTATCTACAGCATTACAGAATGCTGTAGATAAGCATTGATGCCGGTGGGCTTACCTCACCCGCGATTTTCGGGGTGACAGGTTCCCTTTAGGAAACTTCACACCAGCAGAGATTTTGCTGAGGGGATGAGTGAAATGGAAAGGGAGACCCTTCGTGATTTGGAGGACTTGCTTGAGGAACAACAGACATCTGATTTAAGTAAGTTTCCTCCTTCCACCCGTCCCAGATCAACCAAGTTTCCCCCCTTGTCCCTGTCACCGGCAATAGAAATCTTCACTAAGTTAGTTGGCGAAGATTTTAAAAAACTGTCTGCATGGCGGACAAGGGGGGGAATGTGGTGATCTGGCCGTGTGTGAAATATGAGCGGGAAGTCTTCCGACAGCTCAAAGACTCTAATACATACCTCAAACTGTCCTCCAACCCTACGGCTCCCTTCCTACGGGAATTACAGAACATTTTAGTTGGGGCCCTCGATGAAAATGTCATTACCAAGCAGGTATTTGATGGGTTGATAGTCAGGTCACCAAAGGTCCCAACTTTCTACTTATTGCCCAAGGTCCATAAGGATGCCCTCGACCCTCCGGGACGTCCTATTGTGTCCGGGATTGACGGTACATGTGATCCTGTGTGCCAATTCATTGATTACTATCTTAAACCGTTGGTAGAGACACTACCATCATATGTTAAAGACACCACGGACGTTTTGTCTAGGGTCGATGGCATCCTTGTGGACCAGGGCACTATACTTGTTACGGCCGACGTCGAGAGTCTATATACGTGCATAGATAACTCCCATGGATTAGATGCTGTCCGCCGCTTCCTGGGGGCCTACGACCTGAGCGGCCCTTTGTGTGAGCTGATCCTCGAGCTGGTGAGGTGCATCCTTACCCACAATTTCTTTGTTTTCAAAGATAATTTTTATCTACAGAAGCGAGGCACGGCCATGGGCGCGGTGTGTGCACCCTCGTATTCCAACTTCTTCCTTGGCGCCTGGGAGAGGGACATTTTTGGCGACGGGGGCCCACCGCTTGCTGCCCATGTTCTGTGCTGGTATCGCTACATTGATGACATTCTGTTTTTGTGGGAGGGGGGTCTGCCCACCAGCTCGGGGACTTTATGAAGAGTCTTAATAACAACATGCAAAATATACGGCTTACATACATTTCTAATGAGTCTACGGTCGACTTCCTGGATATCCGTCTGGAGGTTGATCTTGACTGGCGCATCCAGACGGATGTGTACAGGAAGCCGACCGCCGTCAATTCTTTATTGCATGCCTCTTCTGCCCATTACCCAGCCACCATAAGGGCCGTCCTGGATTTGCTCTACTGAGGCCAGTTTTGAGTCACAGGCAGTTGACTTGAAGGACAGATTTATGGCCCGCGGGTACAGCCGCAGGTCCATAAAAGATGGGTACGGTCGGGCTCACAAAACTCCACGGAGTGACCTATTGCACTCTAATACCCGACGCCATTCTGTGGGTGGTGATGGACGCATCAGGTTCATTTCCACCTACAATCATGAATGGTAGAGCATGCGCTCAATCCTGTAAAAACATTGGCCTGTTCTTCAAATTGAGCCTTCCCTGTGTGCTGCCCTGCGTGCCTTTCCCCTCATGACTCCCAGAAGAGGTACCAATCTCAGTAATATGTTGGTGAGGAGCCACTACATTCCAGCTCCAGAAAAAAACTTTTTTGGCACAGGTGGTCCTCGTCCGGGATGTACTCCATGTGTGCACTGTCTTGCCTGCGCCAATGTCCTGCGCTGTTCCGATTTCGCCTCAAGCGATGGCTTCAAAGTATTCCAAATTAGGCAACGTATATCCTGCGGCACTACTAATGTTATATATTATGCTACTTGCCCTTGCCCCAGGATATACGTTGGTCTTACTACTCGCGAACTTAGAGTTTGTGTACGGGAGCATGTGCGGGACATTGGCGCGGCCAGGACAGTGTCCACGGTGATGGACCTCAAAACAATCCCCCCTCATTTTAGGTCACACCACCATTGTAATGAGAAGTTGTTTAAGGTTAGGGGGATTGATGTGCTTCATCTGGGCATCAGAGGTGGTGACAACAAAAAACGGCTTGCACAGATCGAAACTAAGCGGATCAAGCAAAAAAGAAAAGGGCACACAGCAACAAGTGACAGCAAAAAGTACAGCCAAGAAGCAACGAAGAGTGGTGGTGGTCGGAGACTCACTACTGAGAGGCACAGAAGCAGCCATCTGCAGACCGGACATAACCGCAAGAGAAGTATGCTGCCTTCCAGGTGCGATGATCAAGGATGTGACCGATAGGATACCAAAGCTCTTCAGCTCCAAGGACGTCCACCCATTTCTTCTGATACATGTTGGCACCAATGACACGGCAAGGAAGGACCTACCGACAATCTGCAAAGACTTTGAAGAGTTGGGGAAGAAAGTAAAGGAACTGGATGCACAGGTAGTTTTTTCTTCTATCCTTCCAGTAGACGGGCATGGCACCAGGAGATGGAACAGGATCCTTGATGCAAACAACTGGCTAAGACGATGGTGCAGACAACAAGGATTCAGATTCCTGGACCACGGTTTGAATTACTTGTACGATGGACTCCTCGCCAGAGACGGACTACTCCTCAACAAACCTGGGAAACACACATTCGCCAGAAGACTCGCTACACTCATCAGGAGGGCGTTAAACTAGAAGAAGAGGGGACGGGCAGAAAAACATTAGACTTGAACAAAGAAGATCCAGGAAAACATACTCAGAAGGGAGGTAAGAACATTTCTAAAACAATCCACAGCGAGGAGATTGGAACAAAACAAAATCCTCTAAACTGCATGCTCGCAAACGCCAGAAGCCTGACAAACAAGATGGAAGAACTAGAAGCAGAAATATCTACAGGTAACTTTGACATAGTGGGAATAACCGAGACATGGTTAGATGAAAGCTATGACTGGGCAGTTAACTTACAGGGTTACAGTCTGTTTAGAAAGGATCGTAAAAATCGGAGAGGAGGAGGGGTTTGTCTCTATGTAAAGTCTTGTCTAAAGTCCACTTTAAGGGAGGATATTAGCGAAGGAAATGAGGATGCCGAGTCCATATGGGTCGAAATTCATGGAGGGAAAAATGGTAACAAAATTCTCATTGGGGTCTGTTACAAACCCCCAAATATAACAGAAACCATGGAAAGTCTACTTCTAAAGCAGATAGATGAAGCTGCAACCCATAATGAGGTCCTGGTTATGGGGGACTTTAACTACCCGGATATTAACTGGGAAACAGAAACCTGTGAAACCCATAAAGGCAACAGGTTTCTGCTAATAACCAAGAAAAATTATCTTTCACAATTGGTGCAGAATCCAACCAGAGGAGCAGCACTTTTAGACCTAATACTATCTAATAGACCTGACAGAATAACAAATCTGCAGGTGGTCGGGCATCTAGGAAATAGCGACCACAATATTGTGCAGTTTCACCTGTCTTTCACTAGGGGGACTTGTCAGGGAGTCACAAAAACACTGAACTTTAGGAAGGCAAAGTTTGACCAGCTTAGAGATGCCCTTAATCTGGTAGACTGGGACAATATCCTCAGAAATAAGAATACAGATAATAATTGGGAAATGTTTAAGAACATCCTAAATAGGCAGTGTAAGCGGTTTATACCTTGTGGGAATAAAAGGACTAGAAATAGGAAAAACCCAATGTGGCTAAACAAAGAAGTAAGACAGGCAATTAACAGTAAAAAGAAAGCATTTGCACTACTAAAGCAGGATGGCACCATTGAAGCTCTAAAAAACTATAGGGAGAAAAATACTTTATCTAAAAAACTAATTAAAGCTGCCAAAAAGGAAACAGAGAAGCACATTGCTAAGGAGAGTAAAACTAATCCCAAACTGTTCTTCAACTATATCAATAGTAAAAGAATAAAAACTGAAAATGTAGGCCCCTTAAAAAATAGTGAGGAAAGAATGGTTGTAGATGACGAGGAAAAAGCTAACATATTAAACACCTTCTTCTCCACGGTATTCACGGTGGAAAATGAAATGCTAGGTGAAATCCCAAGAAACAATGAAAACCCTATAACCCAAGAAGAGGTGCGAAACCGGCTAAATAAGATTAAAATAGATAAATCTCCGGGTCCAGATGGCATACACCCACGAGTACTAAGAGAACTAAGTAATGTAATAGATAAACCATTATTTCTTATTTTTAGGGACTCTATAGCGACAGGGTCTGTTCCGCAGGATTGGCGCATAGCAAATGTGGTGCCAATATTCAAAAAGGGCTCTAAAAGTGAACCTAGAAATTATAGGCCAGTAAGTCTAACCTCTATTGTTGGTAAAATATTTGAAGGGTTTCTGAGGGATGTTATTCTGGATTATCTCAATGAGAATAACTGTTTAACTCCATATCAGCATGGGTTTATGAGAAATCGCTCCTGTCAAACCAATCTAATCAGTTTTTATGAAGAGGTAAGCTATAGGCTGGACCACGGTGAGTCATTGGACGTGGTATATCTAGATTTTTCCAAAGCGTTTGATACCGTGCCGCACAAGAGGTTGGTACACAAAATGAGAATGCTTGGTCTGGGGGAAAATGTGTGTAAATGGGTTAGTAACTGGCTTAGTGATAGAAAGCAGAGGGTGGTTATAAATGGTATAGTCTCTAACTGGGTCGCTGTGACCAGTGGGGTTCCGCAGGGGTCAGTATTGGGACCTGTTCTCTTCAACATATTCATTAATGATCTGGTAGAAGGTTTACACAGTAAAATATCGATATTTGCAGATGATACAAAACTATGTAAAGCAGTTAATACAAGAGAAGATAGTATTCTGCTACAGATGGATCTGGATAAGTTGGAAACTTGGGCTGAAAGGTGGCAGATGAGGTTTAACAATGATAAATGTAAGGTTATACACATGGGAAGAAGGAATCAATATCACCATTACACACTGAACGGGAAACCACTGGGTAAATCTGACAGGGAGAAGGACTTGGGGATCCTAGTTAATGATAAACTTACCTGGAGCAGCCAGTGCCAGGCAGCAGCTGCCAAGGCAAACAGGATCATGGGGTGCATTAAAAGAGGTCTGGATACACATGATGAGAGCATTATACTGCCTCTGTACAAATCCCTAGTTAGACCGCACATGGAGTACTGTGTCCAGTTTTGGGCACCGGTGCTCAGGAAGGATATAATGGAACTAGAGAGAGTACAAAGGAGGGCAACAAAATTAATAAAGGGGATGGGAGAACTGCAATACCCAGATAGATTAGCGAAATTAGGATTATTTAGTCTAGAAAAAAGACGACTGAGGGGCGATCTAATAACCATGTATAAGTATATAAGGGGACAATACAAATATCTCGCTGAGGATCTGTTTATACCAAGGAAGGTGACGGGCACAAGGGGGCATTCTTTGCGTCTGGAGGAGAGAAGGTTTTTCCACCAACATAGAAGAGGATTCTTTACTGTTAGGGCAGTGAGAATCTGGAATTGCTTGCCTGAGGAGGTGGTGATGGCGAACTCAGTCGAGGAGTTCAAGAGAGGCCTGGATGTCTTCCTGGAGCAGAACAATATTGTATCATACAATTATTAGGTTCTGTAGAAGGACGTAGATCTGGGGATTTATTATGATGGAATATAGGCTGAACTGGATGGACAAATGTCTTTTTTCGGCCTTACTAACTATGTTACTATGTTACTATGTTATGCTTGACACCGTGACCCCTAAAGGTCTCAATGAATCCCTTAGTTTCGCTCCTTATTTTTAGTATACTGTAATCCTGTCCCTCTGTGTTATTCCCCATCATTTATCCTTCCGGTGGGTATCAGTTCTTGTTTTTATGTTGTTTTTAACTTGTATTTTTTTCTTCTTTTTATTACCAGTAATGATTTCTATCTGGGACCTGCTTTGGTCCTCTCCCTCCCTTCTCACGTTACCTATTATTGGAAACTGCATGCTATCATCTGGGCCAGCTGTATATGTGGATATTTCTTAAAAAGTATTGGTCTTCAAGTGCCTGCTCAGCATACATGAATTCTTCTGCACAGATTTTCCGCTATTTATGCCATGTGATTATATATTTGCGATGCTACACTTTTTTGCAGGAATGGACTATATTATGATTTCCTATTATTATCATTATTTCTATTGAGTCATTTTTGATATATTTATCTGTTCTTGTATTAGTGTGCTTAGATGCGGGCCATCGGCGTTAGTCTGTTTATATCTCCACCATACAGACTCTTTTTGCTTTGGCACTAAGTTTTAGCATTTAGCTTTACTCTCTATCATTCCACTATAGCATGCCCTCATGTGGCCGTGCGCATCGCCCTGCGTGCAGGCGGCTCCGGCATGTGGGCGGGTGTCTGTTCGCCTTGTTCGCTGGTCCGGAATCTTTACTCTGGGCCTGCGCACTTGGCTTGACGCCTGGTCCTCATGTCGGGCTTTCCTGCCGCAGTGCGCATACGCCGCTAGCGCCACTGCGATTGGTGGCTGCTGGACATGTGATTAAGGTCAGGGGGGTTATAAGCAGGTCCTTTTCCACCTTATTGCATACCCCCTTGAGGAAGCGGCGTATTCCCTTCTATCTCCTCCCCACTGCATGGGTAAGCTTATGGTTCATATTTTGCTGCTGTGGTACGGGTTATTTATTTGGTTCAGCATGGCGCACTTGCTTGTGATTTATTGTAATTACAGGCACAGCAGTAATCTCTTCAGCTTCCTGTGCCATTATCATCGGTCATATGGAGCTTTTTGCTCCTAGCCTTTTATACAATTATGTTCTTTGATTAGGGGGTGGTGAGGTTTGGGATTTGTGTCCCCCTTTTTCCTGTGATGTCTTGGAATATATGTTATTATTACTGTTGTCCAATTTTTAATGCTTTGTATAAATAAAGATTTTTTGTATACATCTTTACTATGTGCTCCTAGTTCTCCCTCTTTTTGCATGTAGTTTATGGAGCGGATAAAAAACAATTTGGGTATTTACTATATATACTGATATTCTCTCCCAGATTTTTTTTATATGATTTCGGAATTTTGGTTACTACATACATACTACATACATACTACATACATACTACATACATACATACTATATACAATACATTCATACATTACATACAATACATACATACAGACATACAGTACTTTAAACATAGATTACATACTCACCATTACTTGTCATTTTGATCCCCGAAGCCAGTGTCATCTGTAAAAAATATTAAAATAACAAACAACCAATCTACTCCCTGATCCGCAGAAATCCACGAGTGTCCCACGACGATCTCCCATGGAGAGCGGAAGCATCAGCTGATGCGACCACTCTCCAGGGGCTCCAGGAACACAATGACGGGTATTCCTCTGCTGCTGTAAAAAAATAGTCCCTAGTCTCACTTTTGGCATTGCTGTGTGAGAAATTATCCCACACAGCAATTGCCATAAAGTGAGACTTTGAACTATAGTAACCTCAGTGATGCACTGCAGGAGCCATTGTCTCCTGTCAGTGTGTCACTGAGGGTCATATAGAGCAGTGACATCACCCGATGTCACTGTTCTATAGGGGAGATCATCGTGGGACACTTATTAATTGGACTACGGCGGACAGGTAGTATACAGTTTATTATTTTACGTTTTTTGCAGGCGCTGACGTATGGTAAGTATGGTTAAATGAAGAATATTAAAATACTTTTTTCCTAATGTGTGTGTGTTTTATTAACCCTTTATTACTATTGGATTAATAATGGATAGGCGTCTTATTGACGCCTCTCCGTTATTAACCCGACTTAATGTCACCTTACAATAGCAAGGTAATATTAACCCCTTATTACCCCATATCCCACCACTACACGGAAGTGGGAAGAGAGAGGCTAAGTGCCGGAATTGGCACATCTTACAGATTCGCCATTTCTGGGGCGGCTGAGGACTGTTATTTGTAGCCGGGGGGGCCAATAACCATGGCCCCTCTCTAGGCTATGAATATCAGCCCGCAGCTGTCTGCATAGCCTTTCCGGCTATAAAATATAGGGGGACCCCACGTCATTTTTTTTGGGGGGGTTCCCCTATTTTAATAGCCAGTAAAGGCTACGCAGACAGCTGCGGGCTGATATTCATAGCAGGCTACAAATATTGGCCCCCGGCCGTCGGCTTTCCCCCTCTGGCACAGAAAATTGCGTGGGAGCCCGCGCCGTTTTCTTCGTTTTTTTTTATTAAACGCTCATTAAGGCCTCTTTCACACTTGCATCGGTACGGGTCCGTCGCCATGCGTTGGGCCGACGCACGTTGTGACATTTGTGCACGACGACGTGGGCAGCGGATGCAGTTTTTCAATGCATTCGCTGCCCATTCTGAAGTCCGGGGAGGATTGGGCGGAGTTTCAGCCGCGCATGCACGGTAGAAAATGGCGGAAGCGACAGACAAAAAAAGTTCACTTGAATGTTTTTTCGTGCCGACGGTCCACCAAAACACGATGGATCCGTTGCACGACGGACGCAACGTGTGGCCATCCTTCGCGATCTGTCGCTAATACAAGTCTATGGCTAAAAAACGCATCCTGCTAGCACATTTGCAGGATCCAATTTTCCCCAAAAAGACGGATTGCTAAAAGCGAAAGTGTGAAAGTAGCCTTAGAAACATCCGCTTTTCTATTATATATCTATGGATATATCTATCTATAGATATAGAGAAAAAAAAAGAGATAAAAAAACGGATCTTTTTTCCGCCAGATCCGTTATTTTCCGCCGGATCCGTTTTTTTCCACCGGATCTGTTTTTTTCTGCCGGATCCGTTTTTTTCCGCTGGATCCGTTTTTTTCAATACTCACCAGATTGTGCCTGACGGCAAAAACCTGATGTGTGAAAGCAGCCAGATATATGGATAGATACATCTATGTATCTATAGATATACCTATCTATAAATATATCTATAGATAGATGCAGTACAGACCAAAAGTTTGGACACACCTTCTGATTTAAAGATTTTTCTGTATTTTCATGACTATGAAAATTGTACATTCACACTAAAGGCATCAAAACTATGAATTAACACATGTGGAATTATATACTTAACAAAAAAGTGTGAAACAACTGAAAATACATCTTATATTCTTGGTTCTTCAAAGAAGCCACCTTTTGCTTTGATGACTGCCTTGCATACTCTTGGCATTCTCTTGATTAGCTTCAAGAGGTAGTCACCAGAAATGGTCTTCCAACAATCGTGAAGGAGTTCCCAGAGATGCTTAGCACTTGTTGGCCCTTAGCACTTGTTGGCCCTTTTACCTAGAATAAAATACATATTTTCAGTTGTTTCACACTTTTTTGGTATATAATTCCACATGTGTTAATTCATAGTTTTGGTGCCTTCAGTGTGAATGTACAATTTTCACAGTCATGAAAATACAGAAAAATCTTTAAATGAGATTGTGTGTCCAAACTTTTGGTCTGTACTATATATCCATAGATATATAATAGAAAGGCCAATGCTTCTAAGGCTACTTTCACACTTGCGATTTTAGCAATCCGTCGCCATCCGTCATTTTGGGGAAAAAATGGATCCTGCAAATGTGCTTGCAGGATGCGTTTTTTACCCATAGACTTGCATTAGTGACGGATCGCGAAGGATGGCCACACGTTGTGTCCGTCGTGCAACGGATCCGTCGAGTTTTGGCGGACCGTCGGCACGAAAAAACGTTCAAGTGAACTTTTTTTGTCCGTCGCGTCCGCCATTTCTACCGTGCATGTGTGGCCGAAACTCCGCTCCATCCTCCCCGGACTTCAGAATGGGCAGTGGATGCGTTGAAAAACTGCATCCGCTGCCCACGTCGTGCACAAATTTCACAACGTGCGTCGGTACGTCGGCCCGACGCATGGCGACGGACCCGTACCGACGCAAGTGTGAAAGAGGCCTTAATGAGTGTTTAATTTAAAAAAAACGGAAAAAAACAGCGTGGGCTCCGACGCAATTTTCTGCACCAGAGGGGGAAAGCCGAGGGCCAATATTTGTAGCCTGCTATGAACATCAGCCCGCAGCTGTCTGCGTAGCCTTTACTGGCTATTAAAATAGGGGGACCCCCCAAAAAAATGACGTTGGGTCCCCCTATATTTTATAGCCAGAAAGGCTATGCATACAGCTGCGGACTGATATTCATAGCCTAGAGAGGGGCCATGGATACTGGCCCCCCCGGCTACAAACACCAGTCCGCAGCCGCCCCAGAAATGGCGCATCTGTAAGATGCGTCAATTCCGGCACTTAGCCCCTCTCTTCCCACTCCCGTGTAGCGGTGGGATATGGGGTAATAAGAGGTTAATGTCACCTTGCTATTGTAAGGTGACAATAAGCCGGGTTAATAACGGAGAGGCGTCAATAAGACGCCTATCCATTATTAATCCAATAGTAATAAAGGGTTAATAAAACACGCACACATTAGGAAAAAAGTATTTTAATATTCTTCATTTAACCATACTTACCATACTTCAGCGCCTGCAAAAAACGTAAAATAATAAACCATATACTACCTGTCTGCCGTAGTCCAATTAATAACGAGTGTCCCACGACGATCTCCCCTATAGAACAGTGACATCGGGTGATGTCACTGCTCTATAGGACCCTCAGTGACACACTGACAGGAGCCAATGGCTCCTGCAGTGCATCACTTAGGTTACTATAGTTCAAAGTCTCACTTTATGGCAATTGCTGCATGTGAAAATTTCTCACACAGCAATGCCAAAAGTGAGACTAGGGACTATTTTTTACAGCGGCAGAGGAATACAGTGCGGAAGGATACCTTCCTCCCGTCATTGCATTCCTGGAGCCCCTGGAGAGGGGTTGCATCTGCTGATGCTGCCGTTCTCCACGGGAGATCATTGTGGGACACTCGTGGATTTCTGCGGACAGGAAGTATATTGGTTGTTTGTTATTTAAATATTTTTTACAGGTGACACTGGCTTCGGGTATCAAAATGACAAGTAATGGTGATTATGTACTCTATGTTTAATGTACTGCTTGTCTGTATGTATGTATTGTATGTAATGTATGAATGTACTGTATGTAGTATGTATGTAATATGAATGTATGTAGTATGTATGGTTTTTTTTTTATTCAACACATTAGCCAGATGATGGGACTACTACTGTCCCATCATTGGCTATTGTGTCAATCACTCTCACTGTAGCAGGCATCGACTTGTAGTCCCATCGCAGTATGCCTGCACAAACGCACAGACCCCCAGCAGCCCGCACAGACCCCCGGAGCCCGCACAGAGCCCTGGCAGGCCCCTACAGACCCCCGGCAGCCCGCACAGAACCCTGGCAGGCCCGTACAGACCCCCGGCAGGCCCACACAGACCCCCGGTAGCCCACACAGTCCCCCGGCAGCCCACACAGAGCTACGGCAAGCCCCTACCGACCCCCGGCAGTCCGCACAGACCCCCGGAGGCCCGTACAGACCCCCGCCAGGCCCGCACAGACACTTGGCATGCCCGCACAGACCCCCGGCAGCCCGCACAGACACCTGGCATCCCGTACAGAGCCCCAGCAGGCCCGCACACACCCCTGGCAGCCCACGCAAAGCCCGGACAGGCCCGCACAAACCCCCGGCAGCCCACACAGACCCCCGGCAGACCCGTACAGACCCCTGGCAGGCCCGCACAGACCCCCAGCAGCCCGCACAGACTCCCGGAAGGCCCGTACAGACCCCTGGAAGGCCCGTAGAGACCCCCGGCAGCCCGCACAGACCCCCGGCAGGCACGCACAGACCCCCGAGAGGCACATACAGATCCCCAGCAGGCCCGCACAGACCTCACCCGCACACACAGACGTGCACAATGTCCGCCCACCCACCGCCCACACTCTTCCCCCCTCTGGAACAGGATGTAGAAGGACAGAAAGGGTTTATTTACATTCCGATATTTGTGTCCCATTGACTTGCATTGGTATCGGGTATCGATATCAGCGATATCCGATATTTTTTGGATATCGGCCGATCCAATCCGATACCAATACTTCTGGATATTGGAAGGTATCGCTCAACACTAGCCCTAATCCCATTACCCTGATGTTTCTGCATCAGCATGAAAAAAGTGGTGTTGAACCAAGAAATTACATCACAAAACTTTTAAAAAAATATATCTTTATTTAGCTCAAAAACACATTCATTGCTGTACAAAAACGCATACAAAAATCGTAAAAAACGCTCGTAATATAAATCTTGAAGAAAGTGCACTCATCCCTTTTTAGATGGAAGGAATTTTAAGAGACAAACATTTGATCCAGGTAAATTTGAACTGTCCTTCCTTATGACTAAAGATAGAGGGCATTCAGTACTGTGATCTATGATTTACTATTAAAAGTAGTAATAGAATGACACTTCTAGCTACTAATAACATTACAACTGGTTGAGGTTCAATCCACATTTCTATAATTGACATATGAATTATTGAATGCACCATCACACTATCTTGCATATCATTTAGTATTGGCATTTGAGTCATTGGTCTTCGACATTTAGCTATTTTTCTGTATTCATGGGTTTTTGAAGTTATATACAGGCAGGAGATGGAGGAAAATGTGTGCTGAATCTTAATATAAATGATCTCTTTGCACGTCTTGTAGACTCTCCGCACTCTGATCTCTGACCGTCTGCTTCCAGTTTGAATTATTAATTTGCCTTTGAAGAGTTTCTTCCTATAACATCTCATACACTAGTCTTGTTAGGAAAAGGTTATCCAAAGGGTCTAAAGGGGATATTTTTGTTTTTTTGCATTTGAAGTGCAATCATATGTTTTCTGGATGTAGAATTACTACTTCATCCAATTAAAACCAGAAGGGTATAGATCAGTGGTCCCCAACTCCAGGCCTCGAGGGCCGCCAACAGTGCAGGTTTTCAGGATTTCCTTAGTATTGCACAGGTTCCAACCCCTGTGCAATACTAAGGAAATCCTGAAAACCTGCACTGTTGGCGGCCCTCGAGGCCTGGAGTTGGGGACCACTGGTATAGATAATCCATGGCTTCATAGGTCATCATGCAGGCATGCAGCAAGCATTTTCATTGAATTAACTGAATCCATGTGATGCAACACTGAGGAGAATTGTTACGTCTTAGTTTTGTGGATCCCATTTCACAGGTAAAAAAAATAACAGACTGCACCACAAAAGTCTTGAAAGATCTTTACCCCATCATGACCATGGGATTTTCCATTTTTGTGCTTCTGTTTTTTGCTCCCCTTCTTCCCAGAGCAAAAACCTTTTTAATTTTCTGTAAATATGGCCCTGTGTAGGCTTGTTTTTTGAGGGACGAGTTGTACTTTTGATGACACCATTGAATTTACCATATAGTGTACTTGAAAACGGGAAAAAAATCCAATTTTGGTGAAATTGCAAAAAAAAGTGCAATTCCGCAATTGTTTTGTTTTTGAGTGCTAAGAAACATGATTCTCCAGGTCATTATGAGCTTGAACATACCAAACATGTATATGTTCTTAGTGATGAGCGACCACTAAAATGCTCGGGTGCTCGATGCTCGTGTCGAGCAAATTGGAATACTCGGGTACTCGACCCGAGCAACGAGCCCAATGTAAGTCTATGGGAAACCCGAGTATTTTTACTGTGATCCCCCCAGGGGTCATTTTAAGGTCTAAAAACGTCTGAAAATTATGGAAACACTGCTCAAATAACATAGGAACATCATGGGGATCGCGCCTGGAAGCATTTCTGACTCCAAGGTTACAGGTGCACCAAAAAACATACAAAAATGAAACCAAAATGGATTTTGCTGGGAAATATGATAACGTACATCGTTTCCAGGGTAATAACTTGTATATAAGGCAAAATAATTAACCCCAGACCAAAATGTTCCTCCACCACTTGGGCTATGTTCACACACAGCATTTTTGATGAATTTTTCAACTTTAACATTGCTTTCAACCAATACAAATGCATTCACTGTGAAATGTCATTGTAACATTTAGCAACCCTAGCTGGCCATGTGTTGTGTGACAGATAAGCAGACACATCTTGTTTCATTTATGAAGGAGGGACTCTTAAAGTCACAAAGCCTATTTTTAAAGGGGCATCAGGCAGCATTAATATTCTTAAAAGGCCATTGTTAAACAAGGGGTCATCTATGCTGTTATTGCCTACTAGATGGTGGCCCGATTCTAACGCATCGGGTATTATAGAATATGAATGCGTAGTGTATAGCACAGCCCACGCAGTACATTGCGCAGCCCACGCAGTACATTGCGCAGCCCAAGCAGTACATTGCGCAGCCCACGCAGTATATTGCGCAGCCGACGCAGTACATTGCGCAGCCCACGCAGTACACGTTGTATATTGCGCAGCCCACGTAGTATATTGCGCAGCCCACGTAGTATATTGCCCAGGCCACGTAGTACATTGCGCAGCCCACGTTGTATATTGCACAGCACACGTAGTATATTGCACAGCCCATGTTGTATATTGCGCAGCCCACGTAGTATATTGCGCAGCCCACGTAGTATATTGCCCAGCCCAAGTAGCATATTGCGCAGCCCACATTGTATATTGCACAGCCCACATTGCATATTGCACAGCCCACGTTGTATATTGCGCAGCCCACGTAGTATATTGTGCAGCCCACGTAGTATATTGCCCAGCCCAAGTAGCATATTGCGCAGCCCACATTGTATATTGCTCAGCCCACATTGTATATTGCGCAGCCCACGTTGTATATTGCACAGCCCACGTAGTATATTGCACAGCCCACGTAGTATATTGCCCAGCCCAAGTAGCATATTGCGCAGCCCACATTGTATATTGCTCAGCCCACATTGTATATTGCGCAGCCCACATTGTATATTGCGCAGCCCACGTTGTATATTGCGCAGCCCACGTAGTATATTGTGCAGCCCACGTAGTATATTGCCCAGCCCAAGTAGTACATTGCGCAGCCCACCTAGTATATTGCACAGCCCACGCTTTATATTGCGCAGCATGCATAGTATATTGTGCAGCCCACGTTGTATATTGCACAGCCCACGTAGTATATTGCGCAGCCCACGTAGTATATTGCGCATCCCATGTAGTACATTGCCCAGCCCACGCAGTATATTATACAGCCCACATTGTATATTGCGCAGCCCACGTAGTATATTGCGCAGCCCACGTAGTATATTGCGCAGCCCACATAGCATATTGCCCAGCCCACGTAGTATATTGCGCAGCCCACGTAGTATATTGCCCAGCCCAAGTAGCATATTGCGCAGCCCACATTGTGTATTGCGCAGCCCACATTGTATATTGCGCAGCCCACGTTGTATATTGCGCAGCCCACGTTGTATATTGCGCAGCCCACGTAGTATATTGTGCAGCCCACGTAGTATATTGCCCAGTCCAAGTAGCATATTGCGCAGCCCACATTGTATATTGCGCAGCCCATGTTGTATATTGCGCAGCCCACGTAGTATATTGCGCAGCCCACGTAGTATATTGCCCAGCCCAAGTAGCATATTGCGCAGCCCACATTGTATATTGCGCAGCCCACATTGTATATTGCGCAGCCCACGTTGTATATTGCGCAGCCCACGTAGTATATTGTGCAGCCCACGTAGTATATTGACCAGCCCACGTAGTACATTGCGCAGCCCACCTAGTATATTGCACAGCCCACGCTTTATATTGCTCAGCATGCGTAGTATATTGCGCAGCCCACGTTGTATATTGCGCAGCCCACATAGTATATTGTGCAGCCCATGTAGTACATTGCCCAGCCCACGCAGTATATTGCACAGCCCACGTTGTATATTGCGCAGCCCACGTAGTATATTGCCCAACCCAAGTAGTATATTGCCATTAGATTAATGACACCACCTTGATAATGGTTGATGGGCTCACACTATTTGGCCAAATTCTGTGCAAAGCGTCTCACAAATATTTTTCCTAATGTTCAAAAAGCCATTTTGCTATTCATATTTCATGTATTTCATATTCGACATGCTTTGGCACGATAGAGTGCAACCTTTTTTTGTATATTGTATATGGAGGTAGCTGCTCTTGGTATGCATCTATTCACACTAGTTTGGATGTGCCAGTTGTTTTACTGTCATTTCTATGTTAGCTTACTGACTGAGCACTCCTCCCTTCACCATGTGGTTTTTAATTACATCTAATCACACTTGGTTCCGGCCAACCCATATGTAGGCTTTACTGAGAGAGGTGTCCACATTCACCCAAGCATACAGACATTAGCCTTCGGTAAGTGTTCACATTTGGACAGGGAGATCAGGGACCCATCAGATTAATTAGACCACCTTGACGATGGTTGATGGGCTCACACTATTTGACCATATTCTGTGCAAAGCGTCTCACAAATATTTTTCCTAATGTTCAAAAAGCCATTTTGCTATTCATATTTCATGTATTTCATATTCGACATGCCCTGCTATCAAGTCATATGCACCCCAATAAACCTTTGAACCCAGGTACTGGATGGCCACAGGAAAACCCACTTCACATTCTTCAGTTGGTCCTGCCATACTGTTTCCTTATGCATTGAATGCAAGTTCTGCCTTGACCCAAATTTGCATGCATCCCAATCCCCTTTGGGAGAAACATGGAGGAGGGCCTCATAAAAAAACTGTCCCATTACAAAGGAGTGTGTCTCCTTGACTTGTAATGCCCATACACTAAGTGTGTCCCTATGGGGGGTTACATTTTTAAACAATTATTTATGGGAATCATAGACGCCCTTGGCCAAAAATTGAATGGCTGTAGCAGCACAGAACAATGGTGTTCCAGTAGCGGAGAATGATGATATGTGGAGGAATGATGATATGAGATATGAGGAGGAAGTCATTATTTCCTAGATTTGTAATGCTCATACACTAACTGTATGGGCTGACAAACATTTCCCCCTAGGGGATACATTTGTAAAAAAATATTTAAATGAGATCACAGACACCCTTGCCAAAAAATTGACTGTCTGTAGCAGCACGGAACACATGAACCCTGGTGATCTAGTGATGGAAAATGATGAGAGGTGGAAGAATGCTTCATTAAAAACTAGGCCCAATGATAAGGAGTGGGTCTACTAGGCTTGTAATGACCACACACGAAGTGCATAGGCTGAGAAACACTTCACCATGGGGGGTACCTTTTTAAAAAATCTGAACATCATAGACAGGCTTTGCAAAAATTGTACTGCCTGTAGCATCACAGAACATGTTAAGCGTGGTGATCTAGTGGTGGAGAATGAGGAGACATTGCTGAAGGCCTCATTAAAAACTAGGCCCAATATTAAGGAGTGTGGCTCCTAGACTTGTAATGCCCATACACGCAGTGCATGGGCTGACAAACATTTCCCAAGGGAGGTACATTTTTTAAAAATATACTATGGGCATCATAGACACCCTTGCCAAAAAATTGAGTGCCTGTAGCAGCATGGGACACATGAACCCTGGTGATCTAGTGGTGGAAAATGATGAGAGGTGGAGGAAGGCCGCATTAAAAACTAGACCCAATTTAAAGGAGTGGGTCTCCTAGACTTGTAATTCCCATACACTAAGTGTATGGGCTGACAAACATTTCCCCATGGGGGGTACATTTTTAAAAAAATATACTATGGCCATCATAGACACCCTTGTCAAAAAATTGACTGTCTATAGCAGCACAGAAGACATTAAGCCTGGTGATCTAGTGGTGGGGAATGAGGAGACAAAAAGATAAATCATAATGAAATAAAACAAATAAATAAAAAATGTGAATCCACCGATGAAAGTAAATAACAAAAGAGAGGGGAGAACACAGGTTCACAGATTTGAAGCCAAAATGTGTCCAACGAGATATGTTTGTCCCTAGCAACAGCTCAGAGACAGGCTATAAATAAAAATATGGTATAAAAGTCTTTGAATTATCTTCTATTGTAGAGGTATACACTACCTCATTAGAGGACTGTCCAGAGACAGGGAAAATGGAAAATATAAGAATAAATGGGAATAATAGACATACATCTCTTTTTTATGACATTTTCCCCTGTGGGAGTAACATTTGTTTTGGTTTTCAATCAGTAACGGACATCATAAAAACACCCTTGCACAAAAAACATTGTGACTTTTGCATCACGGAATCCATTCATCCTGGTTTTCTACTGGTTGTGGATGATGAGGATGAGGATAAATCATCAAAATTCACGTTCACCCTGGTCATCGAGTGTTAGTTAAAGGACACATTGGAGGAGACAGAGTAAAGAAGTAGGCCCAATGTAATGTCATGCTCAATTCCCCAAAGTGGGGTCCTTTTTTTACAAAATAAAATTGTGCCATCACAGCCCCCTTGGCCAAAATTCACCTTGCAGAGCACGTTCACCCTGGTCATCGAGTGTCAGTTAAAGGACACATTGGAGGAGACAGAGTTAAGAAGTAGGCCCAATGTAATGTCATGCTCAATTCCCCAAAGTGGGGTTCTGTTTTTACAAAATAAAATAGTGCCATCACAGCCCCCGTGCCCAAAATTCACCGTACAGAGCACTTTCATCCTGGTCATCTAGTGGTTCTGGATGATGAGGATGAAGATAAGGAGGAGGATAACAACAAACAGAACAAACTTGGAAGTGTATACCCATGTGTGGTTGTGAAGATGTGCATGAGAATACACCTCCCCAAAAAAGAGAATGTATTAGAGGTTATGTTTTGCTGTTTTCACTTGGTGGTGTACAGAACTCTTTCCCAATCCAATCCTTGTTCATCTTTATAAGAGTCAGCCTATCAGCAATTTCAGTTGACAGGTGGATGCGCTTATCTGTTACAATTCCACCCGCGGCACTAAAAACCCGCTCTGACAGGACGCTAGCAGCAAGGCAGGCCAGGACATCCAAGGCGTCACAGAGGAATCCCGGAGGACATTTATACGATCTGCAAGGTACTCCCTCAGCATATTCCCAAACATTGTTTCTTGTGACAGCACCCCTTGCCTCTGTCCCGGCATGATGGGAGGGTCTGAGAAAATGGTCCCAGAACTTTGCCATTGTTCTCTTGCTTGGACTCCTTGGTTGAACATCACACTGAGGTATGCTGTTCTCACATGGGAATTTTCTAAGAAATTCCACTACAAAGGCCCTCTGGTACAGCAACATTTTAGTACACCTCTCTGTCTCTGGCAGAAGATATTGAAAGTTCTCCTAGTAGCATGGGTCTAGAAGTGTCACCAACCAGTAATGAGTGTCACGTAAAAATTTTATAATGCGAGGGTCACGTGAAACGCAGTGCAACCTAAAGTCAGCCGTGCGTGCCAGACTGCTAACAGGTAAGACTTCCGTGTCCTCACCAACAGGATGACTGACCATGCTGTCCTCCTCCTCCTTCTCATTGTCTTCAGGCCATCCCCACTGAACAGACGGTATGACAGCCGTGCTTTTAGTACCATCTATAGCGCATGAAAATAGCTCCTGTTCTTCCTCCTACTTCACCTCATTGCCTACCAATCCACGTTGGGAAGATATGAGGCTGTGCTGAGTGTAATCCCCCTATATGGTTCCTTGATCCATGTCTTTGTGCTCTGTCTGCAAAGCATCCTCTTTAATTGTGAGCAGTGAGGTTTTCAGAATGCTAAGAAGTGGGATGGTGATGCTAAGAATGGCATCATCACCTTTCACCATCTTGGTGCAGTCCTCAAAGTTTTGGGGGATGGTACATATGTCTGACATCCATGTCCACTCCGGAGGTCTTATGTGTGGAGTCTGAACTGAATATCGACGGCCTTGTTGATGTTGGTAGTCAACAACTGCCCTCTTCTGCTCACAAATCATTTCCAACATATGCAGCGTAGAGTTCCAGTGGGTGGGGACATCACACACCAGTCGGTGAGCTGGAAGCTGCAAACACTGCTGAAATACGGCAAGGGCGACTGAAGCTGTAGCTGACTTTCTAAAATGGGCAGACAAATGGCGTACTTTCAATAGCAGATCCGGAAGCTCTGGGTAGCTTTTCAGAAAACGTTGAACCACGAGGTTAAGCACATGGGCCAAGCAAGGTACGTGTGTGAGCTCACCTCGCCTCGGAGCCGCCACTGGGTTCCGAGCATTGTCACACACGACCATGCCTGGCTGTAGGTTCAGTGGTGTCATACAAATATCTGACTGCTCTTTCAGCACTGTCCACAACTCTTCTGCATTGTGCGGTTTGTCACCTATGCAGATTAGCTTCAACACAGCCTGCTGCTGCTTGGCTGAGGCAGTGCTGCAGTGCTTCCAGCTTCTAGCTGATATGTTGATTTCAGAGATGGAGGTTGAAGAGGAAGGTAAGGTGCTGAAGCTGTAGACTGTGGGGACAACCCTGATTGACGTAGGGCCTGCAATCCTTGGCATGGGGAGGATGTTTTCCATCCCAAGGTCCGACTGGGTCCCGGCTTCCACTATGTTAACCCAGTGTGCCGTCAGTGAGATGTACCGTCCCTGGCCACAAGCACTTGTCCACGTGTCCATGGTTAGGTGGACATTCCCAGTAATAGCATTGTTGAGGGCATGGGTAATGTTGTGGGACACATGCTGGTGTAATGCCGGTACGACACACAGGGAGAAATAGTGGCGACTGAGGATCGAGTACCTTGGGACGACCGCCACCATCAGGTTTCAGAAAGCTTCCATCTCAACGAGCCTAAAAGGCAACATTTCGAGCACAAGCAGAAGAGAAATGTTAGAATTTAGGACTGTGGCCTGTGGGCCATTGTCTGGGTATTTCCGCTTGCATTTCAATGACTGGGATATAGACACCTGAAGGCTGTGCTGGGACAAGGACGTGGACGGGCTTGATGATGGTGCTGCTTGACTGTGGGCAATAACAGGTGCAGGGCTAGAGGCATCTTCACATGGAAAGTGGACTGGGGATTGGCTTCTAGGCATAACAGTGGAAGAGGCAGTGGTGTCCCCTGCAGACAGTTTTCCTGGAGCCTGGGATTCGGCCCACAAAGTCGGGAGCTTTGCTGCCATGTGCCTGATCATGCTGGTGGTGGTCAGGTTGGGTAGTTTTGCTACTCCTGCTGATGCGGGCATGGCAGGTGCTGCAAATGGCCTGTTTGGGGTTATTGGCAGAGTCTTTAAAAAATAACCATACTCAGGAATATCTAACAGTTGTAATGGCAACTTCCCTCATGTTGGTGTTATGGTGAACGGATGCACACCATCTGTCTGTGGCTACCACACTACTTCTTCCTGCCTGTTGGGGTGATATGACTCCTTCCCTATGTGTGCTGCTGTCCTCTCTCTGCATGTCCTCCTGACAGGTTGGGTCTGTCACTATGTCATCCACCACCTCGTTCTTCACATCCGCACCATGCTCCTGACTTTCTGGCAATTGTGTCGGATCATCGTCCACCTCTTTTGACACTTTCCCACCATCGCCTTCATGTGACATGGCTGGTCAAAGTTTTGGGCATCGCTACATGCAATCTCATCTGGCCCCACTTCAAGTTGACTGGCCAAGAGTACGGAATCTTGAAAGGGAAAACTGAACAGCTCTTCGGAGTGTCCAAGTGTGGGATCAGTTGTCTCAGGGCACTTGGCATGGTGGGAGGAAGAAGGATCAGGGTGAGGAATATCCGGTCCACATTCACTGCTACTCAGACTTGACCATGTTGAAGATGTGGTGGAGGTGGTGGTGGCTTAGTGACTGGAAGCATTATCCGCTATCCAACCAACAACCGTTTCACACTGCTGTGGCTTCAATAGTGGAACAATGATTCCTATTTCCAGGTAGATCTTCAGTTGGTCAGAGACAGCCTGACTCTGGGCAATGGGCAGGGGATACTGGGCCTTACGAGAATATGGAGTGCCTGGCTTGAGTGATACCCGCACTGGGGCAACTTGATGTTTTTCCACATCTTGGGGTCCCTTAGACCATGGACTTTCTGATACTACGTCCAGTACCTCCTTGGGTAGGCCTCCGTCGGTTGTTTGAGGTTCCTGTAGGGCCACCAGCATGATTCTTCTTGGGTCAGGGATAAAGAAAGTGTCACAGTCCATCTTCCTGGGACACTGTGGTTGCCTTCAGCTTCTGCTGTAGGTCCACTTCCAGCAGGTTGAGTGGCAAGTCCCGGACACCACAAACTGGGACAGGATAGAGTGTCCTCGCTGAGTGCACATGCTCAGAGGCTTTGTAGGCTGGGAATGTCTGACTTGACCTTCAATGCCCATGCGAGACACAGAGGATTCTGATAGGCAGGTGGGAGTTCCACAGGTCTCATCACACTTCTGGCTGCAAAGTTGCCTTTTTGTGTGAGGATGTCCTCCCCTTCTGCACCCAGGGCTGAGCTGTCTGCTGCCTGATGTGTCTGGGGGTTGCCTACTGCATTGTGTGTAGGGGAATTTTCACCTTCTTCTCCTGATATCATAAGTGGCAATGGCTGCACTGTGCCAGGGACATAGAAGGGGTGCCTTGTGCTGTAAGCACCACATTGAATTGGGCGTTGGCCCAGCCGGCAACACAGAAGAAGAAGAGTCTGAAACAGGAGGATATATATGGAGCAGAGAAGAAAGAGGAGATGAAGAAGAAGAAGAAGAAGGAGGGGTTGATGAAAGGTGTATAGAAGGAGGAGGTGAGGAGTGAGGAAAAAGGAACAGAGGGAGGAGAAGAGAGGCGTGGAGATGTGTGTGGAGAAGGAAGAGCAGGAGGAGATAGGTGTGGTGGGGTAGTGAAAAAGGAGGAGAGAAAAAGGGTGAGTGAAGGAGGAAAGAGGTGTGGAGAAGAAGGAGAAGGAAGAGTAGAGGAGAGAGATAGAGAGAAGGAGAGAGAGAAGAAAAAAGTGTGGAGAAAGAGAAGAGGAAAGGAGAGTGAGAGAGAAGGGGGAGAGAAAGAGTGACAGAGAAAGAGGAGGATAAAGAAAAGTATTCCTTCCCCCTCTGTGCAGTCTGAGAGCCTTCTCGCTGTAGCGAGGGACAGGGCGCGCCACATATTGCGCAAAAACTCCCTATACCATTGATTCTGTTGAGAGCCGACAGCACATGTCTAATGTACAGTGGGGCAAAAAAGCATTTAGTCAGTCAGCAATAGTGCAAGTTCCACCACTTAAAAAGATGAGAGGCGTCTGTAATTTACATCATAGGTAGACCTCAACTATGGGAGACAAACTGAGGAAAAAAAATACAGAAAATCACATTGTCTGTTTTTTTAACAATTTATTTGCATATTATGGTGGAAAATAAGTATTTGGTCAGAAACAAAATTTCATCTCAATACTTTGTAATATATCCTTTGTTGGCAATGACAGAGGTCAAACATTTTCTGTAAGTCTTCACAAGGTTGCCACACACTGTTGTTGCTATGTTGGCCCATTCCTCCATGCAGATCTCCTCTAGAGCAGTGGGGAGGCGTATGGGGAGGCGTTGATGGCTTAATACCTTTCCCCATTTTATACACATAAAAATCACTTCCTGGTTTGCTCACATATCTCTCTGTACCACCTAAACGATGTAAGCTCTGCTGCTACTTTATGGCATGTATTAGTATTCAGCAATATAACATCAGCTAACTTCCCTTATTTTCCTTTCTATGTCATGCCATTCCACAGCTTGAATTCTGCCATTCTGATTCATTTCACATACTTTGTACCTTCCAAAATTCTTCACATACTTAACACCTTTGTGTTTTGCCACTATCTGGGGGGCTGTTTTCTCATCAGGAAGTAAAAGACCCTCCTGTTGCTTCACCACCTTATTCCCCATGGCAAAAACAAAAATGAAAAACAAACAAAAAGGAAAAAGAAAACAACAACAAAGTTTAAAAAAAAATGGTATACAAAAAACACAAAAACAAAAAGAAAGGAAAAACCTTCAAAAAGTTGGTACAAGAAGTTGAAACCAAAAGAAAAGAAAACCATCAAAAACTTGGTACACAACCAAAAACTTAAAATTTTGATACAGAAAGAAAAACTTTAAAAAGTAAAAAGACAGAAGGAAAAACTTCAAAGAACAAAAAAGTTAAAACGACTTCTCTTTTTTTCCCCTCTGTGCTCAAACGCAGCCAGACACACACACTTCCCCTTTTCTTATGCTGCTATATCCAATGTCACTAAAATCATGTATCTGAAAACAAGTATGTCACAGCAAAAATGATAGATACCATTTAGTTTCACTTCTTCAAAAATTGCTACCTTGGCACTATTCAGAATGCAGAAACAGGAAACTTTGCAAAAATAGATGTGTCATTGTGATTTACAATGGATATATCTTTGCAAGCAGCGTAGAGAAGGAAAAGAAATTCTCTACACAATTGTATGCTCTTTAGACGTCTGGGAGAACGGATATGCCCTCTTTATTATTCTGTGACACGTGCAGGCCGTTCTGGGAACAGACAACTATCAATCGCACTGGGCACACATATGCCCGGGAATTGTACCACCCTCCGCTCTGGTCATCCTGACTGGCTTGCCGGCTACGGGAATCTGTGGCAGCCCTCTAAGCTATCATCATCCGAGCCTGGAACATGGGACTACCTGCTCCGGGACCACCTGTCCCTCCTGCTGCATGGGAATCTGTGATAGCTTATCGAGCGATTTGACCTCTTGCCGTCTGTTACCCAGCAAAAACAAACAAAACAGTCACCATTCCAACTGTCTCCCGGATCTTACACAAACACAGAACACATACACGGCACACAGCAGACACCTTGGCTTATATCCCAGGGTTTGGATACGGGCTTGGACTTTTTACATTACCTGGGAATGCGGTGGTGACCACACTGTTGTGAATTCTGTGGCAGAGCTCCCTCCTGTGGTCACGAGTGGTACTGCGCATCTGAGTTTCCTTCCTCAGGTGATGTGGTGAAGTCGTTAGGTGCTGCTCTATTTAACTCGACCTAGTGCTTTGCTCCTGGCCTCCAGTCAATGTTCTAGTATTGGTCTTGCTTCCTCCTGGATCGTTCCTGTGGCCGTCTGCTCTGCATAAGCTAAGTTTTGCTTGTGTTATTTTTGTTTTGCTATTTTTTCTGTCCAGCTTGCTTAATTGGTTTTTCTTGCTTGCTGGAAGCTCTGGGACGCAGAGGGAGCACCTCTGTACCGTTAGTCGGTGCGGAGGGTCTTTTTGCCCCTCTGCGTGGTTGTTTGTAGTGTTTTGTGTTGACCGCAAAGTTATCTTTCCTATCTTCGGTCTGTTCAGTAAGTTGGGCCTCACTTTGCTAAATCTATTTCATCTCTGCGTTTGTATTTTCATCTCTGCTCACAGTCATTATATGTGGGGGGCTTCCTTTTACTTTGGGGTATTTCTCTGAGGCAAGGTAGGCTTGTTTTTCTATCTTAGGCCTAGCTAGTTTCTCAGGCTGTGCCGAGTTGCATAGGGAGCGTTAGGCGCAATCCACGGCTGCCTCTAGTGTGGTTGGATAGGATTAGGGATTGCGGTCAGCAGAGTTCCCACGTCTCAGAGCTCGTCCTATGTCTTTTGGTTATTGTCAGGTCACTTTGTGTGCTCTGAACTTCAAGGTCCATTGTGGTTCTGAATTACCTAATCATAACAGTACTGGAGGCCAAAAGTACTAATGCTTCTCAATAGAGGGAAAAAAGAAGTTCTGAGCCCATTTTTTTTTCTTTGCACTGTGTTTTGCCTTTTTTTTCCCCTAGACATTTGGGTGGTTCAGGACACAGGTGTAGTGATGGACATTAAAGGTCTGTCTTCTTGTGTGGATCATCTCACTGCAAGAGTACAAAATATTCAAGACTTTGTGGTTCAGAATTCTATGTTAGAACCAAGAATTCCTATTCCTGATTTGTTTTCTGGAGATAGAGCAAAATTTCTGAGTTTCAAAAATAATCGTAAACTGTTTCTGGCTTTGAAACCTCGCTCCTCTGGTGACCCAGTTCAACAAGTTAGGATCATTATTTCTTTATTACGTGGCGACCCTCAAGACTGGGCATTTTCCCTTGCGCCAGGAGATCCTGCATTATGTAATATTGATGCGTTTTTCCTGGCGCTCGGATTGCTGTACGATGAACCTAATTCGGTGGATCAGGCAGAGAAAAATTTGCTGGCTCTGTGTCAGGATCAGGATGAGATAGAGATTTATTGTCAGAAGTTTAGAAAGTGGTCCGTGCTCACTCAATGGAATGAAGGAGCGCTGTCAGCTATTTTCAGAAAGGGTCTCTCTGAAGCCCTTAAGGATGTCATGGTGGGATTTCCCATGCCTGCTGGTCTGAATGAGTCTATGTCTTTGGCCATTCAGATCGGTCGACGCTTGCGTGAGCGTAAATCTGTGCACCATTTGGAGGTATTATCCGAGCATAAACCTGAGCCTATGCAGTGCGATAGGACTTTGTCCAGAGTTGAACAGCAAGAACACAGACGTCAGAATGGGCTGTGTTTCTACTGTGGTGATTCCCCTCATGCTATCTCCGATTGTCCTAAGCGCACTAAGCGGTTCGCTAGGTCTGCCACCATTGGTACGGTACAGTCAAAATTTCTTTTGTCCGTTACTTTGATCTGCTCTTTGTCATCTTATTCTGTCATGGCATTTGTGGATTCAGGCGCTGCCCTGAATTTGATGGACTTGGAGTATGCTAGGCGTTGTGGGTTTTTCTTGGAGCCCTTGCAGTGTCCTATTCCATTGAGAGGAATTGATGCTACGCCTCTGGCCAAGAATAAGCCTCAGTACTGGACCCAGCTGACCATGTGCATGGCTCCTGCACATCAGGAGGATATTCGCTTTCTGGTGTTGCATAATCTGCATGATGTGGTCGTGTTGGGGTTGCCATGGCTACAAGTCCATAACCCAGTATTAGATTGGAAATCAATGTCTGTGTCCAGCTGGGGTTGTCAGGGGGTTCATGGTGATGACCCATTTCTGTCTATTTCGTCATCCACCCCTTCTGAGGTCCCAGAGTTCGTGTCTGATTACCGGGATGTATTTGATGAGCCCAAGTCCAATGCCCTATCCCCGCATAGGGATTGTGATTGTGCTATCGATTTGATTCCTGGTAGTAAGTTTCCTAAAGGTCGACTGTTTAATTTATCTGTACCTGAGCACGCCGCTATGCGGAGTTACGTGAAGGAGTCCTTGGAGAAGGGTCATATTCGCCCGTCATCGTCGCCATTGGGAGCGGGGTTCTTTTTTGTGGCCAAGAAGGATGGTTCGCTGAGACTTTGTATAGATTACCGCCTTCTAAATAAAATCACGGTCAAATTTCAGTACCCCTTGCCGCTGCTATCTGATTTGTTTGCTCGGATCAAGGGGGCTAGTTGGTTCACCAAGATAGATCTTCGTGGTGCGTATAATCTTGTGCGTATTCAGGGGGGCGATGAATGGAAAACTGCATTTAATAAGCCCGAGGGCCATTTTGAGTACCTAGTTATGCCTTTCGGACTTGCCAATGCTCCATCGGTGTTTCAGTCCTTTATGCATGACATCTTCCGAGAGTACCTGGATAAATTCCTGATTGTATGCTTGGATGATATTTTGGTCTTCTCGGATGATTGGGAGTCTCATGTGAAGCAGGTCAGAATGGTGTTCCAGGTCCTGCGTGCTAATTCTTTGTTTGTGAAGGGATCAAAGTGTCTCTTTGGTGTTCAGAAGGTTTCATTTTTGGGGTTCATTTTTTCCCCTTCTACTATCGAGATGGACCCTGTTAAGGTCCAGGCCATCTATGATTGGACTCAGCCGACATCTCTGAAGAGTCTGCAAAAGTTCCTGGGCTTTGCTAATTTTTATCGTCGCTTCATCTGTAATTTTTCTAGTATTGCTAAGCCATTGACCGATTTGACCAAGAAGGGTGCTGATGTGGTCAATTGGTCTTCTGCTGCTGTGGAAGCTTTTCAAGAGTTAAAGCGTCATTTTTCTTCTGCCCCTGTGTTGTGTCAACCGGATGTTTCGCTTCCGTTCCAGGTCGAGGTTGATGCTTCTGAAATTGGAGCGGGGGCTGTTTTGTCGCAGAGAAGTTCTGATTGCTCGGTGATGAAACCATGCGCCTTCTTTTCCAGGAAGTTTTCACCTGCTGAGTGAAATTATGATGTTGGCAATCGAGAGTTGCTGGCCATGAAGTGGGCATTCGAGGAGTGGCGTCATTGGCTTGAAGGAGCTAAGCATCGCGTGGTGGTCTTGACTGATCACAAGAACTTGACTTATCTCGAGTCTGCCAAACGGTTGAATCCTAGACAGGCTCGTTGGTCGCTGTTTTTCTCCCGTTTTGACTTTGTGGTTTCGTACCTTCCGGGCTCTAAAAATGTGAAGGCGGATGCCCTGTCTAGGAGTTTTGTGCCCGACTCTCCGGGTTTGTCTGAGCCGGCGGGTATTCTCAAAGAGGGAGTAATTTTGTCTGCCATCTCCCCTGATTTGCGGCGGGTGCTGCAAAAATTTCAGGCTAATAAACCTGATCGTTGCCCAGCGGAGAGACTGTTTGTCCCTGATAGGTTGACGAATAAAGTTATCTCTGAGGTTCATTGTTTGGTGTTGGCTGGTCATCCTGGAATCTTTGGTACCAGAGATTTAGTGGCTAGATCCTTTTGGTGGCCGTCTCTGTCGCGGGATGTGCGTTCTTTTGTGCAGTCCTGTGGTATTTGTGCTCGGGCTAAGCCCTGCTGTTCTCGTGCCAGTGGGTTGCTTTTGCCCTTGCCGGTCCCGAAGAGGCCTTGGACACATATCTCTATGGATTTTATTTCGGATCTCCCCGTCTCTCAAAAAATGTCGGTCATTTGGGTGGTTTGTGATCGCTTCTCTAAGATGATCCATTTGGTACCCTTGTCTAAATTACCTTCCTCCTCTGATTTGGTGCCATTGTTCTTCCAGCATGTGGTTCGTTTACATGGCATTCCAGAGAACATCGTTTCTGACAGAGGTTCCCAGTTTGTTTCGAGGTTTTGGCGAGCTTTTTGTGCTAGGATGGGCATTGATTTGTCTTTTTCCTCGGCTTTCCATCCTCAGACTAATGGCCAGACCGAACGAACCAATCAGACCTTGGAAACATATCTGAGATGCTTTGTTTCTGCTGATCAGGATGATTGGGTGTCCTTCTTGCCTGTGGCTGAGTTCGCCCTTAATAATCGGGCCAGCTCGGCTACCTTGGTTTCGCCGTTTTTCTGCAACTCTGGGTTCCATCCTCGTTTCTCTTCAGGGCAGGTTGAGTCTTCGGACTGTCCTGGTGTGGATACGGTGGTGGACAGGTTACAGCAGATTTGTACTCATGTAGTGGACAATTTGACCTTGTCCCAGGAGAAGGCTCAACGTTTCGCTAATCGCAGACGCTGTGTGGGTCCCCGACTTCGTGTTGGGGATTTGGTTTGGTTGTCATCTCGTCATATTCCTATGAAGGTTTCCTCTCCTAAGTTTAAGCCTCGTTTCATTGGTCTGTATAGGATTTCTGAGGTTCTTAATCCTGTGTCTTTTCGTTTGACCCTTCCAGATTCTTTTTCCATCCATAACGTATTCCATAGGTCATTGTTGCGGAGATACGTGGCACCTATGGTTCCATCTGTTGATCCTCCTGCCCCGGTTTTGGTGGAGGGGGAGTTGGAGTATATTGTGGAGAAGATTTTGGATTCTCGTGTTTCGAGACGGAAACTCCAGTATCTGGTTAAGTGGAAGGGTTATGGTCAGGAAGATAATTCCTGGGTCTTTGCCTCTGATGTCCATGCTGCCGATCTTGTTCGTGCCTTTCATATGGCTCATCCTGGTCGGCCTGGGAGCTCTGGTGAGGGTTCGGTGACCCCTCCTCAAGGGGGGTACTGTTGTGAATTCTGTGGCAGAGCTCCCTCCTGTGGTCACGAGTGGTACTGTGGCTTCTGAGTTTCCTTCCTCAGGTGATGTGGTGAAGTCGTTAGGTGCTGCTCTATTTAACTCCACCTAGTGCTTTGCTCCTGGCCTCCAGTCAATGTTCTAGTATTGGTCTTGCTTCCTCCTGGATCGTTCCTTTGGCCGTCTGCTCTGCATAAGCTAAGTTTTGCTTGTGTTATTTTTGTTTTGCTATTTTTTTCTGTCCAGCTTGCTTAATTGGTTTTTCTTGCTTGCTGGAAGCTCTCGGACGCAGAGGGAGCACCTCCGTACCGTTAGTCGGTGCGGAGGGTCTTTTTGCCCCTCTGCATGGTTGTTTGTAGGGTTTTGTGTTGACCGCAAAGTTATCTCTCCTATCTTCGGTCTGTTCAGTAAGTTGGGCCTCACTTTGCTAAATCTATTTCATCTCTGCGTTTGTATTTTCATCTCTGCTCACAGTCATTATATGTGGGGGGCTGCCTTTTCCTTTTGGGTATTTCTCTGAGGCAAGGTAGGCTTGTTTTTCTATCTTAGGCCTAGCTAGTTTCTCAGGCTGTGCCGAGTTGCATAGGGAGCGTTAGGCGCAATCCACGGCTGCCTCTAGTGTGGTTGGATAGGATTAGGGATTGCGGTCAGCAGAGTTCCCACGTCTCAGAGCTCGTCCTATGTCTTTTGGTTATTGTCAGGTCACTTTGTGTGCTCTGAACTTCAAGGTCCATTGTGGTTCTGAATTACCTAATCATAACACCACACCTGACCGGCAAGACCCGGACTGGGTACAGGGGACTTTCAGGTAAGATGATAACATTTTCTTACCTTACTTATGGAGCTGCGCAGTCTCCGTCCCGTGAACCAAGGCCAAGGCCAACACCTCCATCTCTCCGGTCAGCAGGGTCCCCGTGTGTTTCATCCACGCCCCATGTTGGGCGCCAGATGTTATGGAAATTTGGTTTGGATAAATCTATCCCTGTGTGTGCTGCGGCCGTTCCCAATAAGGCTGAGTATTTTGAGCGCTCATCAAGAATGGACTGTACACCATTGTGACAGAAAAGCATTCCATCAATACTGATGATTTATTGTACATACATAGTATTATAATCGCATATAGAAAGGAGGTGGTTAGGGGTGGTTAGTTAATTACCATATTGTCTAGCTCCTCTGTTATTGGTTATCTAAATATATATGGAATATTGTGATTAGTGCACATATGAATGCTGATTAAGCAACTAAAATGTAGCTCTCTGCATCTAGGACAAAGTTGAGACATCTGATCAGCACTTAATACATCTGGTGCTGTTCCGCTTTTCGGGTGTCTGGAAAGTACAGAGGAACCATCTGGCCCAGCTCATGTGGTCAAGTCGAGCAATTGATTATAAATTATAAAACCAAAAACACATGGGCCACCTGCATAGCGAACAAGTCTGTAGAAACATGTTCACACCACCAAAGAACTTGAAAACACAAAAGCGCACAGAGAGGTCAAAAAATACTCTGTTGTAAAAAAGTCACAGTAAATAAGCAAGTGCTAGTCAAAAAATGAAAAAATACAGGGTATTTAGTTAATACTTTTTTTGCAAAAAAAGTATGTTAAGCTGCTCCACTAATCGCCAAGGTATACCCATAATAGAGCAGTCCTGTCTAATGTGTATAATCCCTATCTGATGTATTTAAAAACCTGATCATCTGTATAGTACCTGTATGAACAGGGCTCAAAGAGAAAATATCCATGTTGAACATGCGAGATGGAACAGCTACAATGCAAATGACCCACAGAGATTGTTCTCTTGTTTCTACAAGACTGGGGAGTTCACCACTCCTCTGTGGGTCATTTGCATTGTAGCTGTTCCATCTCGCATGTTCAACATGGATATTTTCTCTCTGAGCCCTTTTCATACAGGTACTATACAGATGATCAGGTTTTTCAATACATCAGATAGGGATTATATACATTAGACAGGACTGCTCTATTATGGGTATACCTTGGCGATTGGTGGATCAGCTTAACATACTTTTTTTGCAAAAAAACATATTAACTAAATACCCTGTATTTTTTCATTTTTTGAATAGTACTTGCTTATTTACTGTGACTTTTTTACAACAGAGTATTTTTTGACCTCTCTGTGCGCTTTTGTGTTTTCAAGTTCTTTGGTGGTGTGAACAGGTTTCTACAGACTTGTTCGCTATGCAGGTGGCCCATGTGTTTTTGGTTTTATGATTGTTCTCTTGTTTCTACAAGACTGGGGAGTTCACCACTCCTCTGTGGGTCATTTGCATTGTAGCTGTTCCATCTCGCATGTTCAACATGGATATTTTCTCTCTGAGCCCTGTTCATACAGGTACTATACAGATGATCAGGTTTTTAAATACATCAGATAGGGATTATATACATTAGACAGGACTGCTCTATTATGGGTATACCTTGGCGATTGGTGGAGCAGCTTAACATACTTTTTTTGCAAAAACAGTATTAACTAAATACCCTGTATTTTTTCATTTTTTGGCTAGCACTTGCTTATTTACTGTGACTTTTTTACAACAGAGTATTTTTTGACCTCTCTGTGCGCTTTTGTGTTTTCTTGATTATAAACTAGCTGAGTATATATTAGCAGTGGATATATGAGTATAAATGATTATAGAGGAGTATACATGCAAGTGAGATCTACATGATATATATGTATATATATTTCTATCACAGGGATCACACTATTTGGCCTAATTCTGTGCAAAGCGTCTCACAAATATTTTTCCTAATGTTCAAAAAGCCATTTTGCTATTCATACTTCATGTATTTCATATTCGACATGCTTTGGCACGATAGAGTGCAACCTTTTTTTGTATATTGTGCATGGAGGCAGCTGCTCCTGGTATGCACCTATTCACACTAGTTTGGATGTGCCAGTCGTTTTTCTGTCATTTCTATGTTAGCTTACTGACTGAGCACTCCTCCCTTCACCATGTGGTTTTTAATTACATCTAATCACACTTGGTTCCGGCCAACCCATATGTAGGCTTTACTGAGAGAGGTGTCCACATTCACCCAAGCATACAGACATTAGCCTTCGGTAAGTGTTCACATTTGGACAGGGAGATCAGGGACCCATCAGATTAATGAGACCACCTTGACGATGGTTGATGGGCTCACACTATTTGTCCAAATTCTGTGCAAAGCATCTCACAAATATTTTTTCTAATGTTCAAAAAGCCATTTTGCTATTCATATTTCATGTATTTCATATTCGACATGCCCTGCTATCAAGTCATATGCACCCCAATAAACCTTTGAACCTAGGTACTGGATGGCCACAGGAAAACCCACTTCACATTCTTCAGTTGGTCCTGCCATACTGTTTCCTTATGCATTGACCCAAATTTGACTGCCTGTAGCAGCATGGGACACATGAACCCTGGTGATCTAGTGGTGGAAAATGATGAGAGGTGGAGGAAGGCCTCATTAAAAACTAGGCCCAATTTAAAGGAGCGGGTCTCCTAGACTTGTAATTCCCATACACTAAGTGTGTGGGCTGACAAACATTTCCCCATGGGGGGTACATTTTTTAAAAATATACTATGGCCATCATAGACACCCTTGCCAAAAAACTGACTGTCTATAGCAGCACAGAAGACGTTAAGCCTGGTGATCTAGTGGTGGGGAATGAGGAGACATAAATATAATTCATAATGAATTAAAACAAATAAATAAAAAATGTGAATCCACTGATGAAAGTAAATAACAAAAGAGAGGGGCGAACACAGGTTCACAGATTTGAAGCCAGAATGTGTCCAACAAGATATGTTTGTCCCTAGCAACAGCTCAGAGACAGGCTATAAATAAAAATATAGTATAAAAGTCTTTGAATTATTTTCTATTGTAGAGGTATACACTACCTCATTAGAGGACCGTCCAGAGACAGGGAAAATGGAAAATATAAGAATAAATGGGAATAATAGACATACATCTCTTTTTTATGACATTTCCCCCTGTGGGAGTAACATTTGTTTTGGTTTCCAATTAGTAACGGACATCATAAAAACACCTTTGCACAAAAAACATTGTGACTTTTACATGACAGAATCCGTTCATCCTGGTTTTCTACTGGTTGTGGATGATGAGGATGAGGATAAATCATCATCAAAATTCACATTCACCCTGGTCATCGAGTGTCAGTTAAAGGACACATTGGAGGAGATAGAGTAAAGAAGTAGGCCCAATGTAATGTCATGCCCAATTCCCATCTTTCTCACCCACAAAGCTCTCCACAGTTCTGCACCGCCTTATATTTCCTCTCTCATCTCCGTCTATCGCCCTACACGTGCCCTCCGTTCTACAAATGACCTAAGACTAACATCCCCCGTAATCCGAACCTCGCACCTCCGTCTCCAAGACTTCTCTCTTGCTGCGCCAGCTCTCTGGAATGCACTTCCCCAGACGATCAGACTGATACCTAGCCCCGACCTATTCAAGCGCGCTTTAAAAACCCATCTCTTCAAACAAGCCTACTACATCAACTACTTAGTAAACTAACTTTGTCCTGTTCCCTCCATCCAAATATTATCTGCATGTGAATCTGCACCCTACTATTCATTTGTCTCCACCCCCTCCATGCACACGATAACTGCACTTGATACTTGACTATTGCACTTAAACACACCGGATCATGCAGCTTTATATGAAAATCCCTATTTCTTATAATTGCGAGACCTGAAATAACAAGCACTTTTCATCTATTGTGTCCCCCCATTTTCTTGTAGATTGTAACCTTGCGAGCAGGGACCTCACCCCTAATGTCAGTGTTTAAATTGTCTTAACTTGTACTGAATTTATTGTCTGTACATGTCCCCGCTTAATTGAAAAAGTGCTGCGGAATATGTTGGCGCTATATAAATAAAATTATTATTATTATTATTATTATTATTAATTCCCCAAAGTGGGGTCCTTTATTTACAAAATAAAATAGTGCCATCACTGCCCCCTTGGCCAAAATTCACCGTGCAGAGCACGTTCACCCTGGTCATCAACTGTCAGTTAAAGGACACATTGGAGGAGACAGAATTAAGAATGTAATGCCCAATGTAATGTCATGCTCAATTCCCCAAAGTGGGGTTCTGTTTTTACAAAATAAAATAGTGCCATCACAGCCCCCGTGCCCAAAATTCACCGTACAGAGCACTTTCATCCTGGCAGGGCCGCCATCAGGGCATTACAGCCGTGACTGGCGTATGGGGCCCGGTGAGCAGAGGGGGCCCGCATAGGGCCCCCTCTTACCTGCTCACCGGGCCTCTACCGGCAGCCGCAGGCTGAACCGGGCCCTTAGCGGCGGCCGGCGCTACAGCTGTTTAACGCTATTGACGTGCGGGCCCGCGCCCGCACGTCAATAGTTAACAGCCGCCAGCCGCAGCGTGCAGGTCGCCGGTGTCTGACGTCATTGTCAGTCGCCGGCGAGTGCACGGTGCAGCTGCGTGCAGAGAGTAGGAGCGCGGCAGGTAAGCAGAACTTTTTTTTTTTTAATTGAGAGCGGCGATCGGGGGGGGGGGGGGGGGGGAGGGCCCAGGGCAGTAAAGCTGGACACAGAGGGGGCAGTAAAGCTGGACACAGGGGGGGGGGGCAGAAAGCTGGACACAGGGGGGCAGAAAGCTGGACACAGGGGGGCAGAAAGCTGGACACAGGGGGGGCAGAAAGCTGGACACAGGGGGGGCAGAAAGCTGGACACAGAGGGGGCAGTAAAGCTGGACCCAGGGGGGGGCAGAAAGCTGGACCCAGAGGGGGCAGTAAAGCTGGACACAGAGGGGGGGCAGTAAAGCTGGACACAGAGGGGGCAGTAAAGCTGGACACAGGGGGGGGCAGAAAGCTGGACACAGAGGGGGCAGTAAAGCTGGACACAGGGGGGGCAGAAAGCTGGACACAGGGGGGGCAGAAAGCTGGACACAGAGGGGGCAGAGTGCTGGACAGAGATGGGGCAGAGTGCTGGACAGAGATGGGGCAGAGTGCTGGACAGAGATGGGGCAGAGTGCTGGACAGAGATGGGGCAGAGTGCTGGACAGAGATGAGGCAGGATTGGAAACAGATGGGGCAGAGTGCTGGACACAGATGGGGCAGGATTGGATACAGACGGGAAGAGTACTGGACACAGATGGGGCAGGATTGGACACAGATGAGGCAGAGTGCTGGACACAGATGGGGCAGGATTGGACACAGATGGGGCAGGATTGGACACAGATGGGGCAGGATTGGACACAGATGGGGTAGAGTGCTGGACACAGATGGGGCAGAGTGCTGGACACAGATGGGGCAGAGTGCTGGACACAGATGGGGCAGAGTGCTGGACACAGTTGGGGCAGAGTGCTGGACACAGATGGGGCAGAGTGCTGGACACAGATGGGGCAGAGTGCTGGACACAGATGGGGCAGGATTGGACACAGATGGGGCAGAGTGCTAGACACAGATGGGGCAGAGTGCTGAACACAGATGGGGCAGAGTGCTGGAAACAGATGGGGCAGAGTGCTGAACACAGATGGGGCAGAGTGCTGGACACAGATGGGGCAGAGTGCTGGACACAGATGGGGCAAAGTGCTGGACACAGATGGGGCAGGATTGGACACAGACGGGGCAGAGTACTGGACACAGATGGGGCAGGATTGGACACAGATGGGGCAGAGTGCTGGACACAGATGGGGCAGGATTGGACACAGATGGGGCAGGATTGGACACAGATGGGGCAGGATTGGACACAGATGGGGCAGAGTGCTGGACACAGATGGGGCAGAGTGCTGGACACAGATGGGGCAGAGTGCTGGACACAGATGGGGCAGAGTGCTGGACACAGATGGGGCAGAGTGCTGGACACAGATGGGGCAGGATTGGACACAGATGGGGCAGAGTGCTGGACACAGATGGGGCAGAGTGCTGAACACAGATGGGGCAGAGTGCTGGACAGAGATGGGGCAGAGTGCTGAACACAGATGGGGCAGAGTGCTGGACACAGATGGGGCAGAGTGCTGGACACAGATGGGGCAAAGTGCTGGACACAGATGGGGCAGAGTGCTGGACACAGATGGGGCAGAGTGCTGGACACAGATGGGGCAGAGTGCTGGACACAGATGGGGCAGAGTGCTGGAAACAGATGGGGCAGAGTGCTTGACACAGATGGGGCAGAGTGCTTGACACAGATGGGGCAGAGTGCTTGACACAGATGGGGCAGAGTGCTTGACACAGATGGGGCAGAGTGCTTGACACAGATGGGGCAGAGTGCTGGACACAGATGGGGCAGAGTGCTGGACACAGATGGGGCAGAGTGCTGGACACAGATGGGGCAGGATTGGACACAGATGGGGCAGGATTGGACACAGATGGGGCAGAGTGCTGGACACTGATGGGGCAGAGTGCTGAACACAGATGGGGCAGAGTGCTGGACACAGATGGGGCAGAGTGCTGGACACAGATGGGGCAGAGTGCTGGACACAGATGGGGCAGAGTGCTGGACACAGATGGGGCAGGATTGGACACAGATGGGGCAGGATTGGACACAGATGGGGCAGAGTGCTGGACACTGATGGGGCAGAGTGCTGAACACAGATGGGGCAGGATTGGAAACAGATGGGGCAGAATGGAGACAGATGGGGCAAGATTGGAGACAGATGGGGCAGGATGGGGAGATCATATGGGGCAGAATGGATACTCATGAGGGCAGGATGGGAGAACATATGGCTGGAGCCTGGAATGAGACACACGGGGGCTAGGATGGCGAATATTACCATAGGGGCTAATTAAGGGATATTATTATTGCAGTGATGTATTTATTTTATTTTTTGAGTATACTGTTTTAAATGGGGGGGGCGGTCCTGTTACTGTGTAGAGTGATACTAGGTTGCCTTCTTCATGTGGTGTAATGTAGAAGTTGGGAAAATTAAGTAATGTCTTCTACAAGCGGAACTCGAAGATAACTGTTTTATTTCCTGCAGAGACGAGTCCTGGCTGGATGAAGTGATGGCGGTCTGTGCTGGATGAAAGATGAAGGACTTCACCTAGAGACGTCACTGGTGAGTCAGTGTTACCTATACACTGACACTATACACTGTATACTATATACAGAGGTCCTGTGTACAATGTCACCAGTGATCACTGTATTACCTATACATTATATACAGAGCTCCTGTGTGTAATGTCACCGGTGATCACTGTATTACCTGTACACAGACACTGCTTACTAATTACAGATCTCCTGTGCATAATGGCACTGCTGGTGATAGTATTGTGGGTTTTTTTTTATTACTAAACAGTATTGTAGTATTCAGTCATTTGTGGTAATATGCGGTCTGGTCATGGTGTAGCGGTATTTGTTCCTTGTATTTTATATTATTCGATCACTGTGGTGGTAATATGTCATCTGGTCATAGTGCTGTGGTATTTGTTCCTTGTATGTAGTATTAAAGGTCATTTAAAAAATTGAAAAATAAATAAAAATATACCTAAATTGTATTGCATATTTTAACAAATATTTAGTAGGTTACAGTAGAGTAGGGCCTGGCCAAAAGTGTCTACCGTGTTATGGTGGCGGCTTAAAAAATCTTTTGGCCAAAACAAAAGCTGCTGGCTATATGTGTGATCTGGTGATGGGAACTGTCAATGTGTGATAGGTGAGAAGTGGAGATTTTCCAAGAGAGAGCGGTGGGACTGTGGACAGTTCGTGGGGTGGAGCCTGGAGGCGGGGCTGGGGTGGAGCCTGGGCGGAGTTTCAAGGGGGCCCCGAAAATTTTACCAGTATGGGGCCCCAAAATTTCTAGTGGCAGCCCTGCATCCTGGTCATCTAGTGGTTCTGGATGATGAGGATGAAGATAAGGAGGAGGATAACAACAAACAGACCAAGTCTGGAAGCGTATACCCATTTGTGGTTGTGAAGAGGTGCATGAGAATAGACCTCCCCAAAAAAGAGAATGTATTAGAGGTTATGTTTTGCTGTTTTCACTTGATGGTGTACAGAACTCTTTCCCAATCCAGTCCTTGTTCATGGAGCGCCCCCAAGGGCTGTGGGGTTACTCGGATCTGGGCCCTTCTGTTTTCAGTGGGGATGTCACGGTGGCTGATCCGGTCCGTGGCCCTCGGGAGGTCCGTTGATGAAATGGGGGAAAGGTCTTTAAAGGGATAATATTCGTGACACCACCTGTGGTATTCGATCAGGGTGACCGACGCTGCTTAGGGGTTCGCTGGGGTGATGTGATGGCAGCTAGATGGTATACCTTCCCACAGGTGAAGTATGTCCCCAGGGCTTCCCATAATGCAGATGGTGGATGGTGGATGATGTAAGGCGCGGTGAATAACAAGGACATTAGGCTGCAGTCTCTTTACCTTTACTGAAGGCTTCAGCATCCACAGTCCAGAGTAAGGACCACAGGGTAGGCAGAGTCCGGCTGGTCTGAAGGCAAATCCAGAGTCCTCTTATCCAGGTGGAATTCAATAGCCTTCCTCTAGCACCTGGGCTTTGTAGTACCTCCCTGCTGAGCAACTCGGTAAGGTCCTCACAACTATTGTAGATGTTAAGTATCTTCTCTCTGTCCCCCTGACGGATAGGACAAACCCGTATGACTGGTGGCCTGAGGCTTTTTATAGGGACCCTAGTGACGCCCCGTCCCCCACAAGTTGCCACCCTGCCTCCTGGTTAAATGGTCGGGCAGCTAAGGTGGAATTAACTGTTCTGCCAGTCTCTGAAGTAATGGCATAGAGCTCTTTACTCCCTCGGTGCTCTGGTTACCGGTCCTGCGCTTCAGAAAGAGGCAGCTTGCTTCTAGCTGGTCTCCCTCTGATGTTTCACTCCTGTTGCTATGACTTCGTTGCTCACTCACTTCAACACAATTCCTTTCATGTCCTTTCTTAGGATACTGCTGCACGTGGGGCAAGCACAGCTCCGTGTACCTTCCTTCCGTAGGTCGCAGTCTGGAGCTGGCTGGAACCCAACCCAGCCAGCCTCTGCCAAACTCGGTCAGGACCCACTGACTATCTCCTTCTCTCTCCAGTCAGCATCACTCCCCCTGGTGCAAGAATGACATTACCGCAATGAACCCGGACTCTGGGGCGTTGCACCCACTCCCCCTCCCCCCCCCCCCCGTTAAATCCAGTACTCCCGGACTGGGAACGAGAAAACAACAATACATCAGCAAAAGACATGCAAAATGTTTGAAATGCTAATAAGTAAGTTAATTTATGCTAAGCTTCCCTTTATGGGCGGTGAGAACACTTGAACGTTACAAACAATAACATATTTACATTGTGCGTAAAACTTTCAAAGGCAAATTGACAAACAATTACTATCTATTTATGAAACATAATTACCCATACAGGTATTCTATCTTACTTAAGGTACCGTCACACTAGACGATATCGCTAGCGATCCGTGACGTTGCAGCGTCCTGGCTAGCGATATTGTCCAGTGTGACAGGCAGCAGCGATCAGGCCCCTGCTGTGATATCGCTGGTCGGGGAAGAAAGTCCAGAACTTTGTTTCGTCGCTGGATCTCCCGCTGACATCACTGAATCGGCGTGTGTGACGCCGATTCAGCGATGTCTTCGCTGGTAACCAGGGTAAACATCGGGTTATTAAGCGCAGGGCCACGCTTAGTAACCCGATGTTTACCCTGGTTACCATCGTTAAAGTAAAAAAAACAACCACTACATACTTACCTACCGCTGTCTGTCCCCGGCGCTGTGCTTCTCTGCTCTGGCTGTGAACACAGCGGCCGGAAAGCAGAGCGGTGACGTCACCGCTCTGCTTTCCGGCTGCCCGACGCTCACAGCCAGAGCAGAGAAGCTAAGCGCCGGGGACAGACAGCGGTAGGTAAGTATTTAGTGGTTGTTTTTTTTACTTTAATGATGGTAACCAGGGTAAACATCGGGTTACTAAGCGCGGCCCTGCGCTTAGTAACCCGATGTTTACCCTGGTTACCGGGGACCTCGGGATTGTTGGTCGCTGGAGAGCTGTCTGTGTGACAGCTCTCCAGCGACCAAACAGCGACGCTGCAGCGATCCGGATCGTTGTCGGTATCGCTGCAGCGTCGCTTATTGTGATGGTACCTTAAGTGCAAGTACCCTCTAAGGGTATACTATCATTAACCCTTAAGGTGCTAATCAACAGTTTCCATATCTCTCTTCTACATATGCAGGACTATCTGTCTACCCCCACGGGCCTACTGAATTTCCTTTTCTAAAACCCATCATTTTATTTAAAGTACATCACTTAACATTTGATTCTCAACAGTATAAAACATTCTATCACTATCTAACCTTCTACATACTCTCAGCTATGTAAACATTATTGCTGTCTAACTCCTTAAGGCAACATTATCACTCTTTAGCAAAGTGCGACAAACGAACATTCCCTTTAAAGGGAACCTGTCACCTGAATTTGGTGGGACAGGTTTGCGGTCATATCGGCGGGGTTTTCGGGTGTTTGATTCACCCTTTCCAAACCCACTGGCTGCATGCTGGCCGCAATATTGGGTTGAAGTTCATGCTGTGTCCTCCGAAGTACACGCCTGCACAAGGCAATCTTGTGCCTTGTGCAGGTGTGTACTTCGGAGGACACAGCATGAACTTCAACCCAATATTGCGGCCAGCATGCAGCCAGCGGGTAAGGAAAGGGTGAATCAAACACCCGAAAACCCCGCCCATGTGACCGCAAACCTGTCCCGCCAAATTCAGGCGACAGGTTCCCTTTAAGAGGAAATTCAAGTCTTGTTCGAGGTAGTGCAAACAATCAACAAGTCAGTCATCAACTTTTAAACAGCAAAACTTTCATGAAGTCCTCAGGAACAGTTTCTTCGCAAAGGCTTCTTTTTGTAAAACCAGTAGAGAGCACCTTTAAGAAGGTGCAAACTATGTACAAGCAAGTTCCAATCATGCACAGTTCATGATTCCACAGTTCTTTGGTATAACAGTAGAAAACTTGTGCAAAACAGGTGCAACTAAAACATAGGATCCCTTTAAACAGGGGACCCGTTTAAGGAATAACCCTAGGCGGGTTCAGTACTTGGAAAAGCAGCAAAAAGGAAATGTCTGAACTATTTACAGTTTTTCAGGGCTTCGAGGTTTATTGAAGTTCTGGAGGTAGCACTGGTGGAGGTAGCCCGGTTGGATACTGGCGGCTACCAGGTGCTACATAAGGGGCTCCCTCACTCCAGATGGGGGTCTGCGTACCCACAATGTTTTGTTCAGAGGCAGCCGAAGTGCGAGCCATGCTGGGAGTTAGTTCTTTAACCACAACAGTGGTAGCTTGACATACGATAGGGGTGATGCTAACTTGCAGGACCCTCGGTGGTTCAACGGCTGTAGTGGTCAGAATTGTCTCCTTGACACTAGGTGGCGCTGTTAATGGTGCACATCTCTTAACGTTTCGAGTGTACCATCCTTTATCTTCCCAGTGACGGGTGTAAGTCACCGGATCTCCGGGGCGCAAGTCACGGTCCGGATGCCTCCTTCCAAGGTGAGACGCCACTTCACTTCTGTCAACCCGAACCTTGGGTACTATCCCGGATTCCTGAATGAAACCCCTCCCTCTTTGGAGGTGGTAGGTCACCACTATGCCATAGCTCACCGGGGGACTGTCACCTCGCCGGGTTTTAGCGGTCGATGTGTCACTTTGAGTGTTCTGATTATTCCGCTCCCTCCATTGCGACACTAGGCATTGCTTGTATTCTTCCCATGTGGGGATCACAATATAGGAACCTGCTTGTTCGGACCCGTCTGGTCTAGTTTTGCTGTTTTCACTTGGTGGTGTACAGAACTCTTTCCCAATCCAGTCCTATTTCATGGAGCGCCACCAAGGGCTGTGGGGTTACTCGGATCCGGGCCCTTCTGTTCCCAGTGGGGATGTCACGGTGGCTGACCCGGTCCGTGGCCCTCGGGAGGTCCGTTGATGAAATTGGGGAAAGGTCTTTAAAGGGATAATGTTCGTGATGCCACCTGTGGTATTCGGTCAGGGTGACCGACGCTGCTTAGGGGTCCGCTGGGGTGATGTGATGGCAGCTAGATGGTATACCTTCCCACAGGTGAAGTATGTCCCCAGGGCTTCCCATAATGTAGATGGTGGATGTTGGATGATGTAAGGCGCGGTGAATAACGAGGACACAAGGCTGAAGACTCTTTACCTTTACTGAAGGCTTCAGCATCCACAGTCCAGAGTAGGGACCACAGGGTAGGCAGAGTCCGGCCGGTCTGAAGGCAAATCCAGAGTCCTCTTATCCAGGTGGAATTCAATAGCCTTCATCTAGCGCCGGGGCGTTGTAGTACCTCCCTGCTGAGCAACTCGGTAAGGTCCTCACAACTATTGTAGAAGTTAAGTCTCTTCTCTCTGTCCCCCTGACGGATAGGACAAACCCGTATGACTGGTGGCCTGAGGCTTTTTACAGGGACCCTAGTGACACCCCGGCCCCCACTAGTTGCCACCCTGCCTCCTGGGTAAATGGTCGGGCAGCTAACGTGGAATTGACTGTTCTGCCAGTCTCTGAAGTAACGGCATAGAGCTCTTTACTCCCTCGTTGTTCTGGCTACCGGTCCTGCACTTCAGAAAGAGGCAGCTTGCTTCTAGCTGGTCTCCCTCTGATGTTTCACTCCTGTTGCTATGACTTCGTTGCTCAGTCACTGCAACACAATTCCTTTCATGTCCTTTCTTAGGATGCTGCCGCACGTGGGGCAAGCGCAGCTCCGTGTACCTTCCTTCCATAGGCCGCAGTCTGGAGCTGGCTGGAACCCAACCCAGGCAGCCTCTGCCAAATTCGGTCAGGACCCGCTGACTATCTCCTTCTCTCTCCAGTCAGCTTCTGTACCTTTCTGCCTTACTTCCTCCCCAACCCACCAGTTTTACCCAAGTAAAGAGGAGTGCCCTAATAGATAAATGCATGGCTCCCCCTGGTGGACTAGAGTGTGAAGTGTGTGTAGTGGTTGTGATACCTGGACAGAAGATCTCCTTCATTGCCTTTAGACGTAACATCACTCCCCCTGGTGGAAGAATAACATTACTGCAACGAACCAGGACTCTGGGGCGCTGCACTCATCTTTATAAGAGTCAGCCTATCAGCAATTTCAGTTGACAGGTGGGTGCGCTTATCTGTTACAATTCCACCAGCAGCACTAAAAACCCGCTCTGACAGAACGCTAGCAGCAAGGCAGGCCAGGACCTCCTATGCGTCACAGAAGAATCCGGGAGGACATTTGTACGATCTGCAAGGTACTCCCTCAGCATCTTCCCAAACATTGCACTTCTTGTGACAGCACCCCTTGCCTCTGTCCTGGCACAATGGGAGGGTCTGAGAAAATGGTCCCAGAACTTTGCCATTGTTCTCTTGCTTGGACTCCTTGGTTGAACAACAAACTGAGGTATGCTGTTCTCACATGGGAATTTTCTAAGTGCGGAAGAAGTGGCCGTGACAGTACCACTGCCTGAGCTGGATTGTACTTCTGTCTCTCTCACTTGGATTCCTTGGTTGTACAACAAACTCTGTCGTCTGCAGCAAGCGTTCTCACATGGGAATTTTCTAAGTAATTCCGCTACAAGGGTCCTCTGGTACTGCCTCTGGCAGAAGAGATTGAAAGTTCTACTAGTAGCTTGGGTCTAGAAGTGTCACCAACCAGTAATGAGTGTTACCAAAAATTTTTATAAAGCGAGGGTCACGTGAAACACAGTGCAACCTAAAGCCAGCCATGCGTGCCAGACTGCTAACAGGCAAGACTTCAGTGTCCTCACCAACAGGATGACTGAACATGCTGTCCTCCTCCTCCTCCTCCTCATTGTCTTCAGACCATCCCCATTGAAAAGACGGTATGACAGCCGTGCTTGTAGTACCATCTATAGCGCATGAAAATAGCTCCTGTTCTTCCTCCTACTTCTCCTCATTGCCTACCAATCCACGTTGGGAAGACATGAGGCTGTGCTGAGTGTAATCCCCCTGTATGGTTCCTTGATCCATGTCTTTGTGCTCTTACTGCAAAGCATCCTCTTTAATTGTGAGCAGTGAGGTTTTCAGAATGCTGAGAAGCGGGATGGTAACGCTAAGAATGGCATCATCACCTTTCACCATCTTGGTGCAGTCCTCAAAGTTTTGGAGGATGGTACATATGTCTGACATCCATGTCCACTCCTGAGGTCTTATGTGTGGAGTCTGAACTGAATATTGATGACCTTGTTGATATTGGTAGTCAACAACTGCCCTCTTCTGCTCACAAATCATTTCCAACATATGCAGCGTAGAGTTCCAGTACGTGGGGACATCACACACCAGTTTGTGAGCCGGAGGCTGCAAACGCTGCTGAAACATGGCAAGGGCGGCTGTAGCTGTAGCTGACTTTCTAAAATGGGCAGACAGACGGCGTACTTTCAATAGCAGATCCGGTAGCTCTGGGTAGCCTTCAGAAAATATTGAACCACGAGGTTAAGCACATGGGCCAAGCAAGGTACGTGTGTGAGCTCACATTGTCCGAGCATTGTCACACATGACCATGCCTGGCTGTAGGTTCAGCGATGTCATCCAAATATCTGACTGCTCTTTTAGTGCTGTCCACAACTCTTCTGCATTGTGTGGTTTGTCATCTATGCAGATTAGCTTCAACACAGCCTGTTGCTGCTTGGCTGAGGCTGTGGCTACCACACTACTTCTTTCTGCCTGTTTGGGTGATATGCCTCCTTCCCTATGTGTGCTGCTGTCCTCTCTCTGCATGTCCTCCTGACAGGTTAGGTCAGTAACTACAGTTAGGGCCAGAAATATTTGGACAGTGACACAATTTTCGCGAGTTGGGCTCTGCATGCCACCACATTGGATTTGAAATGAAACCTCTACAACAGAATTCAAGTGCAGATTGTAACGTTTAATTTGAAGGGTTGAACAAAAATATCTGATAGAAAATGTAGGAATTGTACACATTTCTTTACAAACACTCCACATTTTAGGAGGTCAAAAGTAATTGAACAAATAAACATAACCCAAACAAAATATTTTTATTTTCAATATTTTGTTGCAAATCCTTTGGAGGCAATCACTGCCTTAAGTCTGGAACCCATGGACATCACCAAACGCTGGGTTTCCTCCTTCTTAATGCTTTGCCAGGCCTTTACAGCCGCAGCCTTCAGGTCTTGCTTGTTTGTGGGTCTTTCCGTCTTAAGTCTGGATTTGAGCAAGTGAAATGCATGCTCAATTGGGTTTAGATCTGGAGATTGACTTGGCCATTGCAGAATGTTCCACTTTTTGGCACTCATGAACTCCTGGGTAGCTTTGGATGTATGCTTGGGGTCATTGTCCATCTGTACTATGAAGCGCCGTCCAATCAACTTTGCAGCATTTAGCTGAATCTGGGCTGAAAGTATATCCCGGTACACTTCAGAATTCATCCGGCTACTCTTGTCTGCTCTTATGTCATCAATAAACACAAGTGACCCAGTGCCATTGAAAGCCATGCATGCCCATGCCATCACGTTGCCTCCACCATGTTTTACAGAGGATGTGGTGTGCCTTGGATCATGTGCCGTTCCCTTTCTTCTCCAAACTTTTTTCTTCCCATAATTCTGGTACAGGTTGATCTTTGTCTCATCTGTCCATAGAATACTTTTCCAGAACTGAGCTGGCTTCTTGAGGTGTTTTTCTGCAAATTTAACTCTGGCCTGTCTATTTTTGGTATTGATGAATGGTTTGCATCTAGATGTGAACCCTTTGTATTTACTGTCATGGAGTATTCTCTTTACTGTTGACTTAGAGACAGATACACCTACTTCACTGAGAGTGTTCTGGACTTCAGTTGATGTTGTGAACGGGTTCTTCTTCACCAAATTAAGTATGCGGCGATCATCCACCACTGTTGTCATCCGTGGACGCCCAGGCCTTTTTGAGTTCCCAAGCTCACCAGTCAATTCCTTTTTTCTCAGAATGTACCCAACTGTTGATTTTGCTACTCCAAGCATGTCTGCTATCTCTCTGATGGATTTTTTCTTTTTTTTCAGCCTCAGGATGTTCTGCTTCACCTCAACTGAGAGTTCCTTTGACCGCATGTTGTCTGCTCACAGCAACAGCTTCCAAATGCAAAACCACACACCTGGAATCCACCCCTGACCTTTTAACTACTTCATTGATTACAGGTTAACGAGGGAGACGCCTTCAGAGTTAATTGCAGCCCTTAGAGTCCATTGTCCAATTACTTTTGGTCCCTTGAAAAAGAGGACGCTATGCATTACAGAGCTATGATTCCTAAACCCTTTCTCTGATTTGGATGTGGAAACTATCATATTGCAGCTGGGAGTGTGCACTTTCAGCCCATATTATATATATAATTGTATTTCTGAACATGTTTTTGTAAACAGCTAAAATAACAAAACTTGTGTCACTGTCCAAATATTTCTGGCCCTAACTGTATGTCATCCACCACCTCATCCTTCACATCCGCACCGTGCTCCTCCTCCTGACTTTCTGGCAATTGTGTCTGATCATCGTCCACCTCTTTTGACACTTTCCTACCATCGCCTTCGTGTCACCGTGGCTGGTCAAAGCTTTGGGCATCGCTACATGCAATCTCATCTGGCCCCACTTCAAGTTGACTGGCCAAGAGTACGGAATCTTGAAAGGGAAAACTGAACAGCTCTTCGGAGTGTCCAAGTGTGGGATCAGTTGTCTAAGGGCACTTGGCATGGTGGGAGGAAGGAGGATCAGGGTGAGGAATATCTGGTCCACACTCACTGCTACTCAGACTTTACCATGTTGAAGTCGTGGTGGAGGTGGTGGTGGCTTAGTGACTGGACGCATTATCCGCCATCCAACCAACAACCGTTTCACACTGCTCTGGCTTCAATAGTGGTGTGCTGCGTTCCCCTAGAAACTGGGACAGAACGGTCGAGCGACAGTGGCGTAGGAAGGGTGGTGCGGGGGGGGGGGCGGGCCGCCCCGGGCGGCACAATGCGGGGGGCGGGCATCTAGCCGTGCTGGCACAAGCATCTTTTCAGGCAGTGCAGGCACATCGGGGTTAAGAACGCAGCCAGCGTGACATTGTTTCGTGGGCGGAGAGTTCTCCTGCTCTGCTCTCCCGCCCGCCCGCCCCTCGCTGGCTGCTGAACTTATCAGGACAGATGCAGATTCTGGAGGAGCTCCTTGGCAAGCCTTGCCGCCCTGAGTGAGTGCGATGTATCTTTGTATTCTGACAGTCTGGGTGACCTGGGACAGCCACAGCTGATATACTGTATATTATATACTTCAGCAGCCGCCCAGGCCCCAGCACCTGTCCTGTATATATACTGTATCTATACAGACTGCATGACAATATATATAATATATATACAGGACAGGTGCTGGGGGCCTGGGCGGCTGCTGAAATATATACACTGCACAGTACCATCACTCCCCTGTATATATACACTGCACAGTACCACTGCCCTGTATATATACACTGCACAGGACCACTGCCCTGTATATATACACTGCACTGTACCACTGCCCTGTATATATACACTGCACTGTACCACTGCCCTGTATATATACACTGCACTGTACCACTGCTCTGTATATATACACTGCACAGGACCACTGCCCTGTATATATACACTGCACAGGACCACTGCCCTGTATATATACACTGCACAGGACCACTGCCCTGTATATATACACTGCACAGTACCACTGCCCTGTATATACACACTGCACAGTACCACTGCCCTGTATATACACACTGCACAGTACCACTGCCCTGTATATATACACTGCACTGTACCACTGCCCTGTATATATACACTGCACAGTACCATCACAGTACCATCACTCCCCTGTATATATACACTGCACAGTACCTCTCCTCCTATCCTGAATATATACACTGCACAGTACCTCTCCTCCTATCCTGTATATATACACTGCACAGTACCTCTCCCCTGTATATACACACTGCACAGTACCACTGCCCTGTATATATACACTGCACTGTACCACTGCCCTGTATATATACACTGCACACTACCATCACTCCCCTGTATCTATACACTGCACAGTACCTCTCCTCCTATCCTGTATATATACACTGCACAGTACCTCTCCTATCCTGTATATATACACTGTAGAATTTGCAATAGCTGTCACTCATGTTAGAAGTGAAATCTGGCATTGTACTATACCTAAATTTCTCTGCCGTATCTGGGCATCATGAATCGTGGTATGTGTTAAAGGGGGGACCCACTGAGACTCTTTTGCCCGAGGCCCTCAAAAACCTGGAGCCAGCCCCGGCCGGCGCTGCAGCTGTTTAACGCTATTGACGTGCGGGCCCAAGCCCGCACGTCAATAGTTAACAGCCGCCAGCCAATCTGAGGCTGGCAGCTGACGTCAGTCCCAGTGTGCATGTTGCCGGCGTCTGACATCATTGTCTGTCGCCGGCGAGTGCACGCTTCAGCTGAGTGGAGAGAGCAGGAGCGCGGTCAGGTAAGCAGAACTTTTTTGGTTTTTTTGCAGTCCCGATCATGTGATGGTAACATTCACCGGCGAAACAATTAAAGTTCTACATCTGAGGTCTTATTCCTGCTGGGGGGGGGGGCGGGGGGCCAAGCTCAGGAACAGCCCCGGGCGGCAAAAGCTCTAGCTACGCCTCTGTCGAGCGAGAAGATGTGGGTCTTTGTTGTGGCCCGCTTTCAGCTTGGGCAAGGCCTCGTCCTCTGCATGCACCATCACCATCACGTCCACTTCCCCATCCCTTGCCCCTTGCCTTCCCCATTTTAAATGGACTACTGAACTATTTCAAAAGCTCAACACATATGTAGTTATTTGTAGCAAAATTATATCTGATCAGTATCCCTTCAAAGCTATGATTTTTCCACCACAGATACACCAGGCCTCAGCCTGACATAGACTGTATAATTTTTTTTTTGTTTATTGGATACTTTATTAAAAAAAAATTGTAAGAAGGCTAGCAGACAGAAGTATGAAACTTATGCCTGCAAAGCTACGATTTTGCCACCACCGATACACCAGGCCGCAGCCACAAATAACAGACTGTCGAATTTTTTTTCTATTGTATGTGAAATTGGGCAAAAAATTAAAAATGAGTACAATAACGCTAGCAGACAAAACTATGAAACTTTTCCTGCAAAGCTACAATTTTTCCACCACAGATACAACAGACCTCAGCGTGGCATAACAGACTGTATAATTTTTTTTGGGGGGGTTTTGGATAATTTTTAAAATAACAAAAAAAGAGTGGAACATGGCTAGCAGACAGAACTATGAAACTTGTGTCTGCGAAGCTATGATTTTTCCACCACAGATACACCAGGCCTCAGCGTGACATAACAGACGGTATAAATTTTTTTTTTGGATAATAAAAAAAACAACAAAAAAAACAAATTGGAACAAGGTTAGCAGACAGAACTATGAAACTTATGCCTGCGAAGCTACGATTTTTCCACCACCGATACACCAGCCGTTAGCCTCAGATAACAGACTGATGTAAATGTGACCTTGATTTTTTTGGGCACAACTAAATTGTGTCAACAAGTTGGATATGACACAAGAAAAAAAGATTTTTTGTCCACTCACATCTGGTGTCTGGGACAAAAAAAAGGTAGATTTGCATGTTCTTAGATTTCAATAACCAGGCTGTAGTAGGCAGCGTGAACAAGCAAATAAATGTTAAAATAAGGGGGCTATGGATTGCTTTAGAATAATAGGAGCAGGTATCAGGTGAAGAAAAAAAAAAGCCACAGAAAACTGCAGCTAGATATACTGTATGTTCAAAAAGCAGCAGCAGACAGTAATGGAGCTTTTGGAGGTCTGCAGTGAGAGCTATGTACGCACACACAGTGCCAGCAGGCCTTTCATTGATGTGGATATGCGCACATAGACTCCCTTGCCTACCTAGCGCTGCAATCTCGGCAGGGCCGGCGTCAGCACAAGGCGCACCCGGGGGGACGGGGGGCCCACTCACGCTGTCATACAGATCCATCTGGCGGTTCAATTTGCGCTGGCACAAGCATCTTCTCAGTCAGTGCAGGGCCAGGCACATAGGGGTTAAGAACGCAGCCAGCATGACATTGTTTGTGGGTGGAGAGAGCACGTTCTCTTGCTCGGCTCTACCGCCACTCGCTGGCTGCACTGCTGCTCACTGACTGCTGAACTTATCAGATTCAGGCAGATTCCGGTCCGGAGGAGCTCCTACCCGCCATGAGTGAGTGCGATGTATCGCTGTATTCTGACAGTCTGGGTGACCTAGGGCGGCCACAGCTGATATACTGTATATTATATACTTCAGCAGCCGCCCAAGCCCCCAGCACCTGTCCTGTATATGTATATACTGTATCTATAGAGCCTGTATGACAGTATATATAATATATATACAGGACAGGTGCTGGGGGCCTGGGCTGGGCAGCTGTTGAAATATATACACTGCACAATTCCACTCCCCTGTATATATACACTGCACAGTACCACTCCCCTGTATATATACACTGCACATTACCACTGCCCTGTATATATACACTGCACAGTACCACTCCCCTGTATATATACACTGCACAGTACCACTTCCCTGTATATATACACTGCACACTACCACTGCCCTGTATATATACACTGCACAGTACCACTCCCCTGTATATATACACTGCACAGTACCACTCCCCTGTATATATACACTGCACATTACCACTGCCCTGTATATATACACTGCACATTACCACTGCCCTGTATATATACACTGCACAGTACCACTGCCCTGTATGTATACACTGCACAGTACCACTGCCCTGTATATATACACTGCATAGTACCACTGCCCTGTATATATACACTGCACAGTACCACTCCCCTGTATATATACACTGCACAGTACCACTGCCCTGTCCTGTATATATACTCTGCACAGTACCAATCCCCTGTATATATACACTGCACTGCACCGCTCCTCCTGTCCTGTATATATACACTGCACACTACCACTTCTCCTGTCCTGTATAGATACACTGCACAGTACCACTTCTCCTGTCCTGTATATATACACTGCACAGTACCACTCTCCTGTCCTGTATATATACACTGCACAGTACCACTCTCCTGTCCTGTATATATACACTGCACAGTACCACTCCTCCTGCCCTGTATATATACACTGCACAGTACCACTCCTCCTGCCCTGTATATATACACTGCACAGTACCACTCCTCCTGTCCTGTATATATACACTGCACAGTACCACTCCTCCTGCCCTGTATATATACACTGCACAGTACCACTCCTCCTGTCCTGTATATATACACTGCACAGTACCACTCCTCCTGTCCTGTATATATACACTGCACAGTACCACTCCTCCTGTCCTGTATATATACATTGCACAGTACCACTCCTCCTGTCCTGTATATATACACTGCACAGTACCACTCCTCCTGTCCTGTATATATACATTGCACAGTACCACTCCTCCTGTCCTGTATATATACACTGCACAGTACCACTCCTCCTGTCCTGTATATATACACAGCACAGTACAACTGCCCTGTATATATCCACTGCACAGTACCACTCCCCTGTATATATACACTGCACAGTACCACTGCCCTGTCCTGTATATATACACTGCACAGTACCAATCCCCTGCATATATACATTTTTGGTTGGATACATATGCAAATTGCCTCTTCAGAAAAAAAGAGGACTTAAACGCTATAGTGCCACCTGTTGGAAGTAGTGATCCTACACGTCACAATCAACCCTCTAACGAGTCGTGCAATATGACTTAGGATAAAAGCCAAATCAGTATCTCAATTCGCAGACACGGTGTTTCGGGCTGTTGGCCCTTGTCTGTGCGAAGCATGAGAACTAATTTGGCTAGGTGAGAGGCTCTGGACTGGGGTCTAAGGCCGGCGTCACACTAACGAGTTTTACGGACGTATGAGAGGTGCAGAAAATACGGATTGCATACGGTACAATGATTCTCTATGGCCCAGCTCCTATCAGCCGTATTGTACGGATCCGTATTATACGGTCTTGTACGGCCGTAGAAAATCGCAGCATGCTGCGTTTGTCACCGTATTGCGTGAAAAATCCACCAATGAAAGTCTATGGGGGTGAGAAAAATACGTATTACACACGGACCAGCAGTGTGACTTGCGAGAAATATGCCAGACATCTCCAGACATCACCAGGTGCAAGGAATTGTGCCAAGCCCTCAATCAGGAAGCTCAGACATGCTAATTAGCTGAAAAAGCCACACAGACATCCCAGAAGTCTGGCGCTCGCCTCCACAGAGTTCCAAGCAGCCTGGCCAGCATCATAAACGTAGATATGCTCCTCATCCTGGTCCAAAAAAGGCCAGAAATATGGGACCAGTGGGATCCTAATTATTCCAACCGGGCCAGGAAAGAGGCAGCTTGTAGGACCATCTGTGGGATCCTATTCCCAGATTATGCCCAACGGCCACATGCGGAGCAGACACAAATTAGTAAGTACACTAATGTATTGACATTAATTTACCTTGAAAGATGCTTTCCTTACATGATTACAGGAATAATCTTTTTTCTCTTACTATGTTATTTTTTGGCATTTTGTACAAAAAACAAAGCTGATTAACATGATAAAGTGTTTAGGTACATAGCTAATATTGATGTTGCGTTGGGTACTATTTTTTGGACTCAAAACTCGTCCAGAAGGGTGTTGACCCTGTTCTTTTTTTTTTTTTTTTTTTTTTTTTTTTAGAAAAATTGTAAATTTATGATCAGTTAAGAAGGCATTTTATTATCCTCGTTCAAATATTATCTAATGTAAGTCCGCAAGGACAGGGTCCTCTCCCTTTTGTACCAGTCTATCACTGTAAAGTTGTTTACTGTAAAAGATATCTATAACTCTGTATTTACATACATGTACTTTCTCATGTACAGCACCATGGAATTAATGGTGCTATATAAATAAATAAATAATAATAATAATATATCAATGCCAACTGTATTAAGCAATGTGAATAATGAGCTTAAACAATATTTGTTACCATGTCATTGCAGTGTATGATGTTATGACACGATGGCGCAGCATCAGGTACCAGTACCGGCGGGAAAGGCAGCAGCGTGCAAGAAGTGGGTCAGTAGCACCACCGAAAAAAGGAAATATATTTATTACGACCGTCTTTCCTTTTTGGATGACAGTATGGATCTAAGACAGTAAGGGTATGTGTCCACGTTCAGGATTTGGTCAGGATTTTTCAACAGTATTTGTAGCCAAAACCAGGAGTTGAACAATTAGAGGAAAAGTATAATAGAAACATATGCTCCACTTCTGCATTTATCACCCACTCCTGGTTTTGGCTTACAAATACTGATGAAAAATCCTGACCAAATCCTGATGCAATCCTGAACGTGGACACATACCCTTAGTCATAACCACACAACACATTTTTGGTTTAAAATATTAGTATTAATATTATTTGTTATGGTTATTCCATGGCGAATTACATGTAAGGATGGGTAAACCTATTCCAAAAAATAATGTTTACACCAAGCAATGTAAAAATGGTCCTGGAGGCAGTGGCGTAGGAAGGGGGATGCGGGGGGGGCGGTCCGCCCCGGGCGGCACAATGCGGGGGGCGGCCGGCGCTGCAGGAGAAGGAGGAAAAAAAAAAAAAAAAAAAAAAAGACGCCCCTTTAAATCTTCGGGCGGCGCCGTCCGCCGCCACGACCAGGGCCAGCTCCCCCCACCACCGGACCCCGCCCCCCGCTCTATACTCACCTCTCCTGGTTCCTGCGGCGCCGGCAGCTACAGCGTCCTCTGACTCTGCGACGTCTCAGAGCAGAGGGCGCGATGACGTCACTACTGTGCGCGCCGCTCTGCCTCTCTGTCCTGAGCGTCGCAGAGCCGGAGAGACGCTGACTGCACCGGACCTGCGCTAGGAACGGGAGAGGTGAGGATTTTACTTTTTTTTTTTTTTTTCTTTATGTCTGACTGCCTGGGGCTGGGGCAATGCTGGACACACTGGGGCAATACTGGAGACCATGGGGCAGATTGCTGGACACACTGGGGCAATACAGGAGACTATGGGGCAGATTGCTGGACACACTGGGGCAATACTGGAGACCATGGGGCAGATTGCTGGACACACAGGGGCAATACAGGAGACCATGTGGCAGAATGCTGGACACACTGGGGCAATACAGGAGACCATGGGGCAGATTGCTGGACACACTGGGGCAATACAGGAGACCATGGGGCAGATTGCTGGACACACTGGGGCAATACTGGAGACCATGGGGCAGAATGCTGGACACACTGGGGCAATACAGGAGACCATGTGGCAGAATGCTGGACACACTGGGGCAATACAGGAGACCATGGGGCAGATTGCTGGACACACTGGGGCAATACAGGAGACCATGGGGCAGATTGCTGGACACACTGGGGCAATACAGGAGACCATGTGGCAGAATGCTGGACACACTGGGGCAATACAGGAGACCATGGGGCAGATTGCTGGACACACTGGGGCAATACAGGAGACCATGGGGCAGATTGCTGGACACACTGGGGCAATACTGGAGACCATGGGGCAGAATGCTGGACACACTGGGGCAATACAGGAGACCATGTGGTAGAATGCTGGACACACTGGGGCAATACAGGAGACCATGGGGCAGATTGCTGGACACACTGGGGCAATACTGGAGACCATGGGGCAGAATGCTGGACACACTGGGGAAATACTGGAGACCATGGGGCAGAATGCTTGACACACTGGGGCAATACAGGAGACTATGGGGCAGATTGCTGGACACACTGAATACTGGAGACCATGGGGCAGATTTCAGGACACATTGAGGCAATGCTGGAGACCATGGGGCAGACTGCTGGACACACTGGGGAAAGGCTGGACACTGGGGCAGATTGCTGGACACACTGGGGGCAGTGCTGGACATACTGGGGCAGATTGCTGGACACACTGGGGGTAATATGCTGGACACACTGGGGCAGATTGCTGGACAACATGGGGGTAGTATGCTGGACACACTGGGGCAGATTGCTGGACAACATGGGGGTAATATGCTGGACACACTGGGGGCAGGACTTGAGGCATGGGCAGAATGTAGATACGGGGCATGATTGGAGACACGGGGCAGGATTGGATCATGGGGCAGGACGGATACGATGGAGGCTGGTGGGGCAGGATGTGGAGATCATATGGGGTAGAATGGATACTCATGAGGGCAGGATGCGAGAACATATGGCTGGAGCCAGGAATGAGAAACGGGGCCAGGGTGGGGAATATTATTACCATAGGGGCTAATTAAGGGATATTATTACTGCAGTGATGTATTTATTTTATTTTTTGAGTATACTGTTTTAAATGGGGGGGTCGGTCCTGTTACTGTGCAGAGTGACACTATATCACCTTTTTTTCTTCATGTAATGTAGAAGTTGTGAAAAATTAAGTAATGTGTTCTGCAAGCGGAGCTCGAGATAACTGTTATTTCCTGCAGAAACGAGTCCTGGCTGGAAGGAATGATGGCGGTCTGTGCTGGATGAAAGATGAAGGACTTCACCTAGAGACGTCACTGGTGAGTCAGTGTTACCTATACACTGACACTATACACTGTATACTATATAGAGGTCCTGTGTATAATGTCACCAGTGATCTCTGTATTACCTCTACACAGACACTGCATACTAAGTACAGATCTCCTGTGAATACTGGCACTTATGGTGATAGTATTGTGGTTTTTTTTTTTATTACTGATCAGTATTGTAGTATTCAGTCACTATGTGGTGGTAATATGTGGTCTGGAAATGGTGTTGTGGTATTTGTCCCTTGTATGTAGTATTATTCGGTCACTATGTGGCCTGGTCATGGTGTGGTGGTATTAAGTCACAGGTGTGGCATGTGGGGGTGACACCATTAGGCCCAGTTTAAGTTCTACAAAACAGGAAAACCGTTTTTGGTAACCTTTGTGTGTATTGAGCCGGGGGGGGGGGGGGGCGCCAAACTCGGGAACAGCCCCGGGCGGCAAAAGCTCTAGCTACGCCTCTGCCTGGAGGAGAGAGGACCCTGCCCGCTAAGCCTCACAAACTACAACAAGGGATGGGTTAGAATACAGTAGGCGAGGTTAGAGATGTTCATGCAGTGGTTTGGTCGATGGGTGGTTACTGCAGGTTATCTGATTGTTTGAAGAGGTGGGTCTTCATGCTCTTTGTGTAGCTTTCAATGGTAGGAGACAGTATGATGTGTTGTATGATGGTAGTGGTTTCCACAGTAGGGGTGATACACGAGATAAATCTTGTATACCATTGTGGGAATAGGAGATAAGAGGGGAGTAGAGAAGGAGATCTTGTACTGTTCTGAGGTTGTGTGTAGGTAATTATCGTGAGATGAGGTCACAGATGTGTAATAAAATAATGTTCTCAAATTACTCAACTTTTAATTTATATTTATTTGCTTTATTGTTTAATAACAGAACACAGTCCAACCTCACAGAGAGGGAGACTGGATCTGATTCTGAGGCTGTAATAGATCCCATTAGTCTGGAATAAGAGGTGACAGGCCCATCTATGGCCTCTTCTACCTCCATCCTTAAAGGGCCATCGGCTTCGGCATCAGTACAGCCAGCAGCAAGTGTGGAAGATGCAGCACCACCACCCTCAGCAGCCCATGTTCCTGGAAGCCAGGAGGAACATGCCCATAGCAGCAGCCCTACAGGCCCACTGGTGTCCTCCCCACAGGCAGCTGGGGCTTTATGTAGAGGCCGCAGAAGGAGAGAGCTGCAAGCCACAAGGAGTGATGTGGATGCTGGGGTCCTCAATTATTTGGCCATGGCAGCCACGGATGATGGAGAGGAGGCCTTTGCTCGCAGCCTTGCCCATTACCTTCGTCCCCTTCCCAGTGAGGTGAGGCTACGTGTGAGAGGGTGTATTCAAATCCTTATGGATTTAAGCACCCCTCCAAATAACCCCTATGAGGTGTTTGAATTTCTTGAGAGAAGGCAGCTTTCCCAAACTAACCTCTTGCGCCTTCAATTCACTCAACAGGTGCAGGATCTATCAGGATTTGAAGCACCTACTCCACGTATGCCTACACTTCAACCCCTCCCACCCCCAAATCTACAAAGGCCAGCACTGTACCAAATTTCAGCCTACAACCCACATTCCCAATATGGCCACTTTTCCAGACCCAGTGATGTAGGCTGGTCCCAACCTGGGTTTGGACAACATGGCCATTTAGGGGTTGGGTAGGAGTCCAGCCAATATGTCCGTCAGCAAGAGGGCCAGAGACAATTACCTTATGGACAACACCCAACTGGCCAATATGGACAAGGCCTGTATTCGGCTCAACAAACCACAGCATCCACACAGGGTGAAGGACAATTGGCCCAACAAAAGCCCCCCTGAACAGGACCCTGAGCTGCTGCCATCTCCCCCGCCAACTTACAGGGATCTGTAAGGTTTTTTTGGGGGTTATTTTCTTGGTATGTGTTATGCAAAACCATGTTTTTGGCTCTTTTGTGCTGTATTTGAACTTTGAACAATCTAAGTTTGGCTCAAAATTCCCTATAGCATATCTAAAGTGCCATATGCAAAAAGCGCTTGAAAATACCTTAGTAAGTGGTGAAGTCAGTCTCCACGGTAGCGGTGTGATTCCAGCCGTTGTCCGGGAGAAGTGTGAGGTACCAAGGAAGAATGTTTCTTCAGGAGTGTAGTCCCGGCCGGTGACTTATACCCCCCTATTCCCTAAAATGTCCCTGCGGGAAATTATATGTGGGGCGGACAAAACGCCCCCTTAATGTTAGAGTGAACGAACATCTTAGAAATATAAAAAAGAAATTCTGTGGACATCCACTCTCTAAGCACTTTGCTGATTATCATGATGGATGGGTGAAAGATATTGTAATCACTGGCCTAGAAATTATACCACCGGACTTGGCGTAGAGGTGACTATATTAAGAAAATGTCCAGGGCTGAAAGCAGATGGATTTTTAATTTAGATACGCTGAGACCGATTGGTCTTAACTGTGAGGTTGAACTGTTTGCGTTCACATAATGAAGTCGCTCTGTTTTAAAGTTCACATAGAAATTCTATATAAGGAAGCTTACAACGTTGGTGGACCATCCCTGACGAAGAAGACCGAGATCTTCGAAATGTGTAGGAACTGGTCCACACAGCGTTCCTTACCTCGGACGGGCACGTGATCACCAACATCACGCAAGGTCCTGCTTCGGCATCTGCAGCGCCACAGGTTCCTAGCGTACACCGGCTCCATCTGTGCACCACCAGTAAGGACGCAAAAGGGGGGTGTAAGTCACCGGCCGTGACTACACTCCTGAAGAAACATTCTTCCTTGGTACCTCACACTTCTCCCGGACAACGGCTGGAATCACACTGCTACCTTTTAAACTGACTTCACCACTTACTAAGGTATTTTCGAGCGCTTTTTGCATATGGCACTTTAGATATGCTATTGTTATGATCTGGTGGTTTAGGAACAACATGAGACAAGCTCTGAAGGAGGTGGTATCTGTACTGACCGCAAACCCTGAACCTAGCAGCGCAACTAAAAATAGCCGTGGGGGGTACCTGACGCTCCCTAGACCCTTCGGCACAGCCTAAGATCTAACTTCCCCTAAAGATGGAAACAGGAAACCTATCTTGCCTCAGAGAAAATCCTCAAAGGAAAGATAGCCCCCCACAAATATTGACGGTGAGAGGAGGGGAAAATAACATACGCAGAAATGAAATCAGATTTTAGCATAGGAGGCCAGTCTAGCTTGATAGATAGGACAGGAAAGGATACTGTGCGGTCAGTATAAAAACTACAAAACAATCCACACAGAGTTTACAAAATCTCCACACCTGACTAAAGGTGTGGAGGGTAAATCTGCTTCCCAGAGCTTCCAGCTAACAGAAATAATCCATACTGACAAGCTGGACAAATATAGAATGCACAGAACAATAAGTCCACAACATGTGGACTGAAATGAGCAAAGCCAGAACTTATCTTTGCAGAACTGGTCAGGAAACCAGGAGAATCCAAGCAGAGTTGTGAATCCAGCCAGGAAACATTGACAAGTGGCACAGGCTGAAGAAAGAGCCAGACTTAAATAGCGGAGCAGAAGAGACGATAAGTGGAGGCAGCTGATGACAGCTAACTCCAAGGAGCAGCCATACCACTAGAAACCACAAGAGGGAGCCCAAGAGCAGAACTCACAAAAGTGCCACTTACAACCACCGGAGGGAGCCCAAGAGCGGAATTCACAACAGTACCCCCCCTCCCCCCTTGAGGAGGGGTCACCGAATCCTCACCAGAGCCCCCAGGCAGATCAGGACGAGCCAAGTGAAAAGCACAAACCAAATCGGTAGCATGGACATCGGAGGCAACAACCCAAGAATTATCCTCCTGGCCATAACCCTTCCACTTGACAAGATACTGAAGCCTCCGCCTCGAAAAACGAGAATCCAAAATCTTCTCAACCTCATATTCCAACTCTCCCTCAACCAACACCGGGGCAGGAGGGTCAACCGAGGGAACAACGGGCACCACATATCTCCGCAACAAAGATCTATGGAAAACATCATGAATGGCAAAAGAGGCAGGAAGAGCCAAACGAAAAGACACCGGATTAATAATTTCAGAAATTTTATAAGGACCAATAAACCGAGGCTTAAACTTAGGAGAAGAAACCTTCATAGGAACATGACGAGAAGACAACCAAACCAAATCCCCCACACGAGGCCTCGGACCAACACACCGATGGCGGTTAGCAAAACGTTGAGCCCTTTCCTGAGACAACGTCAAATTGTCCACCACATGAGTCCAAATCTGCTGCAGCCTGTCCACCACAGAATTAACACCAGGACAATCAGAAGGCTCAACATGCCCAGAAGAAAAACGAGGATGAAAACCAAAATTACAAAAGAAAGGTGAAACCAAAGTAGCCGAACTAGCCCGATTATTAAGGGCAAACTCGGTCAACGGCAAGAAAGACACCCAATCATCTTGATCAGCAGACACAAAGCATCTCAAATACGTCTCCAAGGTCTGATTAGTTCGCTCAGTTTGGCCATTAGTCTGAGGATGAAACGCCGAAGAAAAAGACAAATCAATGCCCATCCTAGCACAAAAGGCCCGCCAAAATCTAGAGACAAACTGAGAACCTCTGTCAGACACAATATTCTCTGGAATGCCATGCAAACGAACCAAATGCTGAAAAAATAATGGAACCAGATCTGAGGAGGAAGGCAACTTAGGCAAAGGTACCAGATGGACCATTTTAGAGAACCGGTCACAAACAACCCAGATAACAGACATCTTCTGGGAAACAGGAAGATCCGAAATAAAATCCATGGAAATATGCGTCCAGGGCCTCTCAGGGACCGGCAAAGGCAAAAGCAAAAATAATGACAATGTTTGTCATAATTTCTTTATTGTTTGTAAAATAAAGTTCTGTTTAAAATTATAATTTTTGTTTTTTTATATAAGGCCTCTATGTCTGACTGTGTCATGGTTATATGGGCACAGGACTATGGGATGGAGGTTGTGTGATGGGTATATGAGCACAGGACTACGGGATAGAGGTTGTGTGTGATGGGTATATGGGCACGGGACTATGGGAAGGAGAAGAATTATGATAGTTTTTTTTTAAACAAAGAACACTAATTATATAGAAAAATAAACACATTAAATTAACAAAAAAAAAATTATTAAACAGAAATCAAAATAGAATTAAAAAGAAGCAAAAAAACCCCAAAAAACTTTTATATTGATCTTGAATTCTAATTCATAGGGATCTTGACTTCTCATAACTTTTGGTAGCGATCTCGGCATCGATGACAACAAATTTGTAATGGGCATCAGGCAGCACCAGGACCACAGAAAAATTCTTCTTATAATTAAATAATCGTGATCCTGATCGCGGTGGCTGCTGAACCCTCACATGTTTACAATCGACTGCACCTATGCAGTTTGGGAAATAGACTGAAAGCCTTCTGCAACCTGAAGCCAAGTCTCCTCGGTGGGGGAAGGCATCACGATGGGCTGCAACTTCTGCCAGATCACGGTACATGTGTACATAGAGATGGTGGATTTACCAACTCTAAATTGGAGGTGCAGAGATGTATAGCTCTCTCCTGTGGGCAAAAATCTGCAAAGAAACAAAAAAGAATATTAGAAATGTCACACAAAAATGTAAGGAAACTTGTCAGCAGTTATGGGCTCTATAATATGTGTACAGCAACTTTCATGTCTTATCTAAAACATTCTATTATGCTGACCTTAGCAACCCAGCACAACACAAAGGCTATCAAAAAATAAACCACCAGTCACATCAGATGGGACCTGCAGGTCCGTGTTGGGCCAATCCAATGTTTAGCCAACGCCGCCGCCCTCCTGCTTGCTTCAATGCACTAATCTGGCCTGTTGAGGGCAGAACTAAGTCCAGGAAAGGCTGTACTGGGCCCCTGGCCCTCAAGGGAGTCCAGCATGATGGGGTCACGGGGAATGGCAGAGCCTCAGGGTGGGCAAGAACAAGTCGGGGTTAAATAGTTTGCTTGGGCTGTGAACTTTTGAATTTGGACGGGGGGGGGGGGGGGCGGGGTTTGGATGAGGAAGGGAGGAGCAAGCGGGGGGAGCTTACTGAGGGGGTGATTTGGATAAGAAACCGACAATTTCACCTCAGCAACTTCCACGCTCAACTGCTGGTCCGGCGGTGGCTGAAATCCCCACCCACCCTCTTTTTATCTTGTTTCGATTTTGTTTAATTGCATTTATTTTAAGGTTATGTTTTTGTTTAAGGGAGAGGAGAAATTTTTGTCATAGCAGTTAGGCGGGGGAGGGAGGTCCTCGAAGTTGGTGGAAAGAGGAAAACGGCGGATTCTAGGGGGGGGGACCTCTAGTGGTCCTGGACTCCCCCGGAGTGGATTGCGAGTGGATGTGGTAAATCAGCCCGTGGAGGGGCTGATTAAAGGATTTGGTAATCGGTTGGTTTGGCCGGGTTGGTCATTATCTGCCTCCGAGCTGGTGCTTAGCGGCTGGAGGCAAGACTAAGCCAGGAGGCCAAGGTGCACAATTTGAATTTCTGCAAAGTTATTTTTGAGGCTTCGAGGACCACCACTCCCTGGGGGGATATTGTTTACATGTTGTATTTATGTTTAATAAAAGGCTGCTGTGGCCATTTAATCCAAATCTGGTGTAATGTCGTTATTCAGGAGGGGATCTTACGATAAGGCAGTTTACAAGAGATCCGATGCACTAAGTAATTAAAGGGGACCTGTCACCCCATTTTTTTCAGTAGGAGATAAAAATACCATTAAATAGGGCCTGAGCTGTGCTTTACAATAGGGTATTTTTTTGTCCCCTGATTCCCTACCTATGCTGCAGAAATACCTTACAAAAGTGGCCTTTTTCGCCTGTCAATCAGGCTGGTCAGGTCAGATGGGCGTGATCACAGCGCTGTTTCTCCCCCACATCTTGCTTATGTTCCCTTTGGTGGCGTAGTGCTTCTCGCATGCGCAGGTGCCGAATGCACTGCGCAGCTGTAGAAAAAGAGCGCGCTCGCCGCTATTCAGCGGTTTCTCGGTGGGCGCGGCCATCTTCCTGAGGCCGCGCGTGCGCAGATGGAGTCTCCTGCTTCCCGGGGCTTCAGGAAAATGGCCACGGGATGCCGTGCGTGCACAGATGGACATCGCGGCGGCCATTTTCCTGAAGCCCCGGGAAGCAGGAGACTATGTGAGGCGAGCCTTATTCTGATTTTTAGAAGGTAGAATGAACAAATAGACAGCAGTACAAGAATTGTTCTTATTTTTATTTTTGGGTAGTTCACCATGTAGTATAAATGATAAGACCTGTGTATTCTTGTGGAGTGTGCCATTACAGTGATACCAGATTTTTGTAGGTTTTTTCTTAGGTTTTGCTGTTATCACACAGTAAAAATGTTTGTTTATTTTGTTTTTTTTTAAAGTAGGGTTTTATTTCACCGCATTCTGAGAGCGTAACTTTTTTATTTTTGGTGAACAGAGCTGTATGAGATCTTATTTTTTGCAGAATGAATTGCAGATTTTTTTGGTACCATTTTGGTGCACATCATTTTTTAGCTTTTTTTACTCAGATTTTTCAAACACAAAATGAACAAAAACCAGCAATTCAGTTATTGTTTTTATTTTTTGCGCCATTCACCGTGCAGTAAAACTGATAAGACCAATTTTTTTAGTCGAGTCGATAAGATTACAGCGATACCAGATTTATATATCTTTTTTTGCTATGCTATTTTTTTCACACTAAAAACAATATTTTACAAAACTAAATTCGGTTTTGCATACCATATTCTGAGAACTGCAACTTTTGTACTTTTTCTTCCAAATGAGCCATATTATGGCTTGTTTTTTGCAGGACGGTTTGTGTTTATATAATTTATTTTTAACAACTTTTTGATCACTTTTTATATTAGTCTGTATGATGAAAAATTGACATTTTTGGCTTGTTATCATTTTTTTATGGCGTTCACCATACAGAATAAATAACATGCTAGTTTTATAGAGCGAGTCGTTCCATATATGACAATACCAATTATGTGTAATTTTTTTTGTTTATTTTACCACAAACGCTACATTTTGTGTGGCGAAACGGCTTTTCGTGATTTGTGTGCGATTTTTTGTGTTTTTAATCTTATACATATTTGAATTTACTTTTTTAGTTTTCCACCTTGACATGTATAATTTTTATTTTGATTGTTGGTCTCATACACTGCAGTTCTCGTGTAGTGCAGTGAATGAGACTGTCAGTGAGTAACTGACTACTGTGAGACCCAACTTATAGCTGGATCTCACAGACCACTGTACCCTGGGGTCATCACATGGTCTTAGCATATCCTGGGAACCATCGGGACCCGCAATTCATATTGCGGGGGTCCGATGGTTATTAAGGGGGTCCTGTGACCACCCTTGCAACCAATTAAATACCGCTGGGATGATTGACAGCGGTATTCAAGGGGTTAATAGGTCCCCATCAGCTCTAAAACCAGCAGAGGTACGGCTGACACCCGTGGGAATTGCCGTCGCCAGGCCGACGCGAATACTTTATACTTCAGTGCCGTTAAAAAGTGGCGCTGCGGTATTAGTCCCTTTAATGACTGCTGTCAAAAGGCGTATCGGCGGTCGTTAAAGGGTTAAACTGAAGATGAGAGCTTAATAAATTTAGCACATTTTTTGTTGCCAGAAAGTAATGTGTGCATGATATCAGCTCGCAAAGATTTGTGGCATTGTATGGCTTTCTACTTGGCACATTTGTTGGCAACCTGCAGACAATGCCTCCTCTGCAGTGACTGTGCCCTATGTTTTCTACGTTTAGCAGATACATCACTAAAAAAAAATCATATTTTTAAGCAATCAAAATACAATTACTGCATTTATAAGTTCCCCTTTAGATATGACAGGTTAATTTAAAAATGGGAATTTTAATTCATTTAAGGTATTCAGGGGTTAAATTATTTTAAGATAAGTATTTGTTACATTAAAATATATATGTGCTGAGGGTTGTTTTTCTATAATAGGAATAACTACAAACTTTGCAGTTTACATTGTGAAAAATGAAATACATTCAAGTTAGATATTTTCCTAGAAATTCCCATAATTTTCTCGGAAAAAAATACCTTTTCATTTCTTAAGGTAAAGAAAATAACCCCATACAAAATACCAAGAAAAAAAAAGAATGTAGACACAGTATTTAAACTATCACGCACTGTCCTTTCTGTGATCTTTGCTAACTAGTACATTCAAATGATGACACTTTCCTTCCGCAATATACCATTACATTGGTATATTTAGAATTCATTAGAGCTCTTGTTTGAGAATAAGGAAGCTATGTGAACTAATGCTGGGAATCTCCTGCCCTCTGGTGGTACAATGTAAAAAATGTCTAACCAGAAATGTTCGGATACAAATAGAGAAAAAAAGGACTAGCAGTACACCTAAGCTAGTGTGAACAGGTGCCAACCAAAAAATGTATTGAAAAGCTATAAGCTTACACCACAAACACTAAGAATGATTACTCTAGAACATTGAAACTGCATTACTACCATGGAAAATAGAAAAAAAGCTATAAGATGTATATATGAAATATTAATCTGCAAAGATGCTATAAAAAATTATAGTAGAAAAGAAGGTACTTAGCACATTACTAGCCAATATATGTGAGCCCAACTGCCAATGTCAAGGCGTCCATCAATGTTGGGTCCCTGGCCTGATATATCATCTCCTCTGGGAAAAAAGCCTACAGTTTATGGAGTAGGAATGAACCAACTAACTATGTAAAATCGCCTGTCGGTGATGGGAATAGGAGAGAACATGTCCAAAAAGAATCTGATAAAAAGAGAGCAAAAAATTATAAATGTTGTCATAAACTTCATGTTATTTCTGTAGAAATCCAGTTGATTTGCTAGGTACTTTTAATATTTTCTGACATGGCACAAATCACTCCCCCCGCTACTGATTCCCAGAATGAAGGACTCTAGGACATGTCAATCAGAGAAATCAGTGGGATACTAAAATAGTATTGGAAGGTGGAATGTGGCTTGAACATGCAAAAATATATATAAAAATTTCAAAATGTTCTTATTTACATATTACATACTCAACAGTTTCAAAAAATTTTTTTGCCGCAAGTGGACCCACAGTTATTCCGGCGTCACACCTAACGTATCAAAATATGGTCCATTTTTTACGGCCGAGGTACGCAGAAATGTTCCGTAAACAGTGTCCTGTATTTAATGCGTTAGCAAGGTGTGGCAGCGTATTTTGCGCATGTAATCCTCCATATGTTATCCACATGGCATCCGTACTGAGTTTTTTTCTCGCAACCTTCTCAAATGGACATTTAACGGTTTTGATGCCTGAAATTAATTTAAATCATCATCAGCAACCCTATGTAAGGCCTCTACAACAGGTCGCACCCTCCAATCTGGACATTTTGTTGCTGTGCTTCTTTTGGTGTGTTGGTGGTTCTTTGGCAACATGTCTGACCTTCTGCATTTCACCCCAACTGAGCATGTGTTATATAACTGGGCGTTGTCACGTCGCTTTGGGCAGCCATACCCAGTGACAGTGGATCCGAGGAGGAGGAGAAGAATGTGGGTCCATCTGCTTTTGAGGCAATGCCTCACTAAAGGCCATTTTCACCAGCTATATGCATCTCTGCTGACACATCCCGACAAATTTTACCTGTACTGTCTCATGAGTATTGCGACCTTTGATATTTTTCGGGAGACAGTGCTACCTGGAATAACATTTCAGAACACCAGGATGCGATCTGGTCCCTGGCTCTCGTCGGGTGCGCACATCTCACTGCGCACGCGCACTTCCTCTCTCTGGTCTGCAGACGCTTCGTTCCTCCACTCTGATTCTGGAGGATCTTGACCTGGAAGTTCTGCAGCACTCGGTCTATTTAAGGTAACTCCTTACTCTGCTCCATGCCTGATTGTCATTTGTCCTCTTTTGACCCAGGTCCTTCTGTGCCTTGCTCTGTCCTGTGCGTCCACCATATCCTGCCTGTCCTGTGTCTCCACCATATCCTGCCTGTCCTGTGTCTCCACCATACCCTGCCTGTCCTGTGTCTCCGCCATACCCTGCCTGTCCTGTGTCTCCGCCATACCCTGCCTGTCCTGTGTCTCCGCCATACCCTGCCTGTCCTGTGTCTCCGCCATACCCTGCCTGTCCTGTGTCACCGCCATACCCTGCCTGTCCTGTGTTTCCGCCGTACCATGCCTGTCCTGTGTTTCCGCCATATCCAGTCTGTCCTGGGCGCCCGCTATATCCTGCCTATTCTTAGTCTCAGTCATTGCCAGTCTGTCCTGTGACTCTGTTATAGGCAGTTCTGCATCTTTTCCGCTCCTACTTCCGTAGGTATCAGCTTCTGCGGCAATAGTCTCCCTCGGGCCTGCCCCTAACACTCCCCGTATTGGGGGTGGGCTACCAGGCCAGCTCACCCTTGGGAGGTTCGTTGTCGCTGTTCTGCGGGTTCACTTTAGGAGTTCTAAAGATCTGACAATGTATATCTGCAGAGGAGCGTCTTCTCCTTGCTTTACGGTATGTAGTCCCCATCCTCACATACTATATGTTGATGATGTTTTTATAATATAAATGTGTTATTTAGTTTTGCTTAGCAGCTGAAGTAAATTGATTAATATTATATGTAAAAAATAAAGTAAAATCTAACTTAAAATATGCAGTTAATGTTAAATTTCTATAGCCAGTGTAAATTTTTGAAGGTATCCTGCCTTTTTAGTTCCACACAGTACTTGTGTGGTATATGATTTTTTCAAAGCATTAAAACATTGGTAATAATTGAGATTTTTGTCTGCTTTCAGCTTCCTGTCAACTGGAATATCTTATGCTGCCCTACATCTGGAATTTTTAATTGGGAGGTCAATTATCTCCGGCATAGTGTGGACTACGCGTGTGGAAATTTGGTCCAGACTACACGAACTGATCATGCCTGTGCCCAAGATGGAAGACTGGATGCAGATTGCTTGTGGCTTTCAGGAGCATTGTGATTTCCCAAATTGTATTGGAGCCCTTGATGGGAAACACATCCATGTGCGTAAGCCGCCGAACTCAGGGTCCCAATTCTATAATTATAAACAGTATTTTTCTGTAGTGCTGTTAGCTGTGGTTGACAGTCACTGTAAGTTTATAATTGTAGATATTGGGACCTATGGGAGAACTGGAGACTCTAGAGTCTTCAATTTTTCCATTATGGGTTGGTGGCTGCGCGATAGCCAGTTGGACCTACCACCACGTCAACTTCCAGGCTCCAGTGTAGAAGCTGTGCCATATGTCCTTGTGGCAGATGGAGCCTTGCAGTTAACAAGGCATGTCATGAGGCAATATCCCCGTCGAAATCTGGACCACCGGCGGCGGATATTTAACTTACGGTTATCACGGGCACAGCGACTGGTGGAGTGCGCCTTTGGCATTCTTTGTGCCAAATGTCAGGTCCTCCAGTCTGCAATTCAGTTGAATGAAGCAAACGTCAGCGAAGTTATAAAAGCTTGTGCAGTATTACATAACTTCACCAGACTACATGAGTGCTCCTCAGCTGATGGTGCTGAAGGTGTGTTGTCCAATGTGGGCAGGCCTACACCACATGTCATCCCTCAGTGTCATCCACTTTCAGGAATCAAAGTCCGTGATATTTTTACCAATTATTTTCTTAGACCTCAGGGTGCTAATAATCCCTGGCAAGATAATGCTGTCTATATGTTATAATTTGACTAATTTGAAAATTATATATATATATGTATATATACACAGTCATGGCCGAAAGTATTGACACCCCTGCAATTCTGTCAGATAATACTCATTTTCTTCCTGAAAATGGATTGCAAACACAAATTCTTTGTCATTATTATCTTCATTTAATTTGTCTTAAATGAAAAAAACACAAAGAATTGTCCTAAAGCCAAATTGGATATAATTCCACACCAAACATAAAAAAGGGGGTGGACAAAAGTATTGGCACTGTTCAAAAAATCATGTGATGCTTCTCTAATTTGTGTAATTAGCAGCACCTGTAACTTACCTGTGGCACCTAACAGGTGTTGGCAATAACTAAATCACACTTGCAGCCAGTTGACATGGATTAAAGTTGACTCAACCTCTGTCCTGTGTCCTTGTGTGTACCACATTGAGCATGGAGAAAAGAAAGGAGACCAAAGAACTGTCTGAGGACTTGAGAAACCAAATTGTGAGGAAGCATGAGCAATCTCAAGGCTACAAGTCCATCTCCAAAGACCTGAATGTTCCTGTGTCTACCGTGCGCAGTGTCATCAAGAAGTTTAAAGCCCATGGCACTGTGGCTAACCTCCCTAGATGTGGACTGAAAAAAAAAATTGACAAGAGATTTCAACGCAAGATTGTGCGGATGTTGGATAAAGAACCTCGACTAACATTCAAACAAGTTCAAGCTGCCCTGCAGTCCGAGGGTATAGCAGTGTCAACTAGTACTATCCATCGGCATCTGAATGAAAAGGGACTATATGGTAGGAGACCCAGGAAAACCCCACTTCTTACCCCGAGACATAAAAAAACCAGGCTGGAGTTTGCCAAAACTTACCTGAAAAAGCCTAAAACGTTTTGGAAGAATGTTCTCTGGTCAGATGAGACAAAAGTAGAGCTTTTTGGGCAAAGGCATCAACATGGAGTTTACAGGAGAAAAAAAGAGGCATTCAAAGAATAGAACACGGTTCCTACAGTCAAACATGGCGGTGGTTCCCTGATGTTTTGGGGTTGCTTTGCTGCCTCTGGCACTGGACTGCTTGACCGTGTGCATGGCATTATGAAGTCTGAAGACTACCAACAAATTTTGCAACATAATGTAGGGCCCAGTGTGAGAAAGCTGGGTCTCCCTCAGAGGTCATGGGTCTTCCAACAGGACAATGACCCAAAACACACTTCAAAAAGCACTAGAAAATGGTTTGAGAGAAAGCACTGGAGACTTCTAAGGTGGCCCGATTCAAACGCATCAGGTATTCTAGAATATGCATGTATATAACAGCCACATAGTATATAGCACAGGCCACGACATATTCTTGAATACCGATGCATTAATACAGGCCACGCAGTATATAACAGTGGCCACCCAGTATATAACACAGCCCAAACAGTATATAACACAGCCCACGCAGTGTTGTGAATTCCGCTCTTGGGCTCCCTCCGGTGGTTGTAAGTGGCATTTTTGTGAGTTCTGCTCTTGGGCTCCCTCTTGTGGTTTCAAGTGGTATGGCTGCTCCTTGGAGTTAGCTGTCTTCAGCTGCCTCCACTTATCGTCTCTTCTGCTCGGCTATTTAGGCCTGGCTGTTCCTTCAGTCAGTGCCACTTGTAAATGGTTCCTGGGATTATTCACATCTCTTTGGATTTCCCTGTTATCCTGACCAGTTCTGCAAAGCTAAGTTTTTGCTTGCGCTTTTCTGTTCACAGATTGTGGACTTATCCATTCAGTGCTTTCTATGTTTGTCCAGCGTTATCACTATGAATTAATTCTGTCTTGCTGGAAGCTCTTGGAAGCAGATGTGGAGAATTTTTTTGTAAACTCTGCGTGGATTTTTGTAGTGTTTTATACTGACCGCACAGTATTCCATCCTGTCCTATCTATCAAGCTAGACTGGCCTCCTGTGCTCATCCTGGTTTCATTCTGTGTATATCTTTTTCCTCTCCACTCAGTCATTATTTGTGGGGGGCTAATCTATCCTTTGGGGATTTTCTCTGAGGCAAGATCGTTTTCCTGCTTCTGTCTTTAGGGGTAGTTAGCTCTTAGACTGTGACGAGATGCCTAGGGAGAGTTAGGAGCATTCCACGGCTACTTCTAGTGTTGTGTTGAGCTTAGGGACTGCGGTCAGTACAGTTACCACTTCCTTCTTCAGAGCTCATTCCATGTTGCTCCTAGACCACCGCATCATAACAACGCAGTATATAACATTACCCACATAGTATATAACACTGACCACATAGTATATAGCAGCTATGCAGTATATAACGCAACCCACACAGTATATAACACTGATCACATAGTATATAACACTGCCCACGTAGTATATAGAAGCCATGTTGTTTATAATGCGGCCCGCACAGTATATAACACTGCCCACGTAGTATATAGCATCCATGTAGTATATAACGCAGCCCATGCAGTATATAACATTTCCCACATAGTATATAACACTGCCCACGTACTACATAGCAGCCATGTAGTATATAATGCAGCCCACGCAGTATGTAACACAGCCCACGTAGTATATAGCAATGTGAGCACTATATGTGTGGCTAAAAACGACTTAAAATAAAAAATAAACATATACTCACCTTCCGTAGGCCAATTGAAGTCCTGGCACCTGTGTGCGGTGCATGCGGCAGCTTCGGGTCCCAGGGTTGGTATGATCGCAGGACCTGTGATGACGTCGCGGTCACATGACCGTGACATCATGGAAGATCCTTCTCACATAGCATCCTTAGCACCAGAACCTGCCGCTTGCACTGCCGAGGACAGCGCCACGTTGGAGGGTGAGAATAACCTTATTTTTTATTATTATTATTTTTAAAATTAGATCGTTTTACTATTGATGCTGCATACACAGCATCAATAGTAAAAAGTTGGTCCCACAGGGTTAATAGCTGCGTTAAATGGAGTGCGTTACACCTCTGCATAACCCGGTAAATTAACGCTGCTATTAACCCTGTGTGAGGGCTGACTGGAGGGGCGTACGGAGCGGGCACTGACTGAGGGGAAGATGGAGCGCCCATGTTGCCGCCGGACTGTGCCCGTCGCTGATTGGTTGTGCCATGACCAATCAGCGACTTGGATTTCCATGACACAGAGGCCGCAACCAATGAATATCCATGACAGAAAGACAGACAGACAGACAGACGGAAGGGACCCTTAGACAATTATATAGTAGATGGTTTTGAGTCTAACAATTATGTATCGTGTATTAATGATTGTTCCAACAAACATAAATTGGCTTTTGAAAGGTTTTTTTTATATCCAAAAGCCAAATACTTATTCTCACAATCCATATTAACCTCATATGGCTTTTGTGGCCATTTAAATTTGGCATAACAAATAAACAACATATTATTAAGCTATCACAGCAGAAGAAACAATTTATTTTCAGAACCAAAATATTTAACTAAAAAAAAATTAAAGGTTATGAAAAGTTGGTGGAGGTGATTGGGGCAGCCGGTTTCTTGTTCTTGCGACCTTTGTTGCCCCAATTGTCCTTCACCCTATGTGGGTACTGTTGGCCATGCTGTAAATATTGGCAATGCTCGTATTGAGCACTTTCCAATTGCCCATAGGGATTTTGAGTATGGGCCTCGTGAGTATTATAGTAGCCACGTGACTCATACCCCCTAATATGGCCATGTCGTCCAAACCCAGGTTGGGTCCAGCCTCCAACACTGGGTGTGTACAAGTGTCCATATTGGGAAGGTTGCTGGTAGGATGGCATTTGGATATGTGGTTGCATTGGTTGGTTTTGGGGAAAGGGTTGAGCATGCACTTGTTGGGTTAGTTGAAGATGTATGAGGTTACGGGGTGACAGCTGCCACTTCTCCAAGTATTCAAATAATTCATAAGGGCTATATGAGGGGGGTGCATGCATCAAGAAGGTTCTGAAAGCACCCTGTGAGGCTGGGGTCACACTAGAGAGTTTTACGTATGTATGAGAGGCGCAAAAACTACGCATTGCACGTGGACCAATGATTCTCTATGGGCCAGCTCCTATCTGCCGTATATTGCGCAGCCATTTTTTACGGGCGTAGAAAATCGCAGCATGCTGCATTTGTCAGCATATTGCGCAAGAAATCCACCAATGAAAGTCTATGGGGGAGAGAAAAATATGGATTACACACGGACCATCAGTGTGACTTGCGAGAAATACGCATCGGTGTTCTATAGAAAAGCCGGTAATTCAGTGCGGTGTACAGTAAAATCACACTGACCGGTTAGAATAGATAAAATAAATGTCTACACATAGTATAGGTATATATAATATATATATATATATATATATATATATATATATATATATATATATATCTATATTTAATACTTAACTAGATGGCATAAAAGCCGGTAATTCAATTGCCAGCTTTTGCTATTTCCTTATCAAACCTGACAGGATATGAGACATGGTTTATATACAGTAAACCATTGCATATCCATAATTTTTTTACATATTCCTCACTAATATTAGAAGTGTCTGTGTGGAAAATGTGGGAGCTCTAGGTGTTAAAATAAAGGGTTAAATCACGGAACAAACTGGCGTGGGCTCCTGTGCAATTTTCTCCGCCAGAGTGGGAAAGCCAGTGACTGAGGCCAGATATTAATAGCCTAGAGAGGGTCCATGGTTATTGGCCCCTCCGGCTAAAAACATCTGCCCCCAGCCACCCCAGAAAAGGCGCATCTGTAAGACTGCGCCTATTCTGGCACTTAACCTCCCTATTAATATCTGCCCTCAGTCACTGGATCTCCCACTCTGGCTGAGAAAATTGCGCTGGAGCCCATGCTAGTTTTTTCCGTGATTTCACCCTTTACTTTAACAGCTAGAGCCCCCAAATTTTGCACACAATCTACTAACATTATTAGTGAGGAATATGTACAAAAATAACATATATGATATGGTTTACTGTATGTAAACCATGTCTCATATCCTGTCGGGTTTGTTAAGGAGATAGCTTAAAAGCCAAATTGCCAGCCTTTGCTATCTAGCGCTGTATGAAATATAAATATATATACCGTATTTTCTGGTGTATAAGACTGGGCATATAAGACGACCCCCAACTTTTCCAAATAAAATATGGAATTTGGGATATGCCCGCCGTATAAGACGGGGGTCATCTTATACGCCCAGTCATCTTATACGGCGTGTGGTTCCCAGGGTCTGGAGAAGAGGAGACTCTCCTTCAGGCCCTGGGATCCATATTCATGTAAAAAATAAAGAATAAAAATAAAAAACATGGATATACTCACCCTCGGACGGCCCCTGGCTCACAGCGCTGCTAGCGTCTGCCTGCGTTCCTGAGAATGCAGAGAGTGAAGGACCTTCGATGACGTCGCGGTCAGGTGACCGGTCTCCTGACCGCTCATGTGACCGCGACGTCATCGAAGGTCCTTCACTCTCTGCATTCTCAGGAACGGAGGCAGACTCTCTCAGCGCTGTGAGCCACGGGCCGTCCGAGGGTGAGTATATCCATGTTTTTTTGGTAAACCGCACAGGTGCGGTTAATATTGTTAATTGTGTTTGATATATATTGTGTTCAATGTGTGCTGTGAACTACTTGTCCCTGACGAAGCCACCGAGAGTGGTGACACGCGTCGGGCTTTCAGCCCCATGACACTCCTCTTGCAGGTTTTTCATTTGCAGGGATTGACCTACTTGCCTATCTGTTGGGACTTCTTGGGATTTCAAGGCACCAAACTTTTTTGGAGCGGTCCGCTGGTCTGTATATGATTTGTGTGTTTTGCAACATACTTTGACCAGTTCTTATATCAAGGATTCACTTATATTTTTGCAAAAGACAGCTTATGCACTATATTTCCAATTGGTTCACAGCCCCCCCAGGCATTTTTGTAGCCTTTACAGGGAGATATATACATATGGGGCCTCTCTTGGATATTTCTTTAGGTGTGAACCTCAGGTGGTCTGATAACATTAGGTCATCCTACTAATTCTTATGTACAGACACCTTTTCTCTCCATGTGGCTATAGTATTCCACTATTTCTGCCTGAGTTATTATTAGGAATGATGTAGGGACTTATTATTGACATGGTGTGCTGTTTGTATCCTGCATTTATTGACACATATAGATTGTTATTATGAGTGTCATGGTGTTGTGGGTTTTATCTTATGGGTTATAAGTATAGTTGTTTATTCACCTGTGTGACTTTTAAATGATTTTAAATGTGTTTGTTGCATGTTTTTACACTCAATAAAAACTTTTGTTATTTCAATCATTGTGTGGTGATCACCCATTTATGGCACCAGCTTGTTTCTTCCATGTGTATTTGAAAAAAAAAACATATTGTTTTCCCTCAAGCTGACCAGATTTTGAACTATAAGGGTATTTGTACACGTTGCGGATTTGGCCACTGCGGATCCGCAGCAGTTTTCCATGCGGTGCACAGTACCATGTAAACCTATGGAAAACCAAATCCGCAGTGCACATGCTGTGGAAAATTTCACACAGAAACGCAGCGGTTTATTTTCCGCAGCATGTCAATCCTTTGTGTGGATCTGCAGTGTTTCTGCACCCATTGACTTCTATTGATTTTGTCAAATCCGCAGCCAAATCGCAGATGGAAAAAATATCTGTGGTTTTGCTGTGGATTAGGGTGTCAAAAACGCTGCAGAGGGAAGTGATGTCAGGTAGGAGGATGTATGTGGGCGAATGTGTACTGTTGTGTAAGAAGGAAGTCATCATCTTGCAATGAGCATGGAGTCCTATCGTCGCATGGGGATGGATGTCGGGCATCTGATTGACCTGGTATGTTTGTGTGTGTGTATGTCTGTCTGTGTGAAGTCTGTTTGTATCTGTCTGTGTCTGTCTGTCCCCATGAGACGATAGTGTGACCTAATTGTACTCAGTCACCATATGGAACTACTGCTCCCATCCGGCTATTAGGATGGGAGAGTAGTCCCTGTGTCCTGCGACTGAATACAATTGTGAGTAAAACACATAACATACAATACATGTAACATACATGACAGACAGAACATACAACATACAGTATATACTCATCACATACACCTAATTCCTCAAAGCCCTTTGTCTCCTGGAAAAAAAAGTCAAAAAAGTAAACCAATAATATACTCCCTGGTCCGCAGAAATCTCATAACGAGTGTCCCACGCCGATCTGTCACTTCTTCCGGCAATACACTAACCAGAGATATGCTCCTGGCAGTGTATCGCGGAGTTTCCTGAAGTTTGGCAGCTCCGTGCTGTCACTTTACGGAACTAGAGCTGCGTAAGATTTTTCCCACTCAACTGTGCCGTAAAGCGAGAGTACCGGAGTCAAATGGGGCCTCCTGACTGCAACACAGATTTAACCTAAACAATTTGGATTAACAACTGGGCCTCCTCTCTGAACCCCAATAGTAGGCCTAAAGATTTTGATTAGCAAATGGGGCCTCCTGATTCCTGACTACAACACAGTTTTAACCAAAAAGATTTCAATTAGCAAATGGGGCCTTCTGGCTGAACCCCAATATTATGCCTAAGAACGTTGATTAGCAAATGGGTCTTCCTGTTTCCTGAATGCAACACCATTTTAGCCCAAAAGATTTGGATTAGCAAATGGGGCCTCCTAATTCATAACTTCCACGCATTTTTAGCCTAAAAGATGTGGATGAGCAAATGGGGCCTCCTGGCTGAACCCCAGTATTACAACTTAAAATTTTAATTAGCAAATGGGGCTTCCTGATTCCTGATTGTAACACAGGTTTATCCCAAACTGTTTGGATTAGCAAATAGGGCCTCCAATTGGCTGCCAGAATGTACACACATTAAGTTATCAAAAAAAATTACACTCTGCCACTCCTCTGACCTAGACACACAACCTTCCTCATAAAACAAGTTCCAACTGCTCATCACACAACACCACTATCCTAGACAAAGTCAAAGCAAAAGCATTAGTGGAAACGCAACCATTTACTAATCTTTGACCAAAATTTTGCTGACTTTAAAGAAAAATGCTCAGGAAACCGAACACTAAACCAAATGTGCTACATTTCGTGCTGAATTTAAGATTGGAGAAATTTTTCCAACCAAGTTCTCTCATCTCTATTCATTATTGTAGCATTGCCCGCTCAATCTGCAATTGAGCTTGAGCTTTCACAAGCTTGCCTCCCTCGGCCTCACGGAAACATGGCTAACACCCTCTGACACCGTCTCCCCTGCTGCGCTGTGTAACAGTGGCCTCCACTTCACCCACACCCCCTCGCCCCAGCAACAAACATGGTGGAGGAGTGGGTCTTCTTCTTTCTTCAAACTGCACCTTTAACCCAATCTCACCTTTACCCTCCCTTATCCTCCCCTCTTTTGAAGTCCACTCTGTCCGCATCTACTCTCCCTCCAACCTCCAAGTGGCCGTCATATACCGACCTCCGTGCCCGACCACTGCCTTTATTGACCAATTCTTCACCTGGCTCCTTCACTTTCTGTCTGCTGACATTCCCACCATCACCATGGGTGACTTTAACGTCCCCAATGATACCCTTCAGTCAACAGCCTCCAAACATCTGTCCCTTACTTCAGCTTTTGGACTTACTCAGTGGTCCTCCACAGCTACCCACACAGACGGACATACACCAGACCTGGTCTTCACCCGTCTCTGCTCTCTATCTATCTTCCCCTCTCCCTCTATCAGACCACTATCTGTTCACTTTCTCATCCACCCACACACTATCTGACTCTATCCTACCACTGGCATCCATATCCTCACTTCAAGACACAGACAGTGCCACTGCTTTCTACAATGCCACTCTTGCATCAGCTATCGACACGGTTGCCCCTCTCGTTCATGGCAGAATGCGAAGTATCAATAGACAACACTGGCACAATAATACCACTAAAAATCTTCGGCAAGTGTCCAGGGTTGCAGAGCTGCATTGGAAGAAAACACATTTGCAAGACGGCTTCACTGCATTCAAACAGGCAACACTCGCTTTTAAATCTGCTCTCACCTCTGCTTAACAGGCCTACTTCACAACCCTCGTGTCTTCCCTATCCTACAACCCCAAACAGTTAATCAAAACCTTTAACTCCCTCTTCCGCCCCCCACTGCCCCCTCCAACCTCCCTCATATCTGCTGAGGACTTTGCCACACACTTTAAAAATCAGATCGACCAAACAAGGCAAGTCTTCATTGTTCAACCACTGCAACCCCTTTGCATACCAAACCAATGCCCAAACCCCATAACCTCCCTATCCAACATCACTGAAGGGGGGGGCTTCACTGTCTCCTCTCCAAATAGCACCTCATCACCTGTGCGCTTGACCTCATCCCACCTCCTCCCCAACCTCACCGCCATTCTTATCCCATCCCTAACCCACCTCTTCAGCCTATCACTAACTTCTGACACCTTCCCTTCTGCTTTCAAACATGCCACAATCACGCCTATCCTTAAAAACAAACCCTCGATCTATTGCTCAATATCGATGCTCCCATTCGCTTCCAAACTCCTGGAGCAGCACGTCCATGCTGAACTTTCCCACCACCTCTCATCTAGCTTGCTCTTTGACAATCTACAATCTGGTTTCCGCCCATCACTCAACTGAAACAGCCCTGACCAAAATTACTATCGACCTACTTACAGCCAATCCTAACGGACAATACTCTGTACTCCTCCTTCTAGACCTGTCCTCTGCTTTCGACACAGTTGACCACTGCTTCCTACTACAGATCCTCTCCTCCTTTGGCATCAAAGACCTCGCCCTATCCTGGAACTTCTCTTACCTTTCCGACCACACATTCAGCGTCTCCCACTCCCACACTACCTCCTCATGCCACCCTCTCTCTGTTGGAGTCCCCCAAAGGCTCTGTTCTAAGACGCCTGCTCTTCTCAATCTATACACTTGGCCTGGGACAACTCATAAAGTCCCATGGATTCCAGTACCATCTTTATGCTGATGACACTCAGATCTACCTTTCTGGCCCAGATGTCACCTCTCTGCTGTCCAGAATCCCGGAGTGTCTATCAGCCATATCCTCCTTCTTCTCCTCTCACTTCTTCAAACTCAATGTGGACAAATCTGTACTCATCATCTTTCCTCAATCTCATAGATCTTCCTTACCTGACCTATCTATCGCAGTTAACGACATCACACTTTCCCCCGTACTGGAAGTCCGCTGCCTCGGAGTAACCCTTGACTCTGCCCTGTCCTTCAAACTGCACATCCAAGCTCTTTCCACCTCCTGTCACCTTCAGCTCAAAAATATCTCCAGAATCTGTCCTTTCCTCAACCGTCAATCTACTAAAATGCTTGTGCGTGCCCTCATCACTCCAGCCTTGACTACTGCAACATCCTTTTCTTTGGCCTCCCTGCTAACACCCTTGCACCTCTCCAGTCCATCCTTAACTCTGCTGCCCGACTAATTCATCTCTCTCCTCGCTACTCCTCCTCTTCCCCCTCTGCAAATCTCTTCACTGGCTCCCATTCCCTCAGTGTATCCAGTTCAAATCACTAATACTAACCTACAAAGCCATCCATAACCTGTCTCCTCCATATATCTCTGAACTAATCTCCCGATATCTTCCCTCATGTAATCTCCGGTCCTCCCTAGACCTCCTTCTCTCCTCCACACTTATTTACTCCTCACCCAATAGCCTCAAAGAATTCTCCCAAATATCACCCATCCTCTGGAATTCTTTGCCCCAATACGTCCGACCATCAACAACATTTGGATCCTTCAGATGGAACCAGAAAACCCACCTCTTCAGGAAAGCCTACAGCCTGCAATGACCCCGCTGTCTCCTCACCACTACCAAAGCTACCACCTCACCAACAACTGAGCTCCTGCAACCCTCAATCTATTGTCTCCTTCCCCACCATCCTGTAGAATGTAAGCCTACAAGGGCAGGATCCTCGCCCCTCTGTATCAGTCTGTAATTGTTAGTTTGCTTCTCATATACAGCCCCATGGAATCAATGGTGCTATATAAATAAATGGTGATAATAATTATATCACCCATACCTTGGAGTTTCTGCTTACATTATATGGATATCTATCTAGGCCACATGTAATGTTGCAATAATTGTATAATGGCAGTGTCTCTATAATCACATAGATTGTGTGATAAGGGTCTCCATAAGGGCATTACTTCACTTACTGCTGTATGGGGCCCGGTGAGCAGCAGTACAGAGGGGGGCCTGCTGGGGCCACAGTCTTGTGCTTCTGCTCACTGAGCCCAATTGTGCAATAAGGAACTGTGCTCTGTGGCGCACACGTCGACATGTACAAGGACACCAGAAGCAGAGCTATGCATGCTGTTGATCTACCATGAGGTAAGAATGGAAAACCTTTTTTTAGTTTTCTTTATAAAAATAATTAAATGGGTGAGGGGAGAAGTGGAGGGAGACTGCAACTTCTGCAAATGATGGAGGGCAGACTGCACATGATGAAGCTGTGGGGAGGGGGACTGCACATGATGAAGTTGTGGGAAGGGGGAACTGCACATGATGAATTTGTGGGGAGGGGACTGCATATGATGAAGCTGTGGAGAGGGGACTGCACATGTTAAAGTTTTGGTGGGGACTGCATGTGATGAATTTGTGGGGAGAGGGATTGCACATGATAAAGTTGTGGGGAAGGGAATTGCACAATATGAAGTTGTGGGGAGGGGAACTGCACATGATAAAGTTGTGTGGAGAGGAACTGCACATGAAGTTGTGGGGAGGAGGACTGCAGCTAATGAAGTTGTGGGGAGGAGGACTTCATAATATGAAGCTGTGGGGAGGCGTACTGAAAATGAGAAGTTGTGGAGAGGGACATTGCACATGATGAAGTTGTGGAGAGGAGACTGCACATGATGAAGTTGTGGGAGGGGGACTGCCCTTCATGAAGCTTTGCGGAAGGGAACTGCACATGATGAAGTTGTGGGGAGGAGGATTGCACATGATTAAGTTAAGTTGTAGGGAAGTGGACTGCAGATAATGTAGTTGTGGAGAGTGGAATTGCACAATATAAAGTTGTGGGGAGGCGGACTGCACATGATAAAGTTGTGTAGAGAGGAACTGCACATGATGAAGTTGTGGGGAGGAGGACTGTAGCTAATGAAGTTGTGGGGAGGAGGACTTCATAATATGAAGCTGTGGGGAGGGGTACTGCAAATGAGAAGTTGTGGGGAGGAGGACAGCACATGATGAAGTTGTCGGGAGGGGGACTGCCCATGGTAAAGTTGTGGGGAGAGGGACCGCCCATGATAAATTTGTGAGAAGGGGACTGCACATGATGAAGCTGAGGGGAGGGGGACTGCATATGATGAAGTTGTGGGAAGGGGACTGCACATGATTAAGTTGTGGGGAAGGGGCAGCGCATGATGAAGTTGTGGAGAGGGGACTGCACATGATGAAGTTGTGGGGAGGGGATCTGCCCATGATGAAGCTGAGGGGAGGGGGACTGCACATAATGAAGTTGTGGGGAAGGGGACTGCATATGATGAAGTTGTGGAAAAGGGGCAGTGCATGATGAAGCTGTGGAGAGGAGACTGCACATGATGAAGCTGAGGGGAAGGGGACTGCACATGATGAAGTTGTGGGGAGAAGGACTGCACATGATTAAGTTTTGGGGAGGGGGACTCCACATTTAGTTGTGGGGAAGGGGACTGCAGATGATGTAGTTGTGGAGAGTGGCACACTACATGATGAAGTTGTGGGGAGGGGGACTGCACATGATGAAGTTGTGGGGAGGGGGACTGTTATGATCTGGTGATTAAGGAGCGACATGCGTCTAGCTCTGAGCAGGTGGCAACTATACTGCCTAGGCATCTCGTCACAGCCTAAGAGCTAACTACCCCTAAAGATAGAAGCAGGAAAACTATCTTGCCTCAGAGAAAATCCCCAAAGGATAGATTAGCCCCAACACAAATAATGACTGTGAGAGGAGAAGGAAATGACATACGTAGTATGAAACAAGATTTAGCACAGGAGGCCACTTCTAGCTAGATAGAAAATAGTACAGGACAGAACGCTGTGCGGTCAGTAATAAAAACTAGAAAAAGTCCACTGCAGAGAAATGCAAAAATCTCCACACCTGACTAAAGGTGTGGAGGGCAAACTCTGCTGCCCAGAGCTTCCAGCTTAGCTGAATAGATCCTGTTGTGAGTTCTGTTTTTGGGCTCCCTCTGGTGGTTACTGGTGGTACTGGGTGACTTGTGTTCTCTGCGGTCTCTGGTGTCCACCTGTTCCATCAGGATATGGGAGTTTCCTATTTAACCTGGCTTTCTTGTCATTTCCTCGCCGGCTAACAATGTAATCAGTGTGTCTTTTTACCTCTGCTACCCGCTTCTGTTATCTTCAGGACAAGCTAAGTTTTGATTTTCCTGTTCCACGTTTTGCTTAATTTTCGTCTTAGTCCAGCTTGCAGATATGTGATTCCTTGCTGCTGGTTGCTCTAGTGGGCTGAAATTACTCCTCATGTTCCATGAGTTGGCACATGAGTTCAAGTAATTTCAGGATGGTTTTTTGAAGTGTTTTTCGCTGACCGCGCAGTTCACTTTTGTATCCTCTGCTATCTAGCTTTAGCGGGCCTCATTTTGCTGAATCTGTTTTCATAACTACGTATGTGCTTTCCTCTCATTTCACCGTTATTACATGTGGGGGGTTGCTATTTCTGTGGGGTGTTTCTCTGGAGGCAAGAGAGGTCTGTGTTTCTTCTAATAGGGGAAGTTAGTTCTTCGGCTGGCGCGAGACGTCTAGGAATCATCGTAGGCACGTTCCCCGGCTATTGCTAGTTGTGTGTTTAGGTTCAGGATCGCGGTCAGCTCAGGTTCCATCACCCTAGAGCTTGTTTTGTTTTTTGTGCTTGTCCTTTTGTGATCCCCTGCCATTGGGATCATGACAAGATCCATACTGAAAAGCTGGACAAATGAACAAAAACAAAGAAAGTGCTGAACAACAAAGTCCACAACAAGAGAACCGCAAAAGGACAAGCAAGGACTTAGCTTTGATGAACTGGTCAGAGTGTCAGGAAAGTCCTAAGAGCAATGACTCCAGGCAGGAACAATTGACAACTGGCATTGAATCAGGGATAAGGCCAGACTAATATAGCCGAGCCAGAAAGAAGATCAGTGAAAACAGCTGCTGAAGCTAAATCCAAGAAGTAGCCATACCACTCAAAACCACAGGAGGGAGCCAAAGAGCAGAACTCACAAAAATGCTACTTACAACCACCGGAGGGAGCCCAAGAGCGGAATTCACAACAGTACCCCCCCCCCCCTTAAGGAGGGGTCACCGAACCCTCACCAGAGCCCCCAGGCCGATCAGGATGAGCCAAATGAAAAGCACGGACCAAATCGGCGGCATAAACATCGGAGGCAACAACCCAAGAATTATCCTCCTGGCCATATCCCTTCCACTTGACAAGATACTGAAGCTTCCGCCTCGAAAAACGAGAATCCAAAATTTTCTCAACCACATATTCCAACTCCCCCTCAACCAACACCGGGGCAGGAGGATCAACAGATGGAACAACGGGCACCACATATCTCCGCAACAAAGATCTATGGAAAACATTGTGGATGGCAAAAGAGGCTGGAAGGGCCAAATGAAAAGACACAGGATTGATAATCTCAGAAATGTTATAAGGACCAATAAACCGAGGCTTGAACTTAGGGCAAGAAACCTTCATAGGAACATGACGAGAGGACAACCAAACCAAATCCTCCACACGAAGCCGAGAACCAACGCACCGACAGCGGTTAGCAAAACGCTGAGCCTTTTCCTGGGACAACGTCAAATTGTCTACCACATGAGTCCAAATCTGCTGTAACCTGTCCATCACAGAATCAACACCAGGACAATCAGAAGGCTCAACCTGCCCTGAAGAAAAATGAGGATGGAAACCAAAATTACAAAAGAAAGGCGAAACCAAAGTAGCGGAACTGGCCCGATTATTAAGGGCAAACTCGGCCAACGGCAAGAAAGTCACACAATCATCCTGATCAGCAGACACAAAGCATCTCAAATATTTTTCCAAGGTCTGATTAGTTCACTCAGTTTGGCCATTGGTCTGAGGATGGAACGCCGAAGAAAAAGACAAATCAATACCCATCCTAGCACAAAAGGCCCGCCAAAACCCGGAAACAAACTGGGAACCTCTGTCAGACACAATATTCTCCGGAATGCCATGCTAACGAACCACATGCTGAAAAAACAATGGAACCAAATCAGAGGAGGAAGGCAATTTAGGCAAAGGTACCAAATGGGCCATTTTAGAGAACCGGTCACAAACCACCCAGATAACAGACATCCTCTGGGACACAGGAAGATCCGAAATAAAATCCATGGAAATATGCATCCAAGGCCTCTCCGGGACGAGCAAAGGCAAAAGCAACACACTAGCACGGGAACAGCAAGGCTTGGCTTGGGCGCAAGTCCCACAGGACTGCACAAAAGCACGGACATCGCGCGACAAGTAAGGCCACCAAAAGGACCTAGCAACCAAATCTCTGGTACCAAAAATCCCAGGAGGACCAGCCAACACTGAACAATGGACCTCAGAAATCACCTTACTCGTCCATATATCAGGAACAAACAGCTTCCCCACAGGACAGCGGTCAGGCCTATCAGCCTGAAATTCCTGAAGCACCCGCCGCAAATCAGGGGAGATGGCAGAAAGAATCACCCCTTCCTTAAGAATGCCAACCGGCTCAAGGACTCCAGGAGAATCCGGCAAAAAACTCCTAGAGAGGGCATCCGCCTTAACATTCTTAGATCCTGGAAGATACGAGACCACAAAATCAAAACGGGAGAAAAACAGGGACCACAGAGCTTGTCTAGGGTTCAGCCGCTTGGCCGACTCAAGGTAAATCAAATTCTTATGATCGGTCAAGACCACAATGCGGTGCTTGGCTCCCTCAAGCCAATGTCGCCACTCCTCAAATGCCCACTTCATAGCCAACAACTCCCGATTGCCGACATCATAATTGCGTTCCGCAGGCGAAAACTTTCGGGAAAAGAAGGCACATGGCTTCATCAAGGAACCATCAGAATTCCTCTGTGACAAAACGGCCCCTGCCCCAATCTCAGAAGCGTCAACCTCAACCTGAAAAGGAAGAGAAACATCCGGTTGACTCAACACAGGGGTAGAAGTAAATCGGCGTTTAAGCTCCTGAAAGGCCTCAACAGCCTCAGAGGACCAATTAGTCACATCAGCGCCTTTCTTTGTCAAATCGGTCAGGGGTTTAACCACACTAAAGAAGTTGGCAATGAACCGGAGATAAAAATTAGCAAAGCCCAAAAATTTCTGAAGGCTCTTCACAGATGTGGGTTGAATCCAGTCATGAATGGCTTGGACCTTAACAGGATCCATTTCTATAGAAGAAGGAGAAAAAATAAACCCCAAAAAATAGACCTTCTGAACTCCAAATAGGCACTTAGACCCCTTCACAAATAGAGCATTATCACGAAGGATCTGGAATACCATCCTGACCTGCTTCACATGAGACTCCCAATCATCGGAAAAAATCAAAATATCATCCAAATACACAATCAAGAATTTGTCAAGATAATTGCGGAAAATATCATGCATGAAAGACTGGAACACAGATGGAGCATTAGAGAGCCCAAATGGCATCACAAGGTATTCAAAATGGCCTTCGGGCGTATTAAATGCAGTCTTCCATTCGTCACCCTGTTTAATACGAACAAGATTATATGCCCCTCGAAGGTCAATCTTGGTAAACCAACTAGCCCCCTTAATCCTAGCAAACAAATCAGAGAGCAAAGGTAAAGGGTATTGGAATCTGACCGTGATCTTATTAAGAAGGTGATAATCAATACAGGGTCTTAAGGAGCCATCCTTCTTGGCAACAAAAAAGAATCCCGCTCCCAATGGTGACGAAGACGGCCGAATATGCCCCTTCTCTAAAGACTCCTTAACATAGCTCCGCATGGCGGCATGCACTGGCACAGACAGGTTGAAAAGTCGGCCCTTAGGGAACTTACAGGCAGGAATCAAGTCAATAGCACAATTACAGTCCCTATGAGGAGGAAGGGAACTTGACTTGGGCTCATCGAATACATCCTGGAAATCTAACAAAAATTCAGGAACATCAGAAGAGGGGAAGAGGAAATTGACATCAAAGGAACGTCACTATGTACCCCTTGAGAACCCCAACTAGTCACAGACATTGATTTACAATCCAGCACTGGATTGTGTACTTGTAACCATGGAAAACCCAGTACAACAACATCATGTAAATTATGCAACACCAGAAAACGGCAATCTTCCTGATGTGCAGGAGCCGTGTACATAGTCATCTGCGTCCAGTACTGAGGTTTATTCTTGGCCAATGGTGTAGCATCAATACCCCTCAAGGATATGGGACTCTGCAAAGGCTGCAAAGAAAAACCACAGCACCTAGCGAATTCTAAGTCCACTAAGTTCAGAGCAGCGCCTGAATCCACAAATGCCATGACAGAAAAAGATGACAATGAGCAAATCAGGGTCACAGACAGGAGAAACTTAGGCTGCACAGTACTAATGGTAACAGATCTAGTGACCCTCTTAATACGCTTAGGGCAATCAGAAATAGTATGAGCAGAATCACCACAGTAAAAACACAGCCCATTCTGACGTCTGTATCCCCTCTGTTCCGCTCTAGTCAAAATCCTATCACATTGCATGGGCTCAGGACTTTGCTCAGAGGACACTGCCATATGGTGCACCACTTTGCGTTCGCGCAGGCGCCGATCAATCTGAATGGCCAGATACATAGATTCGCTCAAACCAACAGGCGTGGGAAACCCCACCATAACATCTTTAAGGGCTTCAGAAAGACCCTTTCTGAAAATTGCTGCCAGAGCATCCTCATTTTATTTAGTGAGCACAGACCATTTTCTAAATTTCTGGCATTATAATTCTGCCGCTTCCTGACCCTGACACAGGGCCAACAGTGTTTTCTCAGCATGCTCTACAGAGTTAGGTTCGTCATACAATAATCCGAGCGATTGAAAAAATGCATCTACATTAAGCAATGCCGGATTCCCTGACTCAAGTGAGAATGCCCAGTCCTGAGGGTCGCCACGCAAAAGAGAAATAACTATCTTTACTTGCTGAATGGGGTCACCAGAGGAACAGGGTTTCAGAGCAAAAAACAATTTGCAATTATTTTTAAAGTTCAAAAACTTAGATCTATCCCCGTAAAACAAATCTGGAGTAGGAATTCTAGGCTCTAAGGCCGGAGTCTGAACCACATAATCTTGAATACTCTGTACTCTTGCAGCAAGCTGATCCACACGAGAAAACAAACCCTGAACATCCATGCTTGCATCCAAATCCCAAATCACCCAGAGATCAAGAGGAAGGAAAAAGACAAAACAAACTAAAGAAAAAAATGGCTCAGAACTCTTTTTCTCTTCCTTCTTTTGAGAGGCATTCAGCTCATTTTTGGCCAGTTGTACTGTTATGATCTGGTGATTAAGGAGCGACATGCGTCTAGCTCTGAGCAGGTGGCAACTATACTGACCGCAGACCCTAAGCTCAACACAACACTAGAAGTAGCCGTGGAATGCTCCTAACACTGTCTAGGCATCTCGTCACAGCCTAAGAGCTAACTACCCCTAAAGATAGAAGCAGGAAAACTATCTTGCCTCAGAGAAAATCCCCAAAGGATAGATTAGCCCCCCACAAATAATGACTGTGAGAGGAGAAGGAAATGACATACGTAGTATGAAACAAGATTTAGCACAGGAGGCCACTTCTAGCTAGATAGAAAATAGTACAGGACAGAACGCTGTGCGGTCAGTAATAAAAACTAGAAAAAGTCCACCGCAGAGAAATGCAAAAATCTCCACACCTGACTAAAGGTGTGGAGGGCAAACTCTGCTGCCCAGAGCTTCCAGCTTAGCTGAATAGATCCATACTGAAAAGCTGGACAAATGAACAAAAACAAAGAAAGTGCTGAACAACAAAGTCCACAACAAGAGAACTGCAAAAGGACAAGCAAGGACTTAGCTTTGATGAACTGGTCAGAGTGTCAGGAAAGTCCTAAGAGCAATGTCTCCAGGCAGGAACAATTGACAACTGGCATTGAATGAGGGATAAGGCCACACTAATATAGCCAAGCCAGAAAGACGATCAGTGAAAACAGCTGCTGAAGCTAAATCCAAGAAGCAGCCATACCACTCAAAACCACAGGAGGGAGCCAAAGAGCAGAACTCACAAAAATGCTACTTACAACCACCGGAGGGAGCCCAAGAGCGGAATTCACAACAGAGGACTGCACATGATGAAGTTGTGGAGAGAGGGACTGCACATGATGAAGTTGTGGAGAAAGGAACTGCGAATTTTGAAGTTGTGAGGAGGGGCACTGTCCATGATGAAGTTGAGGGGAAGGGGACTGCAAATAATGAAGTTGTGGGGAAGAGGACTGCACATGATTACGATGTGGGGAGGGGACTGTGCATGATGAAGTTGTGGGAAGGGGGACTGCACATGATGAAGTTGTTGGGAGGGAATTGCACATGATGAAGTTGCGTGGGAGGGGACTGAACATGATGAAGTTGCTGAGAGGGGGACTGCACATGATGAAGTTGCTGGGAGGGGGACTGCACATGATGAAGTTGTGGGAAGCGGCACTGCACATGATGAAGTTGTGGGGAGGGGGACTGCACATGATGAAGTTGTGGGGCTAGGGACTACACATGATGAAGTTGTGGAGAGTGAACTGCGAATGATGAAGTTGTGAGGAGGGGGACTGTCCATGATGAAGTTGAGGGGAGGGGGACTGCAAATAATGAAGTTGTGGGGAGGACTGCACATGATTACGATGTGGGGAGGGGAGTGTGCATGATGAAGTTGTTTGGAGGGACCTGCACATGATGAAGTTGTGGGGAGGGGGACTGCGCATGAAGTTGTGGGAAGGGTACTGCATATGATTAAACAGTTGGGAGGGAGACTGTAGATGATGAAGTTTTGGGGAGGGGGACTTCACAATATGAAGTTGTGAGGAGGGGGACTGCACATGATGAAGTTGTGGGCAGGGGGACTGCACATGTAGCTGTAGGGAGGGGACTGCGCATGATGAAGTTGTGGGGGTATTGCACATGATGAAGTTGTGGGGATTGGACTGTGCATGATGTTGCTTAGAGGGGCGTTCACATTATGAAGTTGTGGGGATGGGACTGCACGTGACAAATTTATGTGAGTGGGACTGCAGATGATGAAGTTGTGGGGAAGGGGACTGCACATGATGAAGTTGTGGGGAAGGGGACTGCACATGATGAAGTTGTGGGGAGAGGGACTGCACATGATTATGTTGTGGGGAGGGGGACTGCCCATGACGAAGCTGAGGGGAAGGGGACTGCATATGATGAAGTTGTGGAGAGGGGGACTGCACGTGATTAAGATCTGGGGAGGGGACTGCGCATGATGAAGTTGTGGAGAGTGAACTGCAAATGATGAAGTTTTGGGGAGGGAGACTGCACATGAAGTTGTGGGGAGGGGACTGAACATGATGACTTTGTGGGGCGGAGGACAGCAGATGATGAAGTTGTGGGGAGGGGGACTGCAGATAATGAAGATTTGGGGAGAGGATTGCACAGTATGAATTTGTGGGGAGGGGTACTGCTTTTGATGAAGCTGCTGGGAGGGGACTGTACATATGCAGTTGTGGGGAGGGGGACTGCATATGATGTTGTGGGAAGGGACTGTACATATGAAGTTGTGGCGAGCTGAACTGCGTATGAGGAAGTTGTGAGGAGGGGAACTGCGCATGATGAAGTTGTGGGGAGGGGATTGCACGAGATGAAGTTGTGGGGAGGGGGACTGCACTAGATGAAGCTGTGGGGAAGGGACTGTACATATGAAGTTGTGGCGAGGTGAACTGCGTATGAGGAAGTTGTGAGGAGGGGAACTGCGCATGATGAAGTTGTGGGGAGGGGAACTGTGAATGATGAAGTTGTGGTGAGGGGGACTGCGCATTATAAAGTTGTGGGGAAGGGGACTGCCCAGGATGAAGCTGAGGGGAATGGGACTGCATATGATGTTGTGGGGAAGGAATCTGCACTTGATTAAATTGTGGGGCGGGGGCAGCGCATGATGAAGTTGTGGAGAGGGAACTGCACATGATGAAGTTGTGGGGAGGGGGACTGCACATGATGAAGCTGTGAGGAGGGGAACTGCACATGATGAAGTTGTGGGGAGGGTACGGCACATGATGAAGTTGTGGTGAGGGGGACTGCACATTATAAAGTTGTGGGGAAGGGGACTGCCCAGGATGAAGCTGAGGGGAATGGGACTGCATATGATGTTGTGGGGAAGGAATCTGCACTTGATTAAATTGTGGGGCGGGGGCAGCGCATGATGAAGTTGTGGAGAGGGAACTGCACATGATGAAGCTGTGAGGAGGGGAACTGCACATGATGAAGTTGTGGGGAGGGTACGGCACATGATGAAGGTGTGGGGAGGGGGACTGCACATGATGAAGTTGGGGGATGGTATTGCACATTATAAATTTGTGGGGAGGGGACTGCACATGATGAAGTTGTGGGGAGGGACTGCACATGATGAAGTTGAGGAGACGGGTAATGCACATGATGAAGTTGTGGGGAGGGGGACTGCACATGAAGAAGTTGTGGAGGGGACTGCACATGAAGTTGTGGGGAGGGGATTGCACGAGATGAAGTTGTGGGGAGGGGGACTGCACTAGATGAAGCTGTGGGGAAGGGACTGTACATATGAAGTTGTGGCGAGGTGAACTGCGTATGAGGAAGTTGTGAGGAGGGGAACTGCGCATGATGAAGTTGTGGGGAGGGGAACTGTGAATGATGAAGTTGTGGTGAGGGGGACTGCGCATTATAAAGTTGTGGGGAAGGGGACTGCCCAGGATGAAGCTGAGGGGAATGGGACTGCATATGATGTTGTGGGGAAGGAATCTGCACTTGATTAAATTGTGGGGCGGGGGCAGCGCATGATGAAGTTGTGGAGAGGGAACTGCACATGATGAAGTTGTGGGGAGGGGGACTGCACATGATGAAGTTGTGAGGAGGGGAACTGCACATGATGAAGTTGTGGGGAGGGTACGGCACATGATGAAGGTGTGGGGAGGGGGACTGCACATGATGAAGTTGGGGGATGGTATTGCACATTATAAATTTGTGGGGAGGGGACTGCACATGATGAAGTTGTGGGGAGGGACTGCACATGATGAAGTTGAGGAGAGGGGTAATGCACATGATGAAGTTGTGGGGAGGGGGACTGCACATGAAGTTGTGGGGAGGGGGACTAAACATTGTGAAGTTGTGGGAAGGGGACTGCACATGATAAAGTTGCTGGGAGGGAGACTGCACATGATGAAGTTGTGGGGGTGGGACTGCACATGATGAAGTTGTGGGGAGGGGGACTGACGATGTTGAAGTTGTGGGGAGCAGCACTGTACATGATGAAGTTGTGGGGTGGGGGACAGCACATAATGAAGTTGTGGGGAGGGGACTGCACATGTCAATAAGACACCTATTCATTACTAATCCTATAATCCTGTAATTTAATGAAGTAAAACACCACACATTTTTTCCATATTTTTTGTTCTGCGAGGCCCTTGATCTCCTGTGAAAAAATAAAATAATAAATCAACACAAATACTCCTTGTTCCGATGCAGTCCATTTAATAATAACTGTCCCACGATGATCTCCCCTATAGAGCAGTCACATCAGGAGATGTGACTGCTCTATAGGCTTCCAGTGACACACTGACAGGAAATAATGACTCCTGCAGTGCATCACTGAAGAGGTTACTTGAGTTCAGGCTCTCACTTTACGGAAACGCTGTGTGAGAATTTTTCCACGCAGTGTTGCTGGTGACAACGACCTCTGACGGCGGAGTGATACACTGCAGAAGGATACGTTCTGTCTTTGTATCACCGGAGCCACTGGAGAGCGGTCACATCTCCCAATGTGACAGCTCTCCACGGGAGATCGTCGTGGGACACTCGTCATTAAAAGGATTACATCAGAACAGGGAGTATACTGTTGGTTTGTTATTTTATTTTTTTACAGGTGATAAAGGGCGTCAGGGACTAGCTGTGTGATGAGTATATGCTGTATATGTGTGTATGTGTTTTTTTTTGTTGCTTTTTTTACACAGTAGCCGGATGATGGGATTACTATTGTCCCATCTTCAGCTAGCTGTCACTGTAGCAGGCATAGCCAGATGGGACTAGTAGTACCATCGGACGATGCCTGGCTACATACTGTCCCACACACACTCACACACACACACAGCCCCGTACACACCCGCACACAGACATCTGCACACACTTACAGATACACACTGACACCTGCACACAGACATGCACATATTCACCATGCACACAGTCTCCACCCACACACAGTCTCCACCCACACACTCTTCCTCCTTCTGATCTGCAGCATTTCTCGCAGGCAACTCTGCAGCAAAACTGCAGATCTTTTTAAACCTGCAGTTTTGCTGCGGATTTGCTTGACTCAATAGTAGTCAATGGGTGTAGAAACGCTGCAGATCCGCAAAAAGAATTGACATGCTGCGGAAAATAAAATACTGCAAATCCACGCATATTTTTTCACAGCATGTGCACAACAATTCTCAATTTTCCATTAACTAACATTGGTGGTGCACTACACTGTGGATTTGATGCAATTACATGCATCCAAAAAAGATGCGGAAACGCATCAAAGTCCTCAACATGTGCACATAACCTAACACCTTTTTCCTTTATTTTACAGCATATTGTCCACAAGACCAACCAATGCTGATGTCTGTCTTGAAGGCACTGCACTGAAGAAGTCCAGAATTAGGAGCTATATTGTAAGCTAAACAATGATGTTTTGGAAATGATTATCCTTAACTTATAATTATATGCGGTATAAATTCTCACCAGAGTAGCAAAGAATCTTCCAGCAAAGGCATCCTCATTTGGTACAAATGTTTGAAACAGTCATTTCCTAGTAGAATCTATTTATTATATTTATTTAAAAGTAACTGATTTGACTTTATTTCTTCTATCACCTTTGTGCAATGATAACAACAGCTACGACGCAATAACAAGTTGAAATATAAATCCTCTGTAGAAAGAGTTGGCTATTAGAATCATTTCTTCTGATTTCCTCAAAGGACATCCAATGAGACTTTGCGTACCATTGTCACTAATTCACTTTGGGCAATATGTTCAAATGACTCATTTCTTCATCTATTTGCTCGTATCCGTCATCAGAGTCCGTACCTGTACAGAAAACGCATCTTTGATCAAATAAATAAACAAAGTAGACAACATAATAAAAACAACTAGACTAGTTTCTCAAAAAATGCATTTCATATATAGGAAGTAACCCTAAGGGCTCATACTCACTTGCGCGAGACTCGGATGAGTCTCGCACGGCAATACCCAACACTGTACCTGGCACAGAGGAGTGGAGCGTGCGGCTGCATGTATTCCTATGCGGCCACATGCTCCTATCTTAGTTCCGGCAGCAGCGCCAGGTATTGCCATGTGAGACTGTTAACCCCTTCAAGACCCAGCCTATTTTGACCTTAAAGACCTTGCCGTTTTTTGCAATTCTGACCAGTGTCCCTTTATGAGGTAATAACTCAGGAACGCTTCAACGGATCCTAGCGGTTCTGAGACTGTTTTTTCGTGACATATTGGGCTTCATGTTAGTGGTAAATTTAGGTCAATAAATTCTGCATTTATTTGTGATAAACACGGAAATTTGGCGAAAATTTTGAAAATTTCGCAATTTTCACATTTTGAATTTTTATTCTGTTAAACCAGAGAGATATGTGACACAAAATAGTTAATAAATAACATTTCCCACATGTTTACTTTACATCAGCACAATTTTGGAAACAAAATTTTTTTTTGTTAGGAAGTTATAAGGGTTAAAATTTGACCAGCGATTTGTCATTTTTACAACGAAATTTACAAAACCATTTTTTTTAGGGACCACCTCACATTTGAAGTCAGTTTGAGGGGTCTATATGGCTGAAAATACCCAAAAGTGACACCATTCTAAAAACTGCACCCCTCAAGGTACTCAAAACCACATTCAAGAAGTTTATTAACCCTTCAGGTGCTTCACAGCAGCAGAAGCAACATGGAAGGAAAAAATGAACATTTAACTTTTTAGTCACAAAAATTATCTTTTAGCAACAATTTTTTTATTTTCCCAATGGTAAAAGGAGAAACTGAACCACGAAAGTTGTTGTCCAATTTGTCCTGAGTACGCTGATACCTCATATGTGGGGGTAAACCACTGTTTGGGCGCACGGCAGGGCTTGGAAGGGAAGGAGCGCCATTTGACTTTTTGAATCAAAAATTGGCTCCACTCTTTAGCGGACACCATGTCACGTTTGGAGAGCCCCCGTGTGCCTAAAAATTGGAGCTCCCCCACAAGTGACCCCATTTTGGAAACTAGACGCCCCAAGGAACTTATCTAGATGCATAGTGAGCACTTTGAACCCCCAGGTGCTTCACAAATTGATCCGTAAAAATGAAAAAATACTTTTTTTTCACAAAAAAATTCTTTTAGCCTCAATTTTTTCATTTTCACATGGGCAACAGGATAAAATGGATCCTAAAATGTGTTGGGCAATTTCTCCTGAGTACACCAATACCTCACATGTGGGGGTAAACCACTGTTTGGGCACATGGTAAGGCTCGGAAGGGAAGGAGCGCCATTTGACTTTTTGAATGAAAAATTATTTCCATCGTTAGCGGACACCATGTCGCGTTTGGATAGCTCCTGTGTGCCTAAACATTGGCGCTCCCCCACAAGTGACCCCATTTTGGAAACTATACCCCCCAAGGAACTTATTTAGATGCCTAGTGAGCACTTTAAACCCTCAGGTGCTTCACAAATTGATCTGTAAAAATGAAAAAGTACTTTTTTTTCACAAAAAATTTATTTTCGCCTCAATTTTTTCATTTTCACATAGGCAGTAGGATAAAATGGATCATAAAATTTGTTGGGCAATTTCTCCCGAGTACGCCGATACCTCATATGTGGGGGTAAACCACTGTTTGGGCACACGGCAGGGCTCGGAAGGGAAGGCGCGCCATTTGACTTTTTGAATGGAAAATTAGCTCCAATTGTTAGCGGACACCATGTCGCGTTTGGAGAGCCCCCTGTGTGCCTAAACATTGGAGCTCCCCCACAAGTGACCCCATTTTGGAAACTAGACCCCCCAAGGAACTTATCTAGATGCATATTGAGCACTTTAAACCCCCAGGTGCTTCACAGAAGTTTATAACGCAGAGCCATGAAAATAAAAAATAATTTTTCTTTCCTCAAAAATGATTTTTTAGCCTGGAATTTCCTATTTTGCCAAGGATAATGGGAGAAATTGGACCCCAAATATTGTTGTCCAGTTTGTCCTGAGTACGCTGATACCCCATATGTGGGGGTAAACCACTGTTTGGGCGCACGGCAGGGCTCGGAAGGGATGGCACGCCATTTGGCTTTTTAAATGGAAAATTAGCTCCAATCATTAGCGGACACCATGTCACGTTTGGAGAGCCCCTGTGTGCTTAAACATTGGAGATCCCCCAGAAATGACACCATTTTGGAAACTAGACCCCCAAAGGAACTAATCTAGATGTGTGGTGAGGACTTTGAACCCCCAAGTGCTTCACAGAAGTTTATAACGCAGAGCCATGAAAATAAAAAAAAAAATTATTTTCTCAAAAATGATCTTTTAGCCTGCAATTTTTTATTTTCCCAAGGGTAACAGGAGAAATTTGACCCCAAAAGTTGTTGTCCAGTTTGTCCTGAGTACGGTGATACCCCATATGTGGGGGTAAACTACTGTTTGGGCACATGCCGGGGCTTGGAATTGAAGTAGTGACGTTTTGAAATGCAGACTTTGATGGAATGCTCTGCGGGCGTCACGTTGCGTTTGCAGAGCCCCTGATGTGCCTAAACAGTAGAAACCCCCCACAAGTGACCCCATTTTGGAAACTAGACCCTGAAAGGAACTTATCTAGATGTGTGGTGAGCACTTTGAACCCCCAAGTGCTTCATAGAAGTTTATAATGCAGAGCCGTGAAAATAATAAATACGTTTTCTTTCCTCAAAAATAATTATTTAGCCCAGAATTTTTTATTTTCCCAAGGGTTACAGGAGAAATTGGACCCCAAAAGTTGTTGTCCAGTTTCTCCTGAGTACGCTGATACCCCATATGTGGGGGTAAACCACTGTTTGGGCACACGTCGGGGCTCAGAAGGGAAGTAGTGACTTTTGAAATGCAGACTTTGATGGAATGGTCTGCGGGTGTCACGTTGCGTTTGCAGAGCCCCTGGTGTGCCTAAACAGTAGAGACCCCCCACAAGTGACCCCATTTTAGAAACTAGACCCCCCAAGGAACTTATCTAGATATGTGGTGAGCACTTTGAACCCCCAAGTGCTTCACAGACGTTTACAACGCAGAGCCGTGAAAATAAAAAATCATTTTTCTTTCCTCAAAAATTATGTTTTAGCAAGCATTTTTTTAGATTCACAAGGGTAACAGGAGAAATTGGACCCCAGTAATTGTTGCGCAGTTTGTCCTGAGTATGCTGGTACCCCATATGTGGGGGTAAACCACTGTTTGGGCACACGTCAGGGCTCGGAAGTGAGGGAGCACCATTTGACTTTTTGAATACGAGATTGGCTGGAATCAATGGTGGCGCCATGTTGCGTTTGGAGACCCCTGATGTGCCTAAACAGTGGAAACCCCTCAATTCTAACTCCAACACTAACCCCAACACACCCCTAACCCTAATCCCAACTGTAGCCATAATCCTAATCACAACCCTAACCCCAACACTAACCCCAACACACCCCTAACCCTAACCACAACCCTAATTCCAACCCTAACCCTAAGGCTATGTGCCCACGTTGCGGATTCGTGTGAGATATTTCCGCACCATTTTTGAAAAATCTGCGGGTAAAAGGCACTGCGTTTTACCTGCGGATTTTCTGCGGATTTCCAGTGTTTTTTGTGCGGATTTCACCTGCGGATTCCTATTGAGGAACAGGTGTAAAACGCTGCGGAATCCGCACAAAGAATTGACATGCTGCGGAAAATACAACGCAGCGTTCCCGCGCGGTATTTTCCGCACCATGGGCACAGCGGATTTGGTTTTTCATATGTTTACATGGTACTGTAAACCTGATGGAACACTGCTGCGAATCCGCAGCCAAATCCGCACCGTGTGCACATAGCCTAATTCTAAAGGTATGTGCACACGCTGCGGATCCGCAGCAGTTTCCCATGAGTGTACAGTTCAATGTAAACCTATGGGAAACAAAAATCGCTGTACACATGCTGCGGAAAAACTGCACGGAAACGCAGCGGTTTACATTCCGCAGCATGTCACTTCTTTGTGCGGATTCCGCAGCGGTTTTACAACTGCTCCAATAGAAAATCGCAATTGTAAAACCGCAGTGAAATGCGCAGAAAAAAACGCGGTAAATCCGCCATAAATCCGCAGCGGTTTAGCACTGCGGATTTATCAAATCCGCAGCGGAAAAATCCGCAGAGGACCAGAATACGTGTGCACATTCCTAACCCTAACCCTAGCCCTAACCCTAGCCCTAACCCTACCCCTAACCCTACCCCTAACCCTACCCCTACCCCTAACCCTACCCCTAACCCTAACCCTACCCCTAACCCTAACCCTATTCTAACATTAGTGGAAAAAAAAAAAATTCTTTATTTTTTTATTGTCCCTACCTATGGGGGTGACAAAGGGGGGGGGTCATTTATTATTTTTTTTATTTTGGTCACTGTGATAGATTATATCTCAGTGATCAAAATGCACTTTGGAACGAATCTGCCGGCCGGCAGATTCGGCGGGCGCACTGCGCATGCGCCCGCCATTTTGGAAGATGGCGGCGCCCGGGAGAAGACGGACGGGACCACGGCTGGATCGGTAAGTATGATAGGGTGGGGGGGGACCACGGGGGGGGGATCGGAGCACGGGGGGGGAATCGGAGCGCGGGAGGGGTGGAACGGAGCACGGGGGGGCGTGGAACGGAGCACGGGGGGGCTGGAATGGAGCACGGGGGGGTGGAACGGAGCACGGGGGGGGGTGGATCGGAGTGCAGGGGGGGTGATTGGAGCACGGGGGGGTGATTGGAGCACGGGGGGAGCGGACACGAGCACGGGGGGGAGCGGAGCACTGGACGGAGGGGAGCCGGAGCAGTGTACCGGCCAGATCGGGGGGGTGGGGGGGCGATCGGAGGGGTGGGGTGGGGGCACACTAGTATTTCCAGCCATGGCCGATGATATTTCAGCATCGGCCATGGCTGGATTGTAATATTTCACCCGTTATAATGGGTGAAATATTACAAATCGCTCTGATTGGCAGTTTCACTTTCAACAGCCAATCAGAGCGATCGTAGCCACGAGGGGGTGAAGCCACTTCCCCTGGGCTAAACTACCACTCCCCCTGTCCCTGCAGATCGGGTGAAATGGGAGTTAACCCTTTCACCCGATCTGCAGGGACGCGATCTTTCCATGACGCCGCATAGGCGTCATGGGTCGGAATGGCACCGACTTTCATGACGCCTACGTGGCGTCAAAGGTCGGGAAGGGGTTAAATATTAATTATTAATTGAATTATTCTTATTCTCAATTCTGTACTGAGCACATTGCCTCTCGTTGACATTACAAAAAGCTATTTCTGTATATGTAGCTCAGAGTATAAGTCAACACCATATAGAGAGGACACAAGATCTGTGGGATACATTTATAATCACAGCTCATAGGAGGAGGAGGGCTGTCACATGGGTCTGTCACCTCCTGCCTTCACCATCATTCTCCATGGACGTCAGACAAGTCACACAAGGAATGAACAGCTGGTAGCCATCATTCTACTCCATGAAAGAAAGATGACTTCTACTCCATCTCGGAAACGATGAGGAACAAGCGTTGATATGAACAAATGGACAATCTGTTCGTAACTATTTCACCTATTTTAATGTTTTGCTGCAATGTGGTTTTTCTGTGGACAATCCAATAAACCAGTACATTTTTGATGAAAATGTCATGACATTTTTTCTTTAAGAGTAACGCACCTGGTAAAAAGTCCTGATTAAATAAATGTGCGAAATAAGCATATTTAACAGACACTCATCCGAGTCTCGTGCAAGTTAGCATGAGACCTAAGGTTGTGTGACCATGTTGCATTTTTTATGTGTTTCTGACGTACTTTTGCCACAGCGGAAATGCTTAAAAAATGCATTCCCATGCAATTTTATGGGATTCCGCAGTTGCTGTGCCCATGCTGCGGATTTGCCCACTGCCTGCTGCAGAATTGCCGCCATAGGATTGCATTGAAACGCTCACTTTACGCATGTGGCTATGCCCACCATGTGCGGATGGTACCCAGTCTGGAGGAGAGGAGACTCTCCTCCGGGTCCTGGGTACATTATTCTTGCAAAAAAAAGAATTAAAATAAAAAAATAGGTATATACTTACCCTCTCAGCGGTGCACTCAGCGGCTTCCGTTTCCAGGGATGCATTGCGCGAATCACCTGAGATGATGTCGCGGTCACGCTACAGTGACGTCACAAAGGTCCTTCGCGCAAAGCATCCCTGGGAACGAATGTACCAGGAGCGCCGCTGAGGAGATAGGGGGCCGTCAGAAAGTGAGAATAACCATATTTTTTATTTTTTTAATTATTTTTAACATTTTATCTTTTACTATTGATGCTCCATAGGCAGCATCAATAGTAAAAAGTTGGTCACACTTGTCAAGCACTATGCTTGACAAGTGTGACCAACCTGACAATCACTTTTCCAAGCGATGCTTCATCGTTTGGAAAAGCGCAAGCATTCTGCAAGCTAAAAACGATTGCAAAATGCTTATGTTTTGCAGGAAAACGCATGCGAATTCCGCATGCATTTTACCCATGGCAGGGAGTTGTGGAAATGCTGCGGTAATGTCCGCAGCATTTCTGCAACGCAGGCACATAGCCTAAGAACTAATTGCTAATAGACTGTATCCCAAACCTTTCACAGGCACCATTGTGACAAGTTAATGAGTGCTATTTACTCCAAGCAATCAGGGAGTACTGTATGTGTATTTGGTTGAATTCAGGTCCCCCAAATAGGACATGATGGTTGTAGTTAGGGAAGAGAGGGGAGGGCTTCCACTCAGACCAGAAAAGCAGTGTATTTGGCTATATTATGAGCCTAAGGCTATGTGCACATGATGCGTTTTTGATACTTTTTTTACACGCGTAAATGGTCTAAAAACTAAATGGAATACTTAGGCAAGGTAATGCAATGACAATCCTGAAGTGCTGTGGACACGATCAGTAAATTTCCGTCTGTATTTGCAGTGTTTTATTTTCTGCAGCATGTCAATTCTTTTTAGCATTTTTGACTCATTAATTTCAATTGAGTCAATCATATCTGCAGCAAAAACGCAGGTGTAAAAAGGTTTGCATATCTGCTGCTTATTTGCTGCCAAAAACGCTGCGATTTGTCAAAGGAAATGATGTCAGAAGGAGGAAGAGTGTGTGGGCGGAGAATATGTGTGTGTCTCTGTGTATAGTTGGAGAATGTGAATGTGTGTGGAGAAGTGTGTGTGTGTGTGTGTGTATGGTCAGAGAATACAGTATGTGTGTGTGTCTCTGTGTGTGGGCGGAGAATATGTGTGTGTGTGTCTGTCTGTTTGTGTGTACCCATGCCAGGTGTGAACCCAGGCGTCGTCTGATAGGACTACTCCTCCCATCCGGCTACATCTTTTGTCACAAAAAAACAGACCTGTGTTCAATTGTAAAAAAAAAATCAAAACATTTACATAATTGCATACATATTCTCATACAAAATACATACTCACCGAACACCTAATCCCCGACGTACGTGTCTTCTGCAAACAATCAAAAATAATAAACCAACATCTCCCCTTTCTGCCGTAGTCCATTTAATACAGAGTGTCCCACGTCGATCTCACCTGACCGCCGGCGATACACTGACAGGAGGTAATCGCTCCCGCCATGTATCACTGCGCTGCTGTGGACCTTTGCAATCTGTTCTTATGAGTGTTTTTCCCTGCATCAATATTCAACAGCCTTTGAGATACTATTGTCTATTTACCTATTTTAATTAATTATTTAAATAAAAAAAATATTCTAAAGGGTATACAATCTTTGTGTTTCTTATGATCCTAACTTTTGTGTAACATATATCATATCAGTTCCTTTCCTAAAAATCTGTTTCCCTTTTACACGGGTAATTTTGTCATATACAGCTGAAATAATGCAGCACGACTCTGATTCATGTTACCCGTGAGTCAGGCAGCTTATTCAATTTACACATTTTTTAAAACCTTTATTATCTTATGTTAACAAGTACGTCCAAAGAGATCTATAAATTAACAGCATTGTCTAATATCTATGACAAGGTAACACCAAGAGAGACACCCGATAAGAATATAGCTTAACCTTTTCCCTACTTTGGACATACCATACCTGTACGTCCTGTTTTGAAGTGTGTTCCTGCAAATTGATGTACTGATATATCCTGGTGATCATGTGTGCACGTACAGTTGTGCTCAAAAGTTTATATACCCCAGCAGAATTTTTGCTTTCTTGTCCTTTTTTTCAGAGAATATGAATGATAACATCAAAACTTTTTCTCCACTTATGGTTAGTGGTTGGGTGAAGCCATTTACTTTCAGACTACTGTGTTTTCTCTTTTTATATAATAATGACAACCCAAAACATCCAAATGACCCTGATCAAAAGTTCACATACCCCATTTATTAATACCGTGTATTGCCCTCTCTAACATCAATGACAGCTTGAAGTTGTTTGTGGAAGTGGTGGATGAGGTTCTTTATTTTCTCAGATGGAAAAGCTGCCCTCTCTTCTTGGCAAAAAGCCTCAAAATTACTGTAAATTCCTGGGGTGTCTAGCATGAACCTTTCGCTTGAGATCTCCCCAGAGTTGCTCAATGATATTGAGGTCAGGAGGCTGAGATGACCACTCCAGAACCTTCACTTTGTTCTGCTGTAGCCAATGACAGGTCAACTTGGCCTTGTGTTTTAGATCGTTGTCATGTTGGAATGTCCAAGTACTTCCCATGAGCAGCTTCCAGGCAGACGAGTGCAAATTTGCCTCCAGTATTTGCTGATAACGTGCTGCATTCATCTTTCCTTCAACTTTGACCAAGTTTCCTGTGCCTTGGTAGCTCACATATTCCCAAAACATCAGCGATCCACCTCCGTGCTTTACAGTAGGAATGGTGTTACTTTCATCATAGGCCTTGTTGACCTCTCTCCAAATGTAACGTTTTTGGTTGTGGCCAAAAAGTTCAGATTTGGTCTCATCACTTCAAATTACCTTGTTCCAGAAGTTTTGAGGCTTGTATCTGTGTTGTTTTGCGTATTGTACGTGAGATACTTTCTGTCATTTTGCAGTAATGGCTTTCTTCTGGCGACTCAACCATGCAGCCCATTTTTCTTCAAGTGCCTCCTTATTGTGCATCTTGAAATGGCCACACCGCTAATTTTCAGAGTCCTGTATTATAACTGATGTTACTTGTGGGTTTTTCTTTGCATCCCGTACAATTTTCCTAGTGGTTGTGGATGGCACTTTTGTTGGTCTACCAGACCGTGGTTTTGTTTTTACAGAGCCCCTAATTTTCCATTTGTTAATTACAGTTTGAACTCTGCTGACTGGCATTGTCAATTCCTTGGATATCTTTTTGCATCCCTTTCCGGTTTTATACAGTTCAAATAACTTTTCCCGTAGGTCCATTGACAATTCTTTTGCTTTCCCCATGACTCACAATCCAGAAATTTCAGTGGCTGGATGAAAGATGCAAGAGTCTGTATGGATCCCAGAAACTCACTCAGCTTTTATGCACACACTGATTATAAGCAAACAGGTCACAGGTGAGGATGTTACCATTAATAGCCATTCAAACCCACTTGTGTCAACTTCTGTGCATGTTATCAGGCCAAATTCACGAGGGTATGTGAACTTTTGATCAGGGTCATTTGGATGTTTGGGGTTGTCATTATGATTTAACCCCTTTACCCCCAAGGGTGGTTTGCATATTAATGACCAGGCCAATTTTTACAATTCTGACCACTGTTACTTTATGAGGTAATAACTCTGGAACGCTTCAATGGATCCCAGCGATTCTGACATTGTTTTCTCATGACATATTGTACTTCATGGAAGTTTTAAAATTTCTTTGATATGACTTGCGTTTATTTGTGAAAAAAATTGAAATTTGGAGAAAATTTATAAAATTTCATAATTTTCCAAATTTGAATTTTCATGCCCTTAAATCACAGAGATATGTCACACAAAATACTTAATAAGTAACATTTTCCACATGTCTACTTTACATCAGCACAATTTTGGAACCAAAATTTTTTTGTTAGGGAGTTATAAGGGTTAAAAGTTGATCAGCGATTTCACATTTTTATACCATTTTTATTTTAGGGACCACATCACATTTTAAGTCACTTTGAGGGGTCTATATGATATTAAATACCCCAAAGTGACACCATTCTAAAAACTGAACCCCTCAAGGTGCTCAAAAACCTTATCAAGAAGTTTATTAACCCTTCAGGTACTTCACAGGAATTATTGGAATGTTTAAAAAAATGAACATTTAACTTTTTTTTCACAAAAAATTTACTTCACATCCACTTTGTTTTGTTTTACCAAGGGTAAGAGGAGAAATTGGACCTCAAAAGTTGTACAATTTGTCCTGACATATGTGGGGGTAAACCTCTGTTTGGGCAATGTTAGGGAAAGAGCACCGTTTGACTTTTCAATTCAAAATTGGCTGGAATTGAGATTGGATGCCGTCTCACGTTTGGAGAGCCACTAATGTGCCTAAACAGTGGAAACCCCCCAGAAGTGACAGCATTTTGTAAGGTAGACCCCTAATTAACATATCTAGATGTGTGGTGAGCATTTTGAACCCTCAAGTGCTTCAACGAAGATTATAATGAGAAGCAGTAAAAATAAAAAATCTTATTTTTTACATAAAAATGATCTTTTCGCCCCCCAATTTTTTTATTTTCTCAAGGGTAGCAGAAGAAATTGCACACAAAAATTGTTGTCCAATATGTCCTGAGTATGCTGATACCCTATATGGGGGGTAAACCACTGTTTGGGCGCATGACAGAGCTCAGAAGGGGAGGAGCACCGTTTGACTTTCTCAACGCATGTCGCGTTTGGAGAGCCCCTGATATGCCTAAACAGTGGAATCCCCCCACAAGTGACACCATTTTGGAAACTAGAACCCCAAAAAAACTTATCTAGATGTGCTATGAGAACTTTGAACCCCCATTTATTTCACTAAAGTTTAAAACGCAAAACCGTGAAAATAAAAATATTTTTTTTCACAAAAAAGATATTTTGTATTTTGTATTTTCCCAAGGGTAACAGGAGAAATTGGACCCCAAAAGTGTGTGAACAATTTGTGCTGATACCCCATATGTGGGAGGGAACCCCTGTTTGGGCTCATGCCAGAACTTGAAAGGGAAGGAGCACCGTTTTGGAGTGCAGGCTTTGATGGAATGGTCTGCGGGCGTCATGTTGCGTTTGCAGAGCCCCTGATGTTCTTATACAGTAGAAACCCCCCACAAGTGACCCATATTGGAAACTAGACCCCCTAAGGAACTTATCTAGATGGGTTGTGAAAACCTTGAACCTCCAAGCGTTTCACTAAAGTTTATAAAGCAGAGCCGTGAAAATAAAAATAAAAACATTTTCCCACAAAAAAAGATTTTTTAGCCCCCAAATTTTTATTTTCACAAGGGTAACAGGAGAGATTTGACCGCAAAAGTTGTCCAATTTGTCCTGAGTACGCTGATACCCCATATGTGGGGTAAACCACTGTTTGGGTGCACGGCAGAGCTCAGAAGGGAAGGAGAACCGTTTTACTTTTTCAATGCAGAATTGGCTGCAATTGAGATCGGATGCCATGTCACATTTGTAGAGCCCCTGATATGCCTAAGCAGTGGAAACCCCCCAATTCTACCTCCAACCCTAACCCCAACACACCCCTAATCTCAACCCTGACCATAACCCTAACCACACCCCTAACCCGAGCACACCCCTAAGCCTAATCACAAGCCTAATCCCAATACACGCCTAACCCCAACATACCCCTAACCCTAGTCCCAACCCTAACCATAACCCTAGCCACACCCCTAGCCATGACACACCACTAACTCTAATCCCAACCCTAATCCCAACCATAAACGTAATCCAAACCCTAACCCTAACTTTAGCCCCAACCCTAACCCTAACTTTAGGCCTAACCCTGACCCTAATGGGAAAATTGAAATAAATATTTTTTTATTTTATTATTGTTCCCTAATTAAGGGAGTGATAAAGGGGGTTTGATTTACTATTTATAGTGGGTTTTTATGTTTGGCAGCTGTTACACACTAAAAGACGCTTTTATTGCAAAAAATAGTTTTTGCATCACCACATTTTGAGAGCTATAATTGTTCCATATGTGAGGGCTTGTTTTTTCAGGACAAGTTGACGTTTTTAATGGTACTATTTTCAGGCACATGACATTTTTTGATAGCTTTTTATTATGATTTTTGTGAGGCAGAATGAACAAAAACCAGCAATTCATTAATTTCTTTTGGGGGGCTTTACACCGTTCTGTGTGTGGTAAAATTGATAAAGCAGTTTTATTCTTCATGTCAATATGATTACAGCCATCCCTCATTTCTATAATTGTTATATAATAGTTTTGGTGCTTTTATACAATAAAAACTATTTTGCATAAAAATAGCCGGATTGCTTACCGGTAATGCTCTTTTAATGCTCTTTTAACGAGTCCATGACAGCACCCACTGGAGAGATAGGGATCCGCCCCAAGGAAAAGGAAACCTACAGAAGAATAAAAGGGGCGGTCGGCCTCTTCTCCTCAGTTTAATTTTCAGAGTACCTGGAGGACCGCCAGTATTAGGCAAATATTTACAATATATATTTTTAAACTTATTTAAAACAGGAAGTAATTTAATTGGTATGTTTTATTTATTAGGGAGGGATGTGACTGGGTGCTGTTGTGGACTCATTAAAAGAGCATTACCGGTAGTAATCCGGCTATATACCATTCGCCACGACAGCACCCACTGGAGAGATTTCCAGAGACCAACACCTAGGGAGGGACCACCGTGCTGAGGATAGTCCTGCCAAAGTGTAGGTCAGAAGTTGATGAAAGATCAAGCCTATAGTGGTTATAGAAGGTAGAAGGAGCCAACAACGTTGCCGCCCTACATATGTCCTCTATTGGAACGTTTCCCCTTTTGGCCCAGGAAGATGCCATAGCTCTGGTGGAATGTGCTTTAATTCCCTCTGGTGGTTCCTTATTTTTTATGGAGTAGGCCAGCCGGATAGCGTATCTAATCCATCAGGATAATGTGGCTCTTGTGACTCCATACCCTTTCTTTTTGCCCTGGAAGGATATGAACAGAGCCCTACACTGCCTCCAACTACTAGTTTTTCAATATATTGGAAAACTACTCTCCTGACATCTAGAGTGTGAAATGTTTGTTCTTCAGGAGTGAAGGGGTCTTTAAAGAAAGTTGGAAGATGTATTTCTTGTGATCTATGGAGTTTTCCTGCTACCTTAGGGAGGTATAGGGGGTCTGGTTTTAAAATTAGCCTGTCCCGAAATGTTAAAAGGAAAGGTGGATCTATTGACAGGGCCTGAATGTCGCTGACCCTTCAAGCCAATGTTAGTGCTACTAAGAAGGCCGTTTTTAACGATAGGTGTTTTAGAGACGCTGTATCTATAGGCTCAAATGGAGGTTCTGTAAGAGAGTCTAGGACTAGATTTAAATCCCAAGGAGATACTCTAGGGATGTGGACAGGAGTAACTCATTCACAGGCCGTGATAAAACGGGACACCCATTTATTCCCTGCAATATTATGGCCATAGAGGGATACTTGGACTTTTAGCGTATTAACAGAAAGACCTAACACTTTCCCTTTTTGTAAGAATTCTAAGATAGGTCTTATTGGAATTTCTGAGGGGTCGGAACCTGTATGGAACTGAAGAAATTTTTTCCATATTTTGGTATAGATTTTTGTAGTAGATGGTTTCCTGCTAAGCAGGAGTGTATCAATTAGACCTCTTGAAAAACCACTAGAATTTAGTATCTGCCTTTCAAATTCCAGGACGTCAAGTGCAGGCTGTCCACTTGGGGGTGGAAGAAAGGTCCCTGACATTGATTGCAGGCACGAGAACCATGGTCTCTTGGGCCAAAAAGGTGCTATTAATATTATCCTGGCCTACTCCTCTCTGATTTTCCGTATGATTTGAGGTAGTAGAATTATTGGCGGAAAGGCATATGCTAGATTGAATTGCCAGGGTATTGGAAGAGCATCTAGAACGTCCGGGTGATCTGCACGGGACCGAGATGCAAATTTCTCCACTTGTCTGTTTTGTCTCATAGCAAACAGGATTTAGGCACCATTCTCCCTGATGTAGAGTGTGTCGACTTAGGAAGTCCGCCTGCTGATTGTTCTCTACCCTGATGTGGAGGGCAGAGAGAGACAACAGATGTTTTTCGGCCAGGATCAAGATGTTCTCTGTGGAAGACATTAGAGCATCTGATCGAGTACCCCCTTGTTTGTTTAAGTAAGCCACTGTCGTAATATTGTCTGAACAGACTCTGACATGATTTCCTCGAAGCTGTGGAAGAAATTGACGTGATGCATAGTTTACAGCATTTAGTTCTTTCAGATTAGATGAATATTGAATTTCTTCTTCATTCCATATTCCCTGGCAGAAACTATCTCCTATATGTGCGCCCCACCCGTGGGGACTAGCATCAGTAGTTAAAGTGTAGGATGGTGTAATTACTCAAGGGACCTCCTCCGATAAATGTCTACTATCTAACCACCATATCAGGGAGGCTAGAACATCTTGCGATAAGTTTATCTTAGATTCAAGGTGGCCAAGGAGTTTTTTCTGTTCCCAAGAATTTGGTGTTGCAATGTTTGGGTATGGAATTGTGTCCACTGGACGTCTGGAGTACAGGAAGAAAGGGATCCCTCAGGGACATTCGGGGTTTATGAATTGCAGCAGTTACTTTCTTCTCTATTAGAGAGATTTTTACCTGAGGGAGTAGACATCTTTGTTTTATAGAATCTAGATGAAACCCTAAAAATGTCTGGAGGGAAAGTGGGATAAGTGTGGATTTTTCAGAGTTGATGATCCAGCCCAGGTCCTGTAAAGATAAGACAGTGTAAGCTAAGCGCTTAGCACACTGGAGAGACGAATTTCCAACAACTAAAAAGTCATCCAAATAGGGGATGATTAAAGTGTCCTTTTGACGAAGGTAGGCCATCACCTCTAACATTACTTTGGTGAAGATTTTTGGTGCCATGGAGAGGCCAAATGGCATGGCCGTGTACTGGAAATGATGAATATCCCCTTCGAGTATTACTGCGACTCTGAAGTATCTTTGATATCTGTTATGGATAGGGAGATGGTAGTAAGCATCTTTTAAATCAATGCCCCCCATTTTACAGTTCAGAAAAAGGAGCTTAACGGTGGATCTAATGGATTCCATTTTGAATTTATAATTTTTTAGAAATGTATTGAGTTTTTTGAGATTTATAATTGTTCTAAAAGAACCATCAGGTTTAGGGATTAGAAATAATGGAGAGTAGAACCACCTACCCTCTTGTCCCTTTGGTACTTTTATTAAAACATTTTTATCTATCAGGCTCTGTATCTCAAGTTCAAGGGCCCTTTGTTGTATCGGTGGGCTAAAGGTTGTTATAATGAATTAATCGTGGGGAATTTGGAGGAATTCTATCTTAATTCCTTCCTTAATGATATTTAAAATCCACGTATTTGATGTTATTTTTTCCCATTTAGGGAGGAATAATTTTAGTCTACCGCCTACTGGGGTGACCGATGTTCTAATATTTATTGTCTCTGCGGAAGGGGGGTCCTTTAAACATAGTACCCCCTTGTTTTTCTTCCTTTGTGGCCCACCGCCACATTGGTCTTTCATTCTGTCTCCTTTTCCCGAATGGTCTCCTCCTGAAAGTCTTCCTGTAGAAAGGAATTGAGGGGTCAGGGAAGGCTTTTTTCCTTTCTTTCGCTTTTTTAAGGATATCATCCAAAGCTTTCCCAAAGAGAAACTCACCCTAACACAGGATAGCACAGATTTTAGTCTTCGACTGTGTATCCCCTTTCCAACTCTTCATCCACAAGGCTCGCCTGGCATTATTTACTAGACCTGCTGATATTGCTGCAAGGCGTAGAGAGTCAGCTGATGCATCAGCCATGAAGGCTGCTGCCCCTCTAATCAATGGTATAGCATCCCGCAATTTCTGTCTAGAGACTCTTTGTTCAATCTGTTGATCTAATTGATCAATCCAGACAAGCATGGATCTAGCAGCACATGTACAGGCAATTGCCGGTTTAAATGTGCCTGTGGAAGCTTCCCATGATCTTTTTAATGACGATTCCACTTTCTGGTCTAGAGGATCAGAGAGTAGGCCTGCATCCTTAACTGGTAAAGCGGATTGTTTTGAAGTGGAGGCGACCGCTGTGTCCACTTTAGGGATCTTAGTCCATGATATAAGTTCATCATTACTAAAGGGGTACTTCCTTTTGGAGGCTGACGGGAGAAAACCTCTCTGGTCTTGTTTTTCCCATTCTCTCTTTATCAATGCTTTAACCGCAGGGATTACTGGGAAAGCTCTCCTTTTCCTCTCCGCTAACCCTGCAAACATGATATCTTGCATCGTCTGGTCATCCTTTGTATCTTCACAACCTATTGTGTTTCTAATTGATTTTACTAGGTTGTCCACCCCATCAAGGGGAAAACAAGACCGACCTTCAATATCTGATGGTAATGAAGATGAAGATGAGGATGATGCGTGTGAAGAGTTGATTGCATGATCATCATCGGACTCAGAGCTGGACGCTATTTTTTCCCTACTAGTTCTCTTAAGGGGTACGTTGGCTTGGGTGATGGCTTGTAACTCTTCCCTGATTATGGCCCATATAGCCATAACGGACATAGATGGAGCCTGCATGGTTTCACTAATACATTGCTTGCAGAGTTTTTTAGGGTGAGAATCTGGGACAGGTTGATCACACAACGCACTGTTTATGTTTGGATTTTTGCTTCTTTTTGGCCTGGGGGAAAAATGATGTGGAAAAGAGTGTCAGCTTAATAGGTAGAGGGTTTTTACACTCACCCAGTGAAGCTCTATGGTACCGGATCAGGTGGCCGAAGCGCCGTTCTGGACCTGGAATCCGCAGCATCACTCTTACGGCTGACGTCTAAGGACCTCCTGCTGGCTGAATCACCCGCTGGGTCCACCGTCTTGCCTGGGGATGACATGTTGCATCGCCTGTGCGCCCGCAACCATCCCCATTTTTAAACAGAAGACCTGTTTTTTTTTTCTTTCTAGCAATGTACTGCACATGCGCGAACCGCGCTTTCCCCCACCGCTGTGCTGTATGCCCCGGAAGTGCTGTGATCACTTCCGGGCAGGTAATGGAGCTTTTCGTCAGTCTGTGCATGCATGGCTGCGTTCTCACCTCAGCCCGCACTATGGAGCGGCGGCATTCTCGGCTGCTGCTGCTGGAGACTGTGCGGCGGACTCCCGGACCCCCATATGCCGTCTGACGTCCCGGAGCTCTCTTTCAGCCCGCACCTCACTGCAGCGCTCCTCAGTGAGACTGGGCGGCCTCTCCCAGATCCAGTCCTCACTGTGCCGGACAGACGAGGGGGGAGCTGTCTAACGGAAACTCCCCCGACGCTGCATCTGGACCGCATCCCCTGCCGTTCCCGCAGAGACCGCACAGGCGGATGCCTTGACCCAGGTATGGTCTTCTGAGTATCCAGAGAACCAGTCCCCTGGGAACAGGAAACCTAAACTGAGGAGGAGAGGCAGAGCGCCCCTGTTATTCTTCTGTAGGTTTCCTGTTCCTTGGGGCGGATCCCTATCTCTCCAGTGGGTTCTGTCGCGGTGAAGGGTAAAATAATTATTTTTGTATCGCTTTATCCTGAGATCTATAACTTTTTTATTTTTTCACTGATGATGCTGTATAGTGGCACATTTTTTGTGGGACAAGATGACATTTTCAGCGGTACTATGTTTATTTATATCCATCTTTTTGATCGCGTGTTATTCCACTTTTTGTTCGGCGGTATGACGATAAAGCATTGTTTTTTGCTGTGGTTCCTTTTATGGGGTTCACTAAAGGTGTTAGCTAGTGGGACAGTTTTACTGGTCGAGTCTTTACGGATGCTGCGATACTAAATATGTGCATTTTTATTGTTTGTTTTTTATTTACATAAAGAAATGTATTTATTGTAAAAAAAAATATATATATATATATATATATATATATATATATATATATATATATATATATATATATTATTTTTTTTTTATTTTTTTTTTTTATTTATTTATGAATTTAAAAAAAATATATTTTTACACATGCTAATATTTTTTTTAACTTTTTTACATTGTACCAGGTTGGGATATCACTATATAAAGTCAGATCCTGATCTGACACTTTGCACTGCACTGTATCAGATCAGCCATCTGACAGACAGTGAAGGAGGCTTGCTGGTGCCTGCTCTCAGCAGGCACTGAGAAGCCACCTCCCTGCAGGACCCGGAAGGACCCTGGGGCCATCTTGGAGCCTAGGGTCTGAAAGGAGAACCTCAGGACAATGCGATCCCACCACGTTGTTCTGAGGGAAGCACACGCAGGGAGCCCGAGCCCTCCGCGATGCTTCTCTATTAGTGATGAGCGAAGAGCATTGTTGCACAGGTCTCCCCAAGCATGCTCGCTGGATCTCTGAGTATTTTGTAGTGCTTGGATATTTAGATCACCCGAGCATGCTTGGGGAGACCCAAGCAACAATGCTATCATTCATCGCTATTCTCTATGCCTCTGCTAGCACCGGAACGCTGTGATTTTGTTTGATCGCAGTATTGCGGGGTTAAAGTGCCGGGAGCGGGCCGTGACCGCTCTTGGCACTTAGTGTCGGGTGTCAGCTATGAGAATCAGTTGACACCTGGTCGCGATCAGCCACGCTTCCACCGTGAGTGCTGCTGATCGCCTTGGACGTACTATTCAGTCCATGGGAATTAAGTCTCAGGTCACATGGACAGAACAGTATGTCCATTGCCAGAAAGGGGTTAAAAAGAGAAAACACAGTAGTTTGACAATAAATGGTTTCATCCAACAACTAATTATGAGTGCAGAAAAACTTTTGGTGCTTTAATTCATATTCTCTGAAAAAAGGCAAAGAAAGCAAAAATTCTGCCTGGGTATGTAAATGTTTGAGCACAACTGTAAGCTGTGGTCACGCAAATGCCACTGGGACCTCAGCTTAAGTGGTAGCTAAGCTCACAGCCAGTGGCAGTTCCCACACCACCCCCAGTTGTTCAACCACATAAATGCCGATATCAATAGCGATCTCAGGATTTAGAAGGCTAGGAGAGGGAGGAGGCTCTTACTCCCACCCAATTGGCACACCCGTAATGTAATCATGAGACCCGATGGATGCCATGATAGTAGGAGGTCAAATAATGACCTCCTGATTTGTCAGATGCAGTGGCCCGTTAGACGATACCAGGTTCATGGTCTTAAAGGTGTTTGATTCTTGTATCACTAACAGATATACTGCATTGCAGTGCATGTGTATTGCAATGAATTATAGCAGTGAACAAAGCAACAAAAGTTAAAGTGCCATAGAGGGAATAAGTGGTACGAGCGATCACTTAGTAGGCTCTCCTCACTTGCACCAACATGAAGTTCTGCAGCGCCTGTAGACATGTAAGGTCAACTTGGCACAGTTTTACTCAGACACCCTCTGTTCCCATGGGCCCAGGAAGACACGGGAAGTGAGAGAATGTGGCCTATGCAGTCACCGATGTGGCACCACACTTGCTCAGAACCCGCTCAGGCCCCTTTCACTAGCATTAGTGAAACAGTGCCTGGTCAGCCCAGTAGGACTGCTACCAGTTCCTCTTTAGATATAAGCCCGGTCCATTACCAGGATTATATAAGGCCAGAAAGCAACCCCAGTAGCATGGAAAGTTTATTCAAGATTATTGACGTATGGATTCGTGGATCGGGTTAAAAGAGCAAAGCAAGGTTAAATTATATACTCAATTGACTTAAGGGCACACTAGACAAAATACTATCTATGTCAGACATGTGGGTGCTAACTGCAGTTTAGGCACACTGTGGGGCTCGAGGAGGAGGGAATATTTGGATTTGGGAGCACAGATTTCACTGGATTTCTTTTGGTGGGAACCATGTCACTTTTCCATGGTGCTTGTGCTACCATTAATGTGGATACCACCCATGTTTCTATTAAGGGTTGGGTTGAGTAGAATCTTTTATTGCTATTTGGGGTACAGAACATTTTGGATCACATTTATCCTGTGCTCTACACTGAGCACTTACATGGAGGTTTCTACCTAAATCTACAAAATACTTCATTAGGATGAAAGCAAGAGGGATCCATTCACTGTGTGGCTTCCATTCGGCATTGTCCAGCTTTAAAGAGGTGCCTGTAGTTGACCATGCTTTTATGTACTCCTAAAAAGACAGGCACTGCCAGATCATAGCCCAGGCAGAATCCACAGTGTCTCCATCTACCTCATTGTAGGGAATCTTCTGCTAGAGGTCCCATCTGAATCACATATTTCAGAGATGTACATACAGTACATGGAAACCCCGGTGTAAGCTTTTAGTGTTGAGTGCTAAGTGTTGGGGTCTCAGTTGACGGGGGTAGCCGAGACCCCAAAGAACATGATCGGAGTTGGTTTTTACTGACCCCTGTTTTGCGATCACCGGTAATTAATCGTTTACTGACGACTGCAAAAACAAAAAAAAAGCGGCGTGTCATTCTTTGTCCTCTGATGTGATCGCACATCAGAGGACAAAGAAATAGGGGGATCGGGGACCCCGTTATACTTACCAGTGTCCCTGGGTCCTCCTGCATACCCTCCTGGCTGCCGGTTTCTTCCTCCGGGAAGAAAATGGCGTGTGCATGCGTAGTGCGCCCGACGTGATGTGCTGGCCAGCAGAGGAAGATTCTTCCTCTTGTTTTATTTTGGTCACTGTGAGATCCTATCACAGTAATCAAAATGAAAAAAAGTAAATAACCCCCCTTGATCACCCCTTTAGTTAGGAAAAAATAATAAAATAAAAAAAGTATGTATTTCTATTTTCCAATTAGGGTTAGGGTTAGGGCTAGGGTTAGGGTTAGGGCAAGGGTTAGGGTTGTGGCTAAAGTTAAGGTTAGGGTTGGGGCTAAAGTTAGGGTTAGGACTAGGGTTAAGGTTGGTGCTAAAGTTAGGGTTGGGGTTAAAGTTAGGGTTAGGGTTGGTGCTAAAGTTAGGGTTAGGGCTAAAGTTAGGGTTAGGGTTGGGGCTAAAGTTAGGGTTAGGGCTAGGGTTGGGGCTAAAGTTAGGGTTAGTTTGGGGGGTAAAATTAGGGTTACGGTTGGGGCTAAAGTTAGGGTTACAGTTGGGGCTAAAGTTAGGGTTAGAGTTGGGATTAGGGTTAGGGATTAGGCAATATATAAATAGAAAAATACGGGGGCCAAAGGCCCAGTCAGCTCACCAACAGACCACAGGAGCACGTGAACCCGTCCTGACCCAGACGTAGCAACAGCTGAAGACGTAAGAAATGTGAAGATTGTTCCAGCTCCTTTCCGATTAAAAGTCCTTTATTGATCCATATCCTCAAAAATCATCCCTGCACAAAAGGGAATGTGAAAAGCAACAAAAACCTGCTAATAGCAACGTGTTTCGATCTAAAAGATCTTCATCATGGCTATCAGCTAAAGTTAGGGTTAGGGTTGGGGCTAAAGTTAGGGTTATGGTTGGGGCTAAAGTTAGGGCTAGAGTTGGGATTAGGGTCAGGGATTAGGGTTTGGATTAGGGTAAGGGTTGGTGTTAGGGTTAGGGTTGGCATTAGGGTTATGTTTGGGATTAGGGTTAGGTTTGGGATTAGAGTTAACGTTAGGGTTGGGATTAGGGTTAGGGTTAGGTTTGAGGTTAGGATTGAGATTATGATTGGGGGTGTGTTGGGCTAAGGGATTTGATTAGGGTTAGGGTTGGGATTAGAGGTGTTTTGGCGTTAGGGTTGTGATTAGGGTTATGGTTCGGGTTGGGATTAGGGTTAGGGGTGTTTGGGGGTTAGGGTTTTAATTAAGGTTATGGATTGGGATTAGCGTTAGGGGTGTGTGGGGGTTACGGTTGGAGTTAGAATTGCGGGGTGTCCACTGTTTAGGTACATCAGGGGGTCTCAAAACGTGACAGCCAATTTTGCGCTCAGAAAGTCAGATGGTGCTCCCTCCCTTCTGAGCTCTGCTGTGTGCCCAAACAGTAGTTTACCCCCACATATGGGGGTATCAATGTACTCAGGACTAATTGGACAACAACTTTTGGAGTCCAGTTTCTCCTGTTACCCTTGTGAAAATAAAAAAATTGGGGGCTAAAAAATCATTTTTGTGGGAAAAAAAAGATTTTTTATTTTCATGGCTCTGCGTCAAACTTCTGTGAAGCACTTGGGCCTTCAAAATGCTCACAACATATCTAGATAAAATCCTTGGGGGGGTCTTATTTCCAAAATAGGGTCACTTGTGGGGGGTTTGTACTGTTTAGGTACATCAGGGGCTCTGAAAATGCAACATGACACTTGCAGACCATTCCATAAAAGTCTGCATTTTAAAACGTCACTGCTTCCCTTCCGAGCCCTGATGTGTGCCCAAAAAGTGGTCTAACCCACATATTGGGTATCAGCGTACTCGGAACAAATTGGACAACAAATTTTACGGTCTAATTTCTCCTGTTACCCTTGGGAAAATAAAATTCCATTTTTGTGGAATTTTTTATTTATTTTCATGACTCAGCATTATAAACTTCTGTGAAGCACTTGGGCATTCAAAGTGCTCACCATACATCTAGATAAGTTCCTTGGGGGGTTTAGTTTACAAAATGGGGTCACTTGTGGGGGGGTTTCTACTGTTTAGGTACATCAGGGGCTCTGCAAACACAACATATCGCCTGCAGACCATTCTATCAAAGTCTGCATTCCAAAACGGCGTGCCTTGCCTTCCGAGCTCTGCCATGTGCCCAAACAGTGGTCCCCCACATATGGGGTTTCAGCATACTCAGCATAAATTGCACAATAAATTTTTGGGTCCAATTTCTGTTTCCCTTGTGAAAGTAAAAATCTGGGGGTGAAAAGATCATTTTTGTGGAAAAAATATGATTTTTTTTTATTTTCATGGCTGTAAAATTATAAACTTCTGTGAAGCAGTTGGGAGTTCATAGTGCTCACCACACATCTAGATAAGCTTTTTGGGGGGGTCTAGTTTCCAAAATTGGATCACTTGTGGGGGGTTTCTACTGTTTAGGTACATCAGGAGCTCTGCAAATGCAACATGACGCCCGCAGGTCATTCCATCAAAGTCTGCATTTTAAAATGTCACTACTTCCCTTCCGAGCCCCGATGTGTGCCCAAACAGTGGTCCCCCCCACATATGGTGTACTGAAGTCAAACTGGACAACAAATTTTGGGGTCCAGTTTCTCCTGTTACCCTTGAGAAAATAAAAAATTGCGAGCTAAAAAATCATTTTTGAGGGAAAAAAAGGATTTTTTATTTTCACAGCTCTACGTTATAAATTTCTGTGAAGCACTTGGGGGTTCAAAGTGCTCACCACACATCTAGATAAGTTCCTTAATGGGTTTAGTTTCCAAAATGGGGTCACTTGTGGGGGGGTTTCCACTGTTCCGGCACATCAGGGGCTCTCCAAACGCGACATGGCGTCCGATTTCAATTCCAGCCAATTCTACATTGAAAAAGTCAAACGGAACTCCTTCTCTTCCAAGCTCTGCCATGCGCCCAAACTGTGGACCCCCACATATGGGGTACCGGCGTACTCAGGACAAATTGCACAACAACTTTTGTTGTCTAATTTCTCCTGTTACCCTTGCGAAAATAAAAATTTGGGGGTGAAAAGATCATTTTTGTGTAAAAAATGTGATTTTTTTAATTTCACGGCCCTACGTTATAAACTTCTGTGACGCACTTGGGGGTTCGAAGTGCTCACCACACATCTAGATAAGTTCATTAAGGGGTCTAGTTTCCAAAATGGTGTCACTTGTGGGGGATTTCTACTGTTTAGGCACATCAGGGACTCTCCAAATGCAACATGGTGTCCGATCTCAATTCCAGCCAATTCTGCATTGAAAAAGTCAAACGGTGCTCCTTCTCTTCCAAGCCCTGCCGTGCACCCAAACAGTGGTTTACCCCCACATATGGGGTATCGGCGTACTCGGGAGAAATTGCACAACAAATTTTGTGGTTCATTTTCTCTTTTTTGGTTCTGAAGTAAAATGTTTGCAAAAAAAAGGTAAATGTTCATTTTTTCCTTCCACATTGTTTCAGTTGCTATGAAGCACGTCAAGGGTTAATAAACTTCTTGAATGTGGTTTTGAGCACCTTGAGGAGTGTAGTTTTTAGAATGGTGTCAAGTTTGGGTATTTTCTGTCATGTACACCCCTCAAAGTGACTTTAAGGCCGGCCTCACACTAGCGAGTTTTACGGACGTAAGAGAGGTGCAGAAAATACGGATTGCATACGGTACAATGCTTCTCTATGCCCCTGCTCCTATCAGCCGTATTTTACTGATCCGTATTATGCGGTCTTCTACGACCGTAGAAAATCGCAGCATGCTGCGTTTGTCACCGTATTGCGCAAAAAATCCGCCAATGAAAGTCTATGGGGGCCAGAAAAATACGGATTACACACGGACCAGCAGTGTGACTTGCGAGAAATATGCAGTGGTGTTAAAGCCGGCAATTCAGCGCTGGTGTACAGTAAAATCACACTGACAGCTTACAATAGAATATGTAGAATAAATGTGTACACATAGAATAGGTATATATATATATATATATATAAATATATATATGTCATTGAGACACATATATTTATATATATTAAACAGCGCTAGATAGCTTTAAAGCCGGTAATTCAATTGCCGGCTTTTGCTATCTCCTTCCTAAACCCGACATGATATGAGACATGGTTTACATACAGTAAACCATCTCATATCCCCATTTTTTTGCATATTCCACACTACTAATGTTAGTAGTGTGTACGTGCAAAATTTGGGTGCTCTAGCTATTAAATTTAAGGGTTAAATGGCGGAAATAATTGGCGTGGGCTCCCGCGCAATTTTCTCTGCCAGAGTAGTAAAGCCAGTGACTGAGGGCAGATATTAATAGCCTGGAGAGGGTCCACGGTTATTGGGTCCCCCCCCCCCCCCATCCTGGCTAAAAACTTTCCTGGAAAGGTCCCAGGTTCGAGTTCATATGAGGACAACCAGCAGAGGGCGCATCACTGCGAATGAAGGTAACTATGGGTCATTGACCTACATTACCTTCATTCCCCGGGGTTTTACAGGCACGAGCACAGCTGCATTATAGCAGAGCTCCTGCCTGTAAAATATTTTAACCCCTTCAGATGGATTTACATCGTGGGATGTTACAGATCATCGGAAGGTATGTATATTGTTGGTTTATTATTTTTCCTTTGTTACAGAGCGAGGGTCTTCAGGTGGATTGAGAGAGCAATAAAATATTAAAACAACCTGTGTGTTTATTTCATTAAAATAATTTTTAATAATATGTGTGTGTGTTTTTTAACCATTTCATGCTATTGGATTAATAATGGATAGGTGTCATAATTGACGCCTCTCCATTATTAATCTGGCTTAATGTCACCTTACAATAGCAAGGTGACATTAACCCTTCATTTCCCCATATCCCACCACTACACGGGAATGGGAAGAGAGTGGCCAAGTGCCAGAATAGGCGCATCTTACAGATGTGCCTTTTCTGGGGTGGCTGGGGGCAGATGTTTTTAGCCAGGGGGGGGGGGGGGGCAAATAACCGTGGACCCTCTCCAGGCTATTAATATCTGCCCTCAGTCACTGGCTTTACTACTCTGGCAGAGAAAATTGCGCAGGAGCCCACGCCATTTTTTTCCGCCTGTATATATATACATTATATATATATATATATATATATATATATATATACAGTATATATGTTTTTATGATTTTTTGAGAACATGGATCCATTGTATGTCCGTGTGTCGGTTTTGCAAGCCTGCGAGAAAATCTCGCAGTATGGATGCCATACGGATTACATATGGAGGATGCCATGCGCAAAATGCACTGACACACCCTGCCTACGGAGGAGATACGGACCACTATTTTAGGGACTTTTCTGCGTATTACGGCCGTAAATTACGGACCGTATTTTTATACACTAAGTGTGACGCCGGCCTAAATGTGAGATGGTCCCTTTAAAAAATGGTTTTGTAAATTTTGTTGTAAAAATTAGAAATCGCTGGTCAAATTTTAACCCTTATAACTTCCTAATGAAAAAAATTTGTTTCCAAAATTGTGCTGATGTAAAGTAGACATGTGGGAAATGTTATTTATTAACTATTTTGTGTGACATATCTCTGTGATTTAAGGGCATAAAAATTTAAAGTTTGAAAATTGCTAAATTTTAAAACATTTTCGCCATATTTCCGTTTTTTCATAAATAATCGCAAGTAATATCGAGGAAATGTTACCACTAACGTGAAGTACAATATGTCACGAAAAAACCTTCTCAGAATCAGCGGGATTTGCTAAAGCGTTCCAGAGTTATAACCTCATAAAGTGACAGTGGTCAGAATTGTAAAAATTGGCCCGGTCATTAAGTGTCAAATTGGCTCTGTCGCTAAGGGGTTAATGTTTTGTCTCTTTTTACACAATAAAAACAATTTTATAGAAAAAATATTGTTTTCTTATCGCTGTATTCTGAGCTATTGTATTTTTGCGCTGATGGAGCTATATGGCAGCTTGTTTTTTGCGGGTCAAGATGATGATTCCAGCAATGCCATTTTTGTTTACATTGATCTTTTTGATTTCACTTTATTCCACATTTTTTTCCAGCAGTATGATGACACTTTTTTTTTTTTATGGTGTTCACTGTAGAGTAGTGTTAGCATAAGTTTTAGTTGTCTGATTACTGGTCTCATGCTTTGCAATGCACCAGCAATGTAATGTATGACACTTGTCAGATTACACTGGTAGATTGCCTGTTAGACCCTGCCACCATCCCTTGCACACCAGGAATTAATTTGACCTCCTGGTGCCAGGACAACCATCAGCTCAATGTAATATTCTCAGAAGGGGGGGGGAGGGGGCTGATGGGGCTGATGGAGAGGAAGGACACTTTCTGTCACAACTTTCGCTAGTGCAGGCAATGGCCCTTGATGCAGGAACTGACTCATTTTCATGACGTGCTATATCCGTCATTGGTTATTAAGGGGTCAAGAGCACATAAATTAAAAGTTGAAAAATGAAGAACTTTTAAATGTTTTTATGAAATTTAAGATATTTTCCTAAAAAATGCAAACAATGTTTACCTAAATTTAACTGAATTTGCAGTAAGTAAAAAAATGCCTTAAAACATTATTCTGCCATTTGGCAAATATTAATAATTATGGTAATCTTAATTGACCTAAAATGGGAAAGGTTTATTCTGATTTCATGTCAGATATTGAGAAAAACATAAATATGTGTCTTTTTACATACTGTATGTAAGCTTCTTGTTTCAACTGTATGTGTTCCATACAGGCAGTAGTGGCAGTTCATAAATGTGTAAGGGGTGAACAAGGACCGGTTTGTGCCCACACTTCCCTATGTTGATATGTTCTATAATGCTGCTAAATTGTGTGTATTATAATATGACTCTGTGTAAAGTATATTCCTTGTACTGTATAAATGTAGGGAGAGTGTAGGATTTGGATTAGCCCACTAGAGGGGGCATAATAGAGTAGAGTAAGACCAATAGGATTTAGCTTATTAGGAGGGGCCAACTGAGTGTAAGTGAGAGAGCTTGAGTTAGGCTATGTGCACACGTTGCGGATTAGGCTTAGGAATTTCTGGTGCGGATTCTGCTTCTCCTGGCAGAAAACGCATCTGCGGATTTGTCACTTTTTTTGTGCGGTTCCGCAGCGTTTTTTGTGCGTTTTTGCTGCGGTTTTATTGCGGATTTGCTGTGTTTTTTACCCCTGCAGTTTTCTATAATGGAATGGGTACAAAAACGCTGCAGATTCACAAAAAAGAAGTGACATGCTACTTCTTTTAAACCGCAGCGTTTCCGCAGCGGATTTTCCCGCAAAGTGTGCACAGCATTTTTTTTTCTCATTGATTTACATTATACTGTAAATAAATTGCGGATCTGCAGCGTTTCTGCACCTCAAAAACGCTGCGGACCTGCAGAGAATCCGCAACGTGTGCACATACCCTTAAGTCAATTGGGGCTGGGAGCCCGGACAAGTCAGTCGAGTCCCGCAACGTTTAAGCAAGGAGCCCAGTCGTCCAGGGCCTATGGGCTGATAGTAACATTGTAGTGGCGGAATACAGGGCAGCATCAAGATGGTAGCAGCTAACTTCGAGGGAACGATCCCAAATGTCTGGCGCGAAATGGACAGGGGATTCCTGAAGCAGGTTGGTCTGGCCAGTCACGATGCTGTGGTACCGAAGGTGACGGTACGAACCTGTGATATTCCTGGAGGAGTGAGGGACAGCACAGGGAAAGGAAAAGTTATAATCTGTGGAGAATTGTGTGCTGTGTTTGTGACGAAACTGGATGAGCTGTGTAAAGAACCGAGTAAAGTTGTTTTGTTGGAACTGGATATGGGCTCTGACTGTCATTGCAAGATATTTAAAGGAAGAAGGCCCCAGCAGACCGGAATGGACTCTGATGTGCAAGTAAGTGAATCACCAAGGGCACAACAGAAGGGACAATGTGTTTGTGGCACCCCTAGGGGTATTTGCCACAAAAATAGTTACTGACAGTAAATACAAATACTAAAATAGCAAGACTGCACTACCACCTCCGGCCAGAAGTGGGAGCTCCAGAGACTCCCCTTGATCCATTCTGGTCTGAGAGAAGAAATGGCAGTTGGGCCAAGGAGCTGAAAGTGAGAGGTCATACAGTTGAATCTCTAACAGCCCTGTGACTGTTACCAGGTCTAAATCACCGGCCTGAGGAGAAGAGGGATAGAGAAAAAGGACATTGTGAGAACCGGGTAGCATTAATCACTACCCAGAACAGGCGCAAAGACGGATACCGGATCCGTGGCTGTATTCATTATATATAATACAGCAACCGGAAAAACATGAGGTGATATCAGCTTCACTAGGGCCGGACGCAGCAACAGACACAGAGTTCAGCGGTACTCCCGGAGGGGGTAAACCGATAAAAGGACTCGGGTTGCCCGTCGAACCAGGACCCGGAGGGGACAGATTGGGCCGGAAGCCAGTTCACATACAGCAGCAGGGCCACACAGAAATTGCGCACAATAAGAGGCGAAGACCCCGGCAGGGTCAAAGTAACTCAGAGTTCCCATACAGACTCCGGTGACAGGACTGGTTGTAAATCCTTTTATGTTAAAGTAAACTGGTTAAACGTTTCAGTGCCTCAGTCTTTCATTTGGACAATAGCCATCTATCCAGGATCGGGATCGTCACCGCTGGGAGAACCTGCTGCTGATCAAGTAAGTGCCTGTCCCCTCATGATACCCCTTACACTGTGCATTGCCTGAGGCCACAGCACCGGGTCAAGCCACCCGTGACATCCCCCTCAAGAGACAGACTCCATTGGTCCGGTGCTGGGTATCCCGGTCTCCTGGGCGTCACAATTGGCGTCACGAACAGGATGCAGCCAGCCCGTATACCGGGTATTGTGTGCCATGATTGGAGTCCAAAATTGTGAAAACTTGGATGAAAAATCTTGAAAATTGACTTTATTAAAGAAAATTCCATTTCCCATTGAAAACTATTGAAAGTGACTTTTCCCCATTGGTTATAATGGAGTAAAGATGGCCGCCATCCCCTGAGGTAATCACCTCATAACCGTTAGGCACGAGACTGTTAATTGAGCTACGCCATCACCTGAGCCCCAGTCTAACTGAAAAACTTCAGAATCCGCCATTACAGAGCGCGCGGCGGGTGGGAGCAGCAGGGGGCGTGTCATTGTGGGCGGCACCAAGCTGAGCGCTCTGACGTCAGAGCAAGGGGAAAACCGATCCTGCTGCACAGCGGAACGAATCTACACTATCCCGACGGAAGCGGAGGACCGGAAGGGTCCGGATTAACTAAGGGGGCACAGTATGTCGCAGCACGGAGACGCCGCAGCACCCGGCGACGCTAATGCAGCTGAAAGACAGAGTGTCGATAGAGAGTCCGGTAGCGCAGCGGTGCAAGGAGTGGCGCCCATCATGCCGGTGCTGATGCCATATACCCCGGGTGGTCCATGGCTTCCAATGTATGAAGGTGAGCCTAATACCCTTGACGATTTCAGAGAAAAGATGCTGGCCCATTTTGACATGTTCCCCGTGGGTGAAGTTCAGCGTGTTAGTCTCCTGATGATGCAGTTAAGTGGCCATGCTAAGCGAGAAGTCACAGCATGGGCAGCTGATCTAAAAGGCACTGTTGAACGCATATTTGCTGGATTAAAAGCTACATTTGAAACCACTGCCAGCAGCAAAGCTAAAGTACGATTCTTTAATTGCAAACAAAAAGTTAATGAGTGCGTGAGAGACTTTGCCTTAAACCTGCAGGAAGCCCTTAAATCACTTACACTGGCTGAACCCATTTTTAACACCGGAGCGGATAAACTGCTAAGAGATCAATTTATTGAGGGACTCTACACCCCTTCTCACTGGGGGCATGTGAGCATGCTTGTTTTTAAGAACCCTGAATTGACATTTGCCCAATTAAAGGAGAGCGTTATACGTCTCCAGCTGGCAGAAGCACCTCGGGATCAGGAGCCTGCACAACTCATGGCAGAGGCTCCTCAACAACATGGAGTACCAGTGACATCAGCTATGTCCGGGGCCATTGCTAAGCCCCTGGGACCCAGTACTAATGAGGCTCTTCAACAAAAGCTTGACTCTTTAACTGATGTTGTTGCTTCAATGGCTAAAACCATGCAGGAGATGAGAGGACCCAAGATGGAGTTGGCAAACCGTAGAGAAGATGTTCCATGGATGAGACTCCGGAGATACCCGACATGGAGAGGACGACCCCGCGACCGCTACCAACCGGATGGACAGCCCATTTGCCGCCGTTGCCAGCAGCCAGGCCACTTTGCACGAGATTGTGATTTAAATGGGAATCCCCTGGGAATGCGGGCCGCTTCACAGGAATGAACTTTCAAGGCCCAGCACCCTGGCACGACAGGTACATCGGAGGACGACCCATTATCCCTATCGTGCTGGACGGAATTCCTCTCAACGCTTTGCTGGACACAGGTTCCCAGATTTCATCTATACCGTATATCCTTTATAAGAGGTACTGGGCTGATGCAGATATTGATAAAGGGCCCTCTGATGTTGAACTAGATATATGGGCCAGTAATGGTAAGTTGGTACCGAAACTAGGATTCAGGGAGATGACCATAAAGATTGGTAAAGTAGAACTGAAGAAACGGGGTATAATTGTTGTTGATGTTGACCGGCGGAACTGTGAACCAACTGTATTGATAGGAATGAATGTGTTAGAGAACTGCTTTTCCGAAGTCATTTCTGTCTTACAGCAAATTGCTGAAACTGCCCAATCTTGCCAGCAGAGAGTTCTCCGGAGGGAAATAAAAGTATTGATGTTAAGGCAACAGGTAGAAGTTGCAGGTGGAGAAATCGGCAGTTTGAGGGTAAGTGATCCAACGTCTATTGTAATCCCACCAAAAACAGAAATGCTGGTATGGTGTAGAGCAGCCATTGGTACTAAGGGACGAGATTATCAAGCCTTAATAGAACCAGTGTACACCGACAGCAGGCCCACTATACTCACAGCACGAGGGGTAGTCGAGGTACACCGGGGACGAGTGCTGGTACGACTTTTGAACTGTGGAGAGGAAGAGGTCACTTTGCCAAGGTATGCTACAATGGCAAAGCTATATACTGTTGACAACAATGCCATCACAACCATTGAGCCCTTAGAACCAACCTGTCAGGTGGAAGGCAATGGCTCAGATGGAGAAATGGAGGATTGGTGCCAACAGCTACACGTGGGCATAAATTCAACACCTACCCATCAAAAACAAGGGGTGTATAGGCTAGTGATGGAATATGAACAAGTCTTCAGTAAACACCCATTGGACTTCGGACGGATAGAAGGGGTAGAACACACAATCCCCACCGGTGACCATCCCCCAATAAAAGAAAGATATAGACCCATACCGCCCGCTCACTATCAATGTGCAAAAGATATGCTGAGGGAGATGAAACAGGCCGGGGTAATAAGAGACAGCTGTAGCCCCTGGGCGGCCCCTCTAGTGATTGTCAAAAAAAAAGACGGAACCATGAGAATGTGCGTAGACTACCGGCGGATTAATAACATCACCCATAAAGACGCCTACCCCTTGCCTAGGATAGAAGAGTCCTTGACCGCTTTGAAATCTGCTAATTATTTTTCCACCTTAGACTTAACAAGCGGGTATTGGCAAGTCCCTGTGGCTGAGAGAGATAAGGAAAAGACGGCATACACCACACCAATGGGTCTAAGTGAATTTAATCGCATGCCGTTCGGACTCTGCAATGCATCCGATACCTTCCAGCGGCTGATGGAATGCTGCCTCGGACACAAGAACTTCGAGACCGTCCTCCTGTACCTAGATGATGTGATCGTCTACTCAAAGACTTACGAACAACACTTAAAAGACTTGGCAGAAGTGTTCGAAGCCTTATCCAGGTATGGCATGAAAATCAAGCCATCCAAATGTCACCTTCTCAAGCCAAAGGTACAGTACCTGGGACACATCGTGAGTTCGGAGGGAGTAGCACCGGATCCCGAGAAAATAACCGCCATAAGGGATTGGCCGAGACCTACCAGCGCAAAAGAAGTGAGGCAATTCCTGGGATTGGTGGGTTACTATCGCAGATTTATAAAAGGATTTACCAAGTTGGCAGCACCCTTGCAAGACGCCTTGGTAGGGCAGACGAAGAAACCTTCAAACCGAAACCCTCCTTTCCAGTGGAACGACGAAAGGGAAGACTCCTTTGAACAACTAAAGAAGGCACTAACCGGAGAAGAGGTTCTGGCATACCCAGATTACCATCAACCTTTCATCCTCTACACCGATGCCAGTAATGTGGGACTAGGAGCGGTGCTGTCACAAAAGCAAGAAGGTCGGGAGAAAGTCATCGCCTTTGCAAGTAGAAAGCTCCGGCCTACTGAAAGAAATCCAGAAAATTGTAGCTCCTTCAAATTGGAACTACTGGCAGTAGTTTGGGCTGTGACTGAACGTTTTAAACACTATCTGGCCGCTGCAGAATTTATTGTCTATACTGACAACAATCCGTTGACCCACCTGGACACAGCCAAATTAGGTGCGTTAGAACAGCGATGGATAGCCCGGTTATCTAATTACAACTTCAAGATCAAGTATCGAGCAGGTCGCAAGAATGGAAATGCTGATGCCCTATCCCGGATGCCACACTTGAGAGATGTAGAAGAAGAAACGGGGGAGCTTGAAGAAATTGAACTACCAGCCTTCCATCATCCCAAGGCAAAACATCATCAGTCAAGTACCTATCAGAAACAACAAGAGGTGAATTTTAATCCGTTAGCACACCATAGATGGGCTGACACCCAAGACAGCAATCCGGCTGTGAAGTTGGTGAAGGAACTGTTAACTGAGCAAAGTGCATATCCCGATGAGGATGCCCCAGAAGAGACGCATCAACTCTGGAAAGAGAGAGGCAAAATGTTCCTATATCAAGAGAAGCTCTGTAGAAGGTACACCAATCCGAAAACACATGAATTGGTTTGGCAGATTATCGTGCCTAAACAAGATGTCAAGATGGTCCTCGAAGCTTACCATAATGGTGCTGGTCACTTCGGTTGGAAAAAGTTAGAAGTACTTCTAAGAGAAAGATTTTATTGGGTCGGGATGAGAAAATCAATCGAACAGTGGTGCAGAAACTGTGGCCCGTGCAACCTCAGAAGAAACGATCAAAAGAACCAAAGAGCACCACTGCAGCCCATAATCACCAAACAACCACTTGAACTTGTAGCCATGGACCACGTGAAGTTGACACCAAGCCGGTCCGGCTATGTCTATGCCTTGACCATCGTGGACCATTATTCACGCTTCTTGGTAGTAGTACCCGTAAAAGATCTGACAGCAAAAACAGCAGCCAAAGCGTTCCAAACGTACTTTTGTAGACCCCATGGATATCCGGAACAGGTTCTCACCGACCAAGGTACAGCCTTTGAATCAGAGATCTTCAGAGAATTCTGTAATATGTATGGTTGCAAAAAGATCCGGACGACGGCCTATCATCCACAAACAAACGGCTTATGCGAGAAGATGAACCATATTGTAATAGACCTACTAAAGACTTTACCTGAGACAGAAAGGAATCTTGGCCAGAGAAATTGCCTGACTTGGTGGATCTATATAATCATGTCCCGGTGAGCTCCACCAACTGCACCCCAGCTTACCTTATGCGTGCAAGACCCGGCCAATTACCAATCGATCTAGAAATGGGAATTCTGAAACCAGACGCAGAAGTTCAAGACTCCAATTGGGATATCATACGGCAAAAGCAGTATCGCCAAGTGCAAGAGAGTGTGGAAAGAAGCCTTCAGCAAACTAGAGAAAGACAAGAGCGAACTTTCAACCAGAATGCTCTAGCGACCCCATTAAGACCGGGTGACCAAGTGCTCAAGAGAAATTGTCGAACCAATAAACTGGACAATCAGTGGGAAGCCGTACCCTACACAGTTCTACCAACAAGAGTGGATAATCCTAAAATGTGTCTCATTAGCAAAAACGGAGGCTTAACATCTGTACTAGTGTCAAGAGACAATCTTAAATTATGTCCGGAAGCATTGAAAGAGCCAGACGTTGTCCAGCCAGAACCAGAAGTTATTCAACCCATACAGGTTCAACCAGTAAAGAAAAAAGAAGAGGAAGTGTATCACACCTGTACAGGAGACTTTCCCAAAACCCTACTAACATACCATGGTGCAGTAGTGGTTCCCATGGTGGCCTTTTACCCAACACCGAACCCAATACCAGAAGTCCCAAGACAGGAAGAGGCTGACCCCGTACTACAGGAGGTTCCAGGCCAGGAAGAACAGATTCCTGGTCAGAGTAATCCCATTCACGGTGGACTTGCCAACTCCATAGTCGTGGAATTATCTTTAGCAGAGCGGGCAGATACTACATCCGCAGTAGACAGTAGTACACCACATGAAGAGACACCGCTATTACGTAGATCACAGCGTAGTACCCAGGGTCAATTACCGGCCAGGTATGCAGATTACCAACTATAAAGCTCATAATGTGAATTGTATATATGTTATGCCGTATATAGTTAAACAGAAAATGTAGTATAGTCATTGTTATCAGTCTGCAACGTTTAAGCCCAGTGCCTACAGAGACTTGTCTGTATGAACTTCTTGCATATTCTTGAACTTTTTATCAGCCCGGAGGCACTAAATCAAAGCTCCGGAAAGACTGCTTTTTGAACTTTGCTTTTTGCTCTTTTTGAACTTTCTTTAGACTTTATATTGATAACTCCGTTGGAAAAATGGAACTAAATTCCTGGACACTAAGTACAGTGCCTTTCCTAATACCTTCAAGGATAGACTGTATTACTGGACGCTATTTGAAGTGACTTTTTACAGAACTCTATTTTTGTTTCCTTGAGTGGTTTTTGTAACTTTTCATTTTTAAGACTCTGTACATATTAATTGTTATTTCAAAATGTTATTGTCCCACAGTCCCGGAGTACTGTTCTTAACTAAGGGGGAATGTGGCACCCCTAGGGGTATTTGCCACAAAAATAGTTACTGACAGTAAATACAAATACTAAAATAGCAAGACTGCACTACCACCTCCGGCCAGAAGGGGGAGCTCCAGAGACTCCCCTTGATCCATTCTGGTCTGAGAGAAGAAATGGCAGTTGGGCCAAGGAGCTGAAAGTGAAAGGTCATACAGTTGAATCTCTAACAGCCCTGTGACTGTTACCAGGCCTAAATCACCGGCCTGAGGAGAAGAGGGATAGAGAAAAAGGACATTGTGAGAACCGGATAGCATTAATCACTACCCAGAACAGGCGCAAAGACGGATACCGGATCCGTGGCTGTATTCATTATATATAATACAGCAACCGGAAAAACGTGAGGTGATATCAGCTTCACTAGGGCCGGACGCAGCAACAGACACAGAGTTCAGCGGTACTCCCGGAGGGGGTAAACCGATAAAAGGACTCGGGTTGCCCGTCGAACCAGGACCCGGAGGGGACAGATTGGGCTGGCAGCCAGTTCACATACAGCAGCAGGGCCACACAGAAATTGCGCACAATAAGAGGCGAAGACCCCGGCAGGGTCAAAGTAACTCAGAGTTCCCATACAGACTCCGGTGACAGGACTGGTTGTAAATCCTTTTATGTTAAAGTAAACTGGTTAAACGTTTCTGTGCCTCAGTCTTTCATTTAGACAATAGCCATCTATCCAGGATCGGGATCGTCACCGCTGGGAGAACCTGCTGCTGATCAAGTAAGTGCCTGTCCCCTCATGATACCCTTTACACTGTGCATTGCCTGAGGCCACAGCATCGGGTCAAGCCACCCGTGACATCCCCCTCAAGAGACAGACTCCATTGGTCCGGTGCTGGGTATCCTGGTCTCCTGGGCGTCACATGTTTATGTGTCGGAGGGCCAGAGTGTGACATTGCTGCCGCTCTCAGCCACAACTACCCCCCTGGCCTCCGTTACAAATTCACAAGTATTTGGGGTAACTAACAGCTGCCTAACAATTGTTTTAGCGTTGTTGGCTGGAAGCAGACAGGTAAGTTGCATTGTTTGGCTGTAATCACACCAGCACATGGCATCGGATACGATATGCTAATTACCTTCTGCTCCAGCTCTGCTGTGAGCGTAAGCCGAGTGTAATGCTACTGTGTCCGATCCTCTCACAGGAGAGAATCGCAGCACAGGTGCGGAGGAGACTAATAAAGTAATTTCTCCATCTCCTCCATTGCCTGTCTCGGCGTATATCGGACTGCGCTGTGATGACATCCAAGTGCAGTCTGATTTTTAACACGCACCCATAGACTTGTATGGGTGAAAGTGAGTCGAGTCTCACTGCCAATCTCAACATGCTGCGATTGTTGACTCATGCTAAATTAGCATGAAAAAATAATTGCAGATGTGAGAATCCCCACAGAATAACACTGGGCCGTGTTATACGCTAGTGTGACCCTGGCCTTACAATGATGCTAGTAAACACTATGGAGAACTTTCTTTGACAGGAAACTGAAGGCTGTTTCAGCCAGACACTAGTGTCTTCTAATTGGATTAGGCAGCCAGATCAGCCATCATAATAGAAATGGCCGTCTTTTAAGAGAAATTATGCAAACTATTTATGACTGCATCTATATCTTAGCAGGCATCACAAGTTGCTATGGGACAATGAATACTGTAGCATAGAGGGGTGTCTCCATTGATGTTGCTATTAGTGATGAGCGAGCGTTCTCAGATAAGATGTTTCCCAAGCATGCTCGTGTGATAATAGAGTATCTTTCAGCTGTTCAACAGCCGAAACACATGCAGGGATTGCCTGTTTGTTAGGTTTGCTAGTTCGCCCATCACTAGTTGCTATTAGTGATGAACGAGTGTACTCGTTGATCGGATTTTCCCGAGCATGCTCAGGTGACCTCTGAGTATATGTTAGTGTTCGGAGATTTAGTTTTCATCACGGCAGCTGAAAGATTTACAGCTATTAGGCAGAGTACATGTGGGGGTTGCCTGGTTGCTAGGGAATCCCCACATGTAATAAAGCTGGCTAATAGCTGTAAATCATGCTGCTGAGACAATGAAAACTTAATCTCCGAGCAGTTCTACATACTTGGAGACCACCCGAGCATGCTTGGGAAAATCCGAGCAACGAGTACACTCGCTCATCACTAGTTGCTATGTGTTACAATTTTAGATATTGCTGACAGTGTATAGGTCTCCTTGAACACACTTTTTTTAAATTTGAGAATAAAAAGATGTATTATTTTACTGCTTTACTTTATTGTTCTAATTTTTGCTGGCCAAGTTTTAAAAGTGCGTGAAATGGCGGTCTTTGCTTATTGTGGTAGCATGTCATGTTGGCTCTGAAAATCATAGGTATTTTTCTATTTTATATGGAACAAAAACATACGTTGTTACATGATATTAACTGACCTTCACAAGAAGCAGTGTTTCTTTTTGGTGATATACTATACATGTTCTTTTGTACTTTGTATATCTCCCTGTTTATTTTACTTTCATCCAGAGATAACTTGCGTTGAGGAGTCAGGACCTCTGAAAACATAGTTTTCGATTTCTACAAAAGGAAAAAAAATACAGAAAAGATTATTACATCAAATATCTAGCAGGTATTCATATTTTTGTAGGAAGGCATTTGTGATGAACCCGCACCTCGCCACTCTGCCGGCTGTCACTATTACGTCAGAAGGATCACGTAGTGTGGTCGCTCTACTTGCACCAACATGATGTACCGCACTCCTTGGGGACACATATGGTCAGCTCGATACAGTTTAAAACGCACACCCGCTATCCACACGGTCCCAGAGAGACGTGGGGAGTGAGAGGATGTGGCCTACAGAGCCAGTGACATGGAACCACACTCGCTCACAACGCTGACAGGCTGAAAGGCCCCTTTCACTAGCACCAGTGAAACAGAACACTGCCAGCCTGGTAGGACTTCCACCAGTTCCTCGTTAGATATAAGCCCAATCTATTAACAAAGTTAAATATATAATGTATAAAAATATTTTTTTTAAAAATACCCAAATAGAGAAAAAAAATTAAATAAATATTTTACCAATAAATACATATGTTTATTAGGGATGAGCGAATATACTCGTTACTCGAGATTTCTGAGGACGCTTGGGTGACCTCCGAGTATTTTTTAGTGCTTGGAGATTTAGTTTTCATTGCCGCAGCTGAAAGATTTACACTCAGGTTTCCGCTGTTTAGGCACATCAGGGGCTCTCCAAACGCGACATGGCATCTGATCTCAATTCCAGCCAATTTTGCATTGAAAAAGTCAAACGGCACTCCTACCCTGCCGAACTGTGCCATGCGCCCAAACAGTGGTTTACCTGCATATATGGAGTATCAGCGTACTCAGGACAAATTGTACAACAACTTTTGTTGTCCAATTTCTCCCGTTACCCTTGGTAAAGTAAATAAAAAAACAGGATCTGAAGTAAATTTTTTGTGAAAAAAAGTTAATTGTTCATTTATTCCTGTGAAGCACCTGAAGGGTAAATAAACTTCTTGAATGTGATTTTGAGTATCTTGAGGGGTGCAGTTTTTAGAATGGTGTCACTTTTGGGTATTTTCTATCATGTGGACCCCTCAAAGTCACTTCAAATGTGATGTGGTCTCTAAAAAAAATGGTTTTGTAAAATTTGTTGAAAAATGAGAAATTGCTGGTTAAATTTTAACTCTTTCAACTTCCTAACAAAAATATTTGGTTCCAAAATTGGGCTGATGTAAAGTAGACATATGGGAAATGTTTTTATTAACTATTTTGTGCAATATAACTCTCTGATTTATTGGCATAAAAATTAAAAGTTGGAAAATTGCGAAATTTTCAACATTTTTGCCAAATTTCTTTTTCTTCACAAAAAAACCGCAAGTCATGTCTTAATAGTAGTCTTCAAATATCTGAAGGGATGGGTAGAGGGATCATACTTATTCTCATTTGCAAATGGAAACACAAGAAGCAATGGAATGAAACTGAAAAAGAGAAGATACAGATTAGATATTAGAAATAGCTTTTTGACAGTGATTGTGATCAATGAGCAGACAAGCTGCCTTGAGAGGGGGTGAGTAATGTGTGAACATACCGCATGTGCACCCGGTGCAGCTGCATAGGGGCCCAGGAGGACAGGGGGCCCGATCAGCTGCTGACATACAGTGCAGACGAAAAGTTTGGACCCACCTTCTCATTTAAAGATTTTTCTGTATTTTCATGACTATGAAAACTGTACATTCACACTGAAGGCATCAAAACTATGAATTAACATATGTGGAATTATGTACTTAACAAAAAAGTGTGAAACAACTGAAATTGTGTCTTATATTCTAGGTTCTTCAAAGTAGCCACCTTTTGCTTTGATGACTGCTTTGCACAGTCTTGGCATTCTCTTGATGAGCTTCAAGAGGTAGTCACCGGGAATGGTCTTCCAACAATCTTGAAGGAGTTCCCAGAGATGCTTAGCACTTGTTGGTCCTTTGGCCTTCACTCTGCGGTCCAGCTCACCCCAAACCATCTCGATTGGGTTCAGGTATGGTGACTGTGCAGGCCAGGTCATCTGGCGTAGCACCCCATCACTCTCCTTCTTGGTCAAATAGCCCTTACACAGCCTGTTTGGGGTCATTGTCCTGTTGAAAAATAAATGATGGTCCAGCAAAACGCAAACCGGATGGAATAGCATGCTGCTGCAAGATGCTGTGGTAGCCATGCTGGTTCAGTATGCCATCAGTTTTGAATAAGTCCCCAACAGTGTCACCAGCAAAGCACTCCCACACCATCACACCTCCTCCTCCATGCTTCACGGTGGGAACCAAGCATGTAGAGTCCATCTGTTCACCTTTTCTGTGGCGCACAAAGACACGGTGGTTGGAACCAAAGATCTCAAATTTGGACTCATCAGACCAAAGCACAGATTTCCACTGGTCTAATGTCCATTGCTTGTGTTCTTTAGCTCAAACAAGTCTCTACTGCTTGTTGCCTGCCCTTAGCAGTGGTTTCCTAGCAGCTATTTTACCATGGAGACCTGCTGCACAAAGTCTCCTCTTAACAATTGTTGTAGAGATGTGTCTGCTGCTAGAACCCTGTGTGACATTGACCTGGTCTCTAATCTGAGCTGCTGTTAACGTGCGATTTCTGAGGCTGGTGACTCGGATAAACTTATCCTCAGAAGCAGAGGTGACTCTTGGTCTTCCTTTCCTGGGGCGGTCCTCATGTAAGCCAGTTTCTTTGTAGCACTTGATGGTTTTTGCCACTGCACTTGGGGACACTTTCAAAGTTTTCACAATTTTTTGGACTGACTGACTTTCATTTCTTAAAGTAATGATGGCCACTCATTTTTCTTTACTTAGCTGCTTTTTTTTCTTGCTATAATACAAATTCTAACAGTCTATTCAGTAGTACTATCAGCTGTGTATCCACCAGACTTCTGCACAATACAACTGATGGTCCCAACACCATTTATAAGGCAAGAAATCCCACTTATTAAACCTAACAGGGCACACCTGACCTGTGAAGTGAAAACCATTTCCGGTGACTACCTCTTGAAGCTCATCAAAAGAATGCCAAGAGTGTGCAAAGCAGTCATCAAAGCTAAAGGTGGCTAATTTGAAAAACCTAGAATATAAGACATAATTTCAGTTGTTTCACACTTTTTGTTAAGTACGGTGTATAATTCAACATGTGTTAATTCACAGTTTTGATGCCTTCAGTGTGAATGTACAATTTTCATAGTCATGAAAATACAGAAAAATCTTTAAATGAGAAGGTGTGTCCAAACTTTTGGTCTGTACTGTATGTGCAAAGGTAAATATCACTTAAAGGGAGCCTGTCTGCAGTTTTGGCTGATATAAGATGCGGCCACTACCTTTCAAGGCTTATCTACAGCATTCTATAATTTTGTAGATAAGCCTCCGATCTGACCTGAAAGACAAGAAGTTATATTATAAAGTTATATTATACTCACCCAGGGGGCAGTCCAGTCCAATGGGTGTTGCAGGTCCGAGTCCCATTTTCTTGCGATGTCTCCCTCCTGCTGCTTCATCGCTCTCCGGCATTGCGCTCCTCCGCTGGTGTATATATCTGCCCTGTTGAGGGCAGAGTATAGTACTGCGGTGCGCAGGTGCTGGGCCTTTCTGACCTTTCCTGGCACTTGCGGACTGCAGTACTTTCCTCTGCCCTCAACAGATAAGTATGCCTGCGCAGGAGCGTCATCCCGAGGAGTGATGAAGCAACAGGAGGGCGGCATCGCAAGAAGATGGGTGGCACCGGACCCGGACCTGCGACACCCATTGGACCGGACTTCCCCCCGGGTGAGTATAATATAAGTTATTTTTCTTCTCTTTCAGGTCGGATCTGGGGCATATATGCAACATTATAGAATGTTGTATATCAGCCCTGAAAAGCGCTAGCCGGATCTTATATCGGCCAAACTTGGTGACATGTTCGTTTTAGTGGGGCATTCCCGGGGCCAGGCAAATTGCCAATGCAGCTGCATCGGGCCCAGAAGAGGAGTGAGGCCACTGCCACCAGCAAATATTTCAGCTCGATCTGCATTCTTGGACACACATTCAGCAGAAATATATTGCAGAGCAGGTGATCCGCCAGTTCTGCTGCAGTACACGCCACTAACCAATTTGCGTCCAGGATCTGACCTCGGTGTGTCCATGACTGGGGGGCATATGGCAGTGACGACATGAGCGATAGTGGGGACACTGAAATCAGGTGGCGGCTCCTGCACCGGTTGCAGAAGAGGATGTCGTGGTGCGTGAGAGCGGAGGCAGGTGAGTAGAAGCGGGTTTTTTTCATGTGTTGCAGGAGAACAAGACAAATTATCAGAGAAAGGGGCATGTAGCGCTATGCCCGACATGGTGTCCTTTCCTCCCTCCAGCATGCTCCTGCCTTCTCCCTCCACTGAACTGTGTCCCAACGGTGTGCCTAGGGTGCGTGTGTTCATTCTCCCCTGTTCTAACAGGGGCAGCATGCGCACATGGTAAATGCTCCCAGCAACAGCTGGGAGGCATTTGGTTAAATGTATGTTCACTTGCAACGTGTCTCCCAGCCAATAGTTTGGACACATCTTGTATAAAAAGCACCCTCCCCAATAGGGAAGTGCCTGAGCAATCCCTATAGTTACAGTATGTTAGGTGGTTGGTGTGTATGCAACTGTATATTGCCAGGTCCCCCATCTCTAGTCTGATATAGTATCCCATATCCCATACCCTTTATACTGTTATTAGTGCCCGCTTCCTGTGACTTCTTCAGCGGTGTCCGTATCCTGAAAGCGCGTCTGCGGAACCAGTAACCTCCCGTCCCTTATTACGTAACATTCTCTCCATTTATTTATGGAGCCGTCCATTATTATATAGCTTCCTGTTATGTGGAGGGCCGATCATTAATGCACAGTATCATCTCTTGTCATCTACACCACCGTCTCATACATTGAGTATTCTCATTATTTTTGTTATTCACAGCGCCCTATCTTTATTGCATTGTGTTCTCTCCTGTAAAATGTAAAATGACAGCTGATGGAGCAGCATCTGACCAGAAGACCAGTCCATCAGCAGCATGCATCACAAAACAAGCTTTCCCATGCTCTATCAGCCATCATTTCAGTTTATATCGAATAAGAGCAGACAAGGGATTCAAGCTTGAGGAGGATAATTTGCATATTCCAGGTGCCTTCTGGGAAAAGCAAAGAGTCTCCCTCAGCTAGAAGATCGTTGGGTACAGCCGGGACCAGCTGCTTGGAAAGCATCACCAAACCGCGCGCCGTAAGGCGCGCAAATTTTTGCCTGTAGGAAATTATTGCAAGAGAGCTTGGCTGAGTAGATTACACATGAAGGAAAACACACAGCAAGTCACCAGGATCTAGGAGCAACATGGCAGATGTGACATCCTACATGGTGAGCTGCAGCATGTGCTACATTTTCACAGATCGACCAGAAGAAGAATCGAATTTCACCTGTCAGAAGTGTAGACTAGTGGCCCTTTTAGAAGAAAAGGTGCGGGGTCTGGAAGAAAGAATAGCAACTTTGAAACTCATCAAAGAGAATGAAGACTTCCTAGACAGAACAGAAGCATCCCTACTGGTCACAGAAGGTGAAAAAAGTGTCAGAGAACCTCCAAAAGCAGATGAGTGGAAGCATGTAACCAAAAGAAGCAAGAAGACCATGGAGAAATCACCAACCACACAACTGAAGAACCGATATCAAATCTTTGTAGAGGATGAAGATGGCACACCTAAGGATGAAGCAATACCAGCAAGCAAAAAAGAAAAGGGCACACAGCAACAAGTGACAGCAAAAAGAACAGCCAAGAAGCAACGAAGAGTGGTGGTGGTGGGAGACTCACTACTGAGAGGCACAGAAGCAGCCATCTGCAGACCGGACATAACTGCAAGAGAAGTATGCTGCCTTCCAGGTGCGATGATCAAGGATGTGACCGATATGATACCAAAGCTCTTCAGCTCCAACGACGTCCACCCATTTCTTCTGATACATGTTGGCACCAATGACACGGCAAGGAAGGACCTACTGACAATCTGCAAGGACTTTGAAGAGTTGGGGAAGAAAGTAAAGGAACTGGATGCACAGGTAGTTTTTTCTTCTATCCTTCCAGTAGATGGGCATGGCACCAGGAGATGGAACAGGATCCTTGATGCGAACAACTGGCTAAGACGATGGTGCAGACAACAAGGATTCGGATTCCTGGACCACGATGTGAATTACTTGTACGATGGACTCCTCGCCAGAGACGGACTACACCTCAACAATCCTGGGAAACACACATTCGCCAGAAGACTCGCTACACTCATCAGGAGGGCGTTAAACTAGAAGAAGAGGGGATGGGAAGAAAAACATTAGACTCGAACAAAGAAGACCCAGGAAAACATACTCAGAAGGGAGGTAAGAACATTTCTAAAAGAATCCACAGCGAGGAGATTGGAACAAAACAAAATCCTCTAAACTGCATGCTCACAAACGCCAGAAGCCTGACAAACAAGATGGAAGAACTAGAAGCAGAAATATCTACAGGTAACTTTGACATAGTGGGAATAACCGAGACATGGTTAGATGAAAGCTATGACTGGGCAGTTAACTTACAGGGTTACAGTCTGTTTAGAAAGGATCGTAAAAATCGGAGAGGAGGAGGGGTTTGTCTCTATGTAAAGTCTTGTCTAAAGTCCACTTTAAGGGAGGATATTAGCGAAGGGAATGAGGATGTCGAGTCCATATGGGTCGAATTCATGGAGGGAAAAATAGTAACAAAATTCTCATTGGGGTCTGTTACAAACCCCCAAATATAACATAAACCATGGAAAGTCTACTTCTAAAGCAGATAGATGAAGCTGCAACCCATAATGAGGTCCTGGTTATGGGGGACTTTAACTACCCGGATATTAACTGGGAAACAGAAACCTGTGAAACCCATAAAGGCAATAGGTTTCTGCTAATAACCAAGAAAAATTATCTTTCACAATTGGTGCAGAATCCAACCAGAGGAGCAGCACTTTTAGACCTAATACTATCTAATAGACCTGACAGAATAACAAATCTGCAGGTGGTCGGGCATCTAGGAAATAGCGACCACAATATTGTACAGTTTCACCTGTCTTTCACTAGGGGGACTTGTCAGGCAGTCACAAAAACACTGAACTTTAGGAAGGCAAAGTTTGACCAGCTTAGAGATGCCCTTAATCTGGTAGACTGGGACAATATCCTCAGAAATAAGAATACAGATAATAAATGGAAAATGTTTAAGAACATCCTAAATAGGCACTGTAAGCGGTTTATACCTTGTGGGAATAAAAGGACTAGAAATAGGAAAAACCCAATGTGGCTAAACAAAGAAGTAAGACAGGCAATTAACAGTAAAAAGAAAGCATTTGCACTACTAAAGCAGGATGGCACCATTGAAGCTCTAAAAAACTATAGGGAGAAAAATACTTTATCTAAAAAACTAATTAAAGCTGCCAAAAAGGAAACAGAGAAGCACATTGCTAAGGAGAGTAAAACTAATCCCAAACTGTTCTTCAACTATATCAATAGTAAAAGAATAAAAACTGAAAATGTAGGCCCCTTAAAAAATAGTGAGGAAAGAATGGTTGTAGATGACGAGGAAAAAGCTAATATATTAAACACCTTCTTCTCCACGGTATTCACGGTGGAAAATGAAATGCTAGGTGAAATCCCAAGAAACAATGAAAACCCTATATTAAGGGTCACCAATCTAACCCAAGAAGAGGTGCGAAACCGGCTAAATAAGATTAAAATAGATAAATCTCCGGGTCCGGATAGGATACACCAACGAGTACTAAGAGAACTAAGTAATGTAATAGATAAACCATTATTTCTTATTTTTAGGGACTCTATAGCGACGGGGTCTGTTCCGCAGGACTGGCGCATAGCAAATGTGGTGCCAATATTCAAAAATGGCTCTAAAAGTGAACCTGGAAATTATAGGCCAATAAGTCTAACCTCTATTGTTGGTAAAATATTTGAAGGGTTTCTGAGGGATGTTATTCTGGATTATCTCAATGAGAATAACTGTTTAACTCCATATCAGCATGGGTTTATGAGAAATCACTCCTGTCAAACCAATCTAATCAGTTTTTATGAAGAGGTAAGCTATAGGCTGGACCACGGTGAGTCATTGGACGTGGTATATCTCGATTTTTCCAAAGCGTTTGATACCGTGCCGCACAAGAGGTTGGTACACAAAATGAGAATGCTTGGTCTGGGGGAAAATGTGTGTAAATGGGTTAGTAACTGGCTTAGTGATAGAAAGCAGAGGGTGGTTATAAATGGTATAGTCTCTAACTGGGTCGCTGTGACCAGTGGGGTACCGCAGGGGTCAGTATTGGGACCTGTTCTCTTCAACATATTCATTAATGATCTGGTAGAAGGTTTACACAGTAAAATATCGATATTTGCAGATGATATAAAACTATGTAAAGCAGTTAATACAAGAGAAGATAGTTTTCTGCTACAGATGGATCTGGATAAGTTGGAAACTTGGGCTGAAAGGTGGCAGATGAGGTTTAACAATGATAAATGTAAGGTTATACACATGGGAAGAAGGAATCAATATCACCATTACACACTGAACGGGAAACCACTGGGTAAATCTGACAGGGAGAAGGACTTGGGGATCCTAGTTAATGATAAACTTACCTGGGGCAGCCAGTGCCAGGCAGCAGCTGCCAAGGCAAACAGGATCATGGGGTGCATTAAAAGAGGTCTGGATACATGATGAGAGCATTATACTGCCTCTGTACAAATCCCTAGTTAGACCACACATGGAGTACTGTGTCCAGTTTTGGGCACCGGTGCTCAGGAAGGATATAATGGAACTAGAGAGAGTACAAAGGAGGGCAACAAAATTAATAAAGGGGATGGGAGAACTACAATACCCAGATAGATTAGCGAAATTAGGATTATTTAGTCTAGAAAAAAGACGACTGAGGGGCGATCTAATAACCATGTATAAGTATATAAGGGGACAATACAAATATCTCGCTGAGGATCTGTTTATACCAAGGAAAGTGACGGCACAAGGGGGCATTCTTTGCGTCTGGAGGAGAGAAGGTTTTTCCACCAACATAGAAGAGGATTCTTTACTGTTAGGGCAGTGAGAATTTGGAATTGCTTGCCTGAGGAGGTGTTGATGGCGAACTCAGTCGAGGGGTTCAAGAGAGGCCTGGATGTCTTCCTGGAGCAGAACAATATTGTATCATACAATTATTAGGTTCTGTAGAAGGACGTAGATCTGGGGATTTATTATGATGGAATATAGGCTGAACTGGATGGACAAATGTCTTTTTTCGGCCTTGCTAACTATGTTACTATGTTAATATGTAATAAAGAACAAGGAGGTATAAATAAGAAAAATAACGAGAATCTGATATGTAAGGGATGGTGCTGTACATACCAAGAAGAAACTATGCGATAAGGGACAGTGCTATACATAAAGAGAGGCACTGTGTAGTAAGGGGCGGCAATAAATATAATGAGAGGAGACTGTAAAAAAAAAATATATCTGTGTAGCTTGGTCGCCATGAAAGGAGGGGGGCCCAGATACATTTTTTGCACAGTGGTGAGTTCTCTTTTTATGGAAGTCTTCAAACAGAGGCTGGACAGACATCTGTCTGAGATGGTTTAGTGAATCCTGCAGGGAGTTGCACACAATGTCCCTTTCAACTCTAACATTCAGTAATTTTACAAAATGACTGTATATTCTGTCAGCGTGATGCCCGTTCTAAATTTGCCAGGGAACATGGGCATTTTTTCATACAGACTGATAGTGTGTGGGAGAAAGATGCAGTTTTCACTGGCCTGGTAAGATCGGGCGAGTTCATGTAACTATGAGGCAGATGGAAAAAAAAAACATGTGGGGTCCCATCTATTTTTAATACCCAGATGTGGCCTGGTATTATTATTCTTGGATAGGCATATCCATGAAGCTTCCCAGGCTACTAATATCAGCTCACAGTTGTCTGCATGGCCTTTACTGGTCATTAAAATAGGAGGACCCCCAAACAATTGACTTGGGGTCCCCCCTACTTTTAATGACAGCAGGCTGATCTTAATAGCCTGGGAAGGAGCCATGTACATTGGCCTGCTCCCAGTCTAGTAACACCAGCCCTCAGCTGCCCCAGAAATGGCACATCCATGGGACCACCCTACAGAATAATAACACCAGCCCACAGATGTCTGCCTTCTCTCAAGAGGGTACTAAGAATAAGGGAAACTCCACACCATTTTTAATTTTATGTTTTTATTTATTAACTAAATACTGTACATGTTTAGTAATCTACACAGGCACTGCAGTAATTATATATCTCACTGACATATATCTTATTAGGCACATGTGCTGGCTGACTGCCAGCTTGAAGCTTTAGCATCAGGATTATTAAACAGCTGGGAAGGGAAAGTCTTCAGATGGTGACTAGTGATGAGCGAGTATACTAGTTGCTTGGGTTTTCCCGAGCACTCTCGGGTGGTCTCCGAGTATTTGTGACTGCTCAGAGATTTAGTTTTTGTTGACTCAGCTGCATGATTTATGGCTGCTAGCCAGCCTAAGTACATGTGGGGGTTGCCTAGTTGTTAGGGAATCCTCACATGTACTCAGGCTGGCTAGCAGCTGTAAACCATGCAGCTGCAGCTACGAAAACAGTGTCCGAGCAGTCACAAATACTCGGAGACCACCCGAGCGTGCTCGGGAAAACTCGAGCAACGAGTATACTTGCTCTTCACTAATGGTGACCTTTAAGCCGGGATCACACTTGCGAGAAACTCACGCGAGTCTCGCATCTCAATAAGCGGCACTGCTGCCAGCACTTGGGACTGGAGTGTGCAGCTGCATCTATTACTATGCAGCCACACACTCCGACCCCGAGTGGCGGCGGTGAAGCGATGGCCGGGGGACCACCACGATGCAGGAAGATGCAAACAGGGGTATGCAATGGTAAAACATAATTTACAAGAGTTATATTCTTTAGCTTGTCCGTAAAATAGTACGGTGCTCCAACTGTTACAGAATCAACATACGTCACACAAGTAAATGCAAACAATAAACAAATAATGAGGCTACTCTACATAAAACCTCCCTGGCCTTTACTAAGCAGGCCACACTGCTGCCGTGTACTGACTACTTAAGCCTACACTAGGCCCTGACATGCGCACAAAACAGGAACAAACTCACGGTGGTGTTGGGGACTCAGATCCAGACCCGGGGGCCCCCAACAGTCCAGTACGGTGGTGCGCACGGCTTTCTGCCAGCTCCGTGAAACGTGGTCTTCTCCTTGCTTCGGGGTCCTGGAGGTGCTCCTGGAAACTGTAAATCCCTTTCTCGGTATCTTCGGGGCTTCTCAAACTCACACAGGACAGCCACTCTGGCTGCACCCGGAAAAGTTTGTCAAATCTCATAAGACCACTCTGTTACAGGCTGTGGGTCCTCTCTTGCAGAAAACAGCACAAAGTTCTCTCTGCAGCGGCTTCAGCTCACACACGCTGTTCAGGCTCCACCCCCACCCTCTGCACAGTCCAGCTCATTCACACAGCCTCTTGCAGGGGAGAAGCAGAACATTCCATCACACCAGACAAGGGAGTGCAGTCTCTTAAAGTGACAGCGTGTTCCTTACGGTCCATAACAGCACCACCCTCTTGCAGCGGCAGTGCTGCGTATTGAGATGCGAGACTTGTCCACGTTTCTCGCAAGTGTGCCTTATGAGTAGCCTCACACAGGATCAGAGCAGATCTGGGTGTGCATATGCTGGCTGTCACGATTCATGTTTGGATCTGTGGCAGATCTGGTTTCCCTCTGATTAAAGCCTTTTTTCATTTCTGGTGATCGGGGGTTAATGCAGCTTCCCCCCGATGGCCGCTGGTGTTCTTGCATTGCACTGCATTGCTGCTGGGTCAGCTGATGTTTGTGGTGACCACTCCCACCATCCTTAATAAGGTCACCTGATGCATCAGCTGACTGTCCTTCTGGTGATCAACCTAGCTGGAGAAGGAGTTTGCTGAGTGCAGTGGTTCTTCAGGTGAATACTTATTCCTGGTGCCTTCCTCTGCTGTGCTGTGCATTGCAGCAATTGAAAGCTAAGTGTTTTTTGCTAATATCTTGTTTGTCTTTCTTACTCTTTGTGTTTATTAGTGCAGCGGTGGGACCAGTGTTCTCACTCGCCAATTCCCCACCTAGGGATAGGTGCAGGGCGAGTGAGGGCTAAGGTATCCAGCTCGGCGACAGGTTGAAAGAACCTGTATAGGGACATCAGGAAGATTAGTGCACATCCTTAGGAGAGAGCAGGAGGTGTCCATTTCCCCATTCCCTATCACAGGGCCCACCATTGCTATTGTATCCCTGGTTTTCCCTAGTGAGTATCGCCACTCTCCGCTTTGTGACTGACCACCCCTTGGGTCGTGTCACGCTTGGACAGTCACTTTGTGACACTGGCCTTGTGGTTGGAGAGATAAGTTGAGTAAGTACTAACCTGAACATAAGATGATACTGCCAGACAGAGGGGGTGCTTAAAGCTGGATACATTAGCATGGCGAGAGTGCTTGATGTATGAATATCAAATGAGGATAAGGTGGGAATCTCTGGATGTAAGTATTCTGCTTCAGTGTGATTTCTGTGGGGGAAGCTTTTGTGGCACCCCAGGAGTTTGGATACCACAGTGGTACTGCCTTCCTTCTCGGGGAGGGTAGTGCCCTGCCTGGAAACAAGGAGGATCCCTTTGACAGGTGACCTGCACATGCAACATGTTCTGACTCCAGGCCAGAACATGTTGCATGTGCAACATGCAACATGTTCTGACTCCAGGCCAGAAGGGGGAGCTCGAAACCTGGTTTAAGGGAAATTTCCCTATATATATTCTGGTCTGGAGGAGGAATGAGATCAGTAGTTAGTCAGTAGCAGACGAGAAACAGTGACGGAGCTCATGAGAACTGAAGAGCTGGAAAGGAGTCGTAACTGAGCTCCTTTCAGTCTGAAGTGCAGAAACCGGGCACTGGGAGCCCGAGGCTGTGGGGAACTATATGTCCCACTGCAGAACTGGAGGACAGGAAACTAAAAGTGACTGGCCCACATTGCACCTGAGGTACAGCAACATCCAGAGCCCGGAGTCATTGTGTATAGAGACCCCAAGGGAATGGCTTGCATTGCCTGCCATGCAGGGACTGTCCCAGGACAGAGAGTAAACGAGGACCTTGTCAGGAAGCCACAGGCCGCAAGGGACTATTAATCAGAGAATAGTGGAAGGCTCCCAATCTGACCTGTCAAGGAGAATCCCACTTGTTTTCATGCTGCCTGGACTCCATCGACACCTGTTGCCGGTACCCTGGACTGTGACCTGATTCCACCAGTAAACAAGGTAAAGACATTGCAACCCTGTGTCCTCCATTTATTACTGGCACCACACCATCCTTGCCAAGCACACCGGGAGCCCTGGGGACCCAGCTTCATCTGTGGGAAGCGATACCATCTTTGCTGCCGTACCATCACCCCCAGACGACCCCTTTAAGCAGCGTCGGTCACCCCTAACCGAGTACCACAGTTGGCGTCACAAACTTTTATCATTTTCACCATCCCTTTAAGTACTATCCCTTTTACTTGGGCACCCAGGGCCACGGACCGTGTCTCTGCCACCGTGACCATCCCTTTAACAACGACCACACCCGGTACCGAGTACCTCACGGCCCTGGCAGGCGTCTCACTTTGGCTGTTATTATACCCATAATGAGGGCTCTGGAAGTCACTACTGTAGGGGGTGTTCTCTAAATGTGATTGTGACCCTCTTTCAGAGTTGAATCTTCCTCTTAGGCCTGTTTCACACGTCAGTGTCTCAGGTATGTGAGGTGACAGTTTCCTCACGTACCGGAGACACTAACACACGTAGACACATAAAAATCAATGCATCTGTGCAGATGTCATTGATTTTTTGCGGACCGTGTCTCCGTGTGCCAAACACGGAGACATGTCAGTGTTCGTGGGAGCGCACATATTACACAGGCCCATTAAAGTCAATGGGTCCGTGTAAAACGTTGTCCGTGTGCAGTCCGTGTGCCGTGCAGGAGACAGCGCTACATTAAGCGCTGTCCCCCCCACTGGTGCTGAAGCCGCGATTCATATCTTCCCTGCAGCAGCGTTTGCTGTAGAGAAGATATGAATAATAGTGTTTAAAATAAAGATCTATGTGCCATAGGGGTGGAGCCGCATATTCATTACTGTAATCGGCGGCCCCACGTGACCGCATACAGGAGAAGATGCGGCCAGAACAGGAAGCAGCGACAGCCAACGAGGGAGCCGGGTGGGTATTTTCAGAACAGCGGGAGGGCGCACAGGGGGTCGGAGGGTCTTGGGCACATAGATCTTTATTTTAAACACTATTATTCATATCTTCTCTGCAGCAAACGCTGCTGCAGGGAAAATATGAATCGCGGCTTCAGCACCAGATGCTGGTACGTGTGGTACCCAGCACGGTGCGTGTGGTACCCAGTGGGCACACGGGCCGCACGTGTGCCACACTGATGTGCCACAGAAACGTAGGGGCACACGGACACGGATAATTCCGGTACCGATTTTTTCCAGTACCAGAATTATCTGGACGTGTGAAACCGGCCTTAAGGTAATTGAGTAAGTTAGTGATGCACATTGCATCACTAAACGCACTGGGGACAGTATACATGCTACAAAGGACATGACAGGTTCCCTTTAAGAAAAAAAAGGATGGTCAATTTCAGAAAACCCCCACAAATGATTCATTTGATCTCCACTTGTGTCATTGTGGTCCATGGAGATTTATCTGAATCCTATTTTAGGGGGATTCAGGCAGAACCCCCGGCTGCACTGCATAAACACAATGTGAACAGGGCTTAATATACTATTGTATGAAATCATGCAGTCTCCTATATGATTCCAAACTATCCCAGTATACCGGCCAAACAACTTTTTTTTTAATTTGCAGCTTGCCAATTCTTTCAGAGCTTTTTCCCTATTCAAATCAATGAAAACAAAAACACAAGTGAAACTGCTGCAAAAACACATATAAAACATAAGTGCTGTGCGCGGAATTTTTCCTGCCAACGCTATGGTTTTTCATGCAGAACAATCTGCTGCAAAAATGGTGAATGTAAACATACCCAGGGGCGCCGCTACCATGTAGCAAGTTGAGCTCTTTGCCTCAGGCGGCACTGCCATCACTGAAGTGAGGGGGCGGCCGATTCTGCCACTGTAGTAACTGAATTTGCGTTGGATACACAGGTTCAGTTAGTACTCTATTATACAGGGCGTGTGACTGGCCGGGTTCTGCTCCTCCTGTAACATTAGCTCAGCTGCGACGTCACTGACAACATGTGACTGATCACATGCTCGTGACATCGTGAAAGGTCCTCTACCTCCCGGATGTAGTCTTCTCCAATATGGTAAGTATGTGCTCCGGTCACTGCTGCTCTGTGCAGCTCCGCTGCTGAGGTACGGCGGCCGCGTTGTTCTGTGCTCCTCCGCGCACACTATCGGGTGGCTGCAGTGACTGGCGAAGAGCTGGGTGTGTCAGGGACCCGGTGCAGTTTGTGCGTGTTCACAGTTCTGTCTGTGCTGCGGATTCGCTGCAGATTTTACAAGTTCACACGTCCAGACCTTGCTGTGGATTCCGCATACATCTGCTGCAATCTATAGTAATATACAGGTAGCGGGAGTTTCACCAGCCCATGCACACACTGCAGAAAAATGCAGGATGTGAAACCTGCCGCGGACTTCACCATAGCCTGAGTAGGGTGAACTCATCAGTAACCTGCGGATTCACTCACAAAGCCACAGCGGATATTTCCTGCAATGTGTGAACATGGCCCAGAGTTAAAGAATAAATATAAACTGAGCTATATGCTACATGGCTGTGCTATATGCTACGTGGCTGTGCTATATGCTACGTGGCTGTGCTATATGCTACGTGGGCAGTTATATGCTACGTGGCTGTGTCATGTACTATGTGGGCTTTGTTATATGCTACGTGGGCTGTGCTATATGCTACGTGGGCTGTTATATGCTACCCAACTGCTATATACTTCGTGGGCTGTGTTATATACTACGTGGGCTGTTATGTGCCTAGTGGCTGTGTTATATACTACGTGAGCTGTGTTATATGCTACATGGGCTGTGCAGTATACTACGTGGCTGTGCTATATGCTACGTGAGCTGTGTTATACTGTATATTACGTGGGCTCTGTTTATGCTACGTGGCTGTGCTATATTTCTGGGCTGTATCTGTGCATCATGAATCGTGGTATGTGTTAAAGGGGGGCCCACGGGGGGCGCCATTTTGCAGCTCGCCTCAGGCAGCAGAGAGGTTAGGTTCACCCCTGAACATACCATAAAGAAGTTTTCTGAGAACATAAAAAAATTAGCATGAAATGCTCCAGCCCCGATGCCGTGATGGTCTCTGACAGTCCTGGGTCTGAAAAAAACCAGACAGCACTTGGCCCAATGTTATTCAATGGGGCAGTACAGACGAGAATTTTTTTTCCTCCTAATGACCGAATCGTAGTGTAAAAAAAAAATTTCAGCATGCTCTAGTTTCTACTGTAAATCAGATGAGACATAGTAAAGTCTACGGGTGCGTAAAAAAAAATCAGATGCCATACAGAGCCGTGAATTTTACGGATACATTACAAAGGTAACTGTAAATGGTCCTGTAAATGATTAATAGCTGCTGCAGTAAAAACAATGGATTGTATATGGATTGCACACTTTTGCACAAAATTGTCCCACTTTTCCGGATGAAACACCAATCGATGTTTTACCCTTATGTGTGACCTACCCTAACTGTGTTATTGTTGAAATATTTCAGGTTTTGGGGTTCCACTTTGAATTTCGCCCAGGGCCCTAATTTGTCTAAAACCGACTCTGCTCTCCATCCATACACCCAAGTTTTTCAGTGACTGTTTTACCCGGTACATAATTATACCCCAGGGTCCTGCAAGCGCTGCGATTCCTGTGCAGAGCCATTGCTCTGCCAGGTGACATCATTGGGACCTGATTAGATCAGGTCCCAATGATGTTAACCCTTTACTATCTTGTTGATGCAGCGATCGCGGCATTTAGAAGATAGTAGCGGGAGACCCCTGCTACACTCACCTCTCCGACGCCCCCCTGTGATGAGATCTGATCACATCACAGTGGGATCCCGCGTTGCCACGGCAGCTGAAAGTTATGTGATGACTTCCAGTTACGGTGGCTTGTTAGGCTCAGCCTGCAGCTGAGTCTAAGGGCGGGATCACACATATGCGAGATACAGCCGAGTATCGCAGGTGAAAACCCAGCTCTGGCGCCGGCACTTCGAAGCGGAGTGTGCATCCGCACAGCAACACATGGAGCTGCACGTTCCGCTCCAGACTCAGAGTGCTGGCGCCACAGCTGGGTTTTCACCTGCGAGACTCGGCCGTATCTCACGTATATGTATGATCCCAGCCTAAGGCTGGCGTCACACTCAGCGTATGAAAATACGGTCCATTTTTTACGGCCGTAATACGCAGTAATTGTCCCAAAACACTGTTCCGTATTCAATGCGAGGATGCGATTTTTATGCACAAATTTATCCATGTGTCATTCGTATGGCATCCGTATGGCTTCCGTACGGCGATTTTTTTCTCGCAGGCTTGCAAAATGGACATATCATGGATCCATCGGCTCAAATATTATTAAAAACATATATACAGTCTATCTATCTATATATATATATATATATATATCAGTGAGACACATATATATATATATATATATATATATATATATATATATTTATATTTCATACAGCGCTAGATAGCAGAAATGCCAGTAATTCAATTGCCGGCTTTTCCTATCTCCTTCACAAACCCGACAGGATATGAGACATGGTTTACATACAGTAAACCATCTCATATCCCTTCTTTATTACATATTCCTCTTTACTAATGTAACAAGTGTCTCTGTGTAAAATTTGGGGTCTCTAGCTATTAAATTAAAGGGTTAAATCCAGGAAAAAATTGGCATGGGCTCCCACGCAATTTTCTCCGCCAGAGTGGGAAAGCCAGTGACTGAGGGCAGATATTAATAGCCTAGAGAGGGACCATGGTTATTGGCTCCCCCTGGCTAAAAAAATCTGCCCCCAGCCACCCCAGAAAAGGCACATCTGGAAGATGCGCCTATTCTGGCACTTAGTCTCTCTCTTCCCACTCCCGTGTAGCTGTGGGATATGGGATAATGAAGGGTTAATGTCACCTTGCTATTGTAAGGTGACATTAAGCCAGGTTAATAATGGAGAGGTGTCAATTATGACACCTATCCATTATTAATCCAATAGTACGAAATGGTTAATAAAACACACACACATTATTAAAAAGTATTTTAATGAAATAAAGACACATGGTGTTTTAATATTTTATTATACTCTTAATCCACCTGAAGACCCTTGTCACCTGAAACAAAGTTAAAAAAACAAACAACAATATTCCATACCTTCCGTCGTTCAGTCTTGTCCCACGCTGTAAGTCCATCTGAAGGGGTTAAATCATTTTACACCCAGGAGCTCTGCTAATGCAGCTGTGCTCCTGTCTGTAAAACTTGGTGAATGAATGGAATGCAGGGGAATGTACTAGAGTTACCTTGAGTCGCGGTGATGCGCCCTCTGCTGGATGAACTCATATGAACTCGAGCGTGGGAAAATATTCTGAAAAGTTCCCAGGCTCGAATTCATATGAGTTCATCCAGCAGAGGGCGCATCACCGCGACTCGAGGTAACTATAGTACATTCCCCTGCATTCCATTCATTCACCAAGTTTTACAGACAGGAGCACAGCTGCATTAGCAGAGCTCCTGGGTGTAAAATGATTTAACCCCTTCAAATGGATTTACAGCATGTGACAAGACTGAACGACGGAAGGTATGGAATATTGTTGTTTGTTTTTTTTAACTTTGTTTCAGGTGACAAGGGTCTTCAGGTGGATTAAGAGTATAATAAAATATTAAAACACCCTGTGTCTTTATTTCATTAAAATACTTTTCTCCTACGCCTCATTGGGGGACACAGGACCATGGGTGTTATGCTGCTTGCCACTAGGAGGACACTAAGTAAACACAAAGAGTTAACTCCTCCTCTGCAGTATGCACCCCTTGACTGGCCAGTAACGACTCAGTTCTTGCTTAGAGTCTGTAGGAGGCACTTGGGTCTGTTTTCAGACCCCACCATTTTTTATTTTTATTTTCTGTAAATTTTTATTTTATAATTAACGGAGTGAAGGGGGCGATGGATTCCTTTCAGGGTCGGCTCTCCCCCGAACCATCAACAGGCAAGCATGGTGTGTATACCTCCCTGTACCTCTCCTGCGATGACTGGGGCATGCCTAAGCTACACCAGGGCGACGGTTCCTATATGGTCCCGATCTCCCCCTTGTAAGAGGATGAGCACATAGAGTATATCTCTTATGTGCATCTCCCGGGCTCATCTGAAATTATGCCCTCACCTCGGCGTCACGTAGACCCCACTGTAGCCGTAAGTCCCCTGTGGCAGGCATTTCCGTAAGTCCCCCGTGGCAGGCACAGCCGTAAGTCCCTCTCGGCAGGCACATCTGAAGATGCAGATGCTCTCCATCCCCCAACATAGGGAGGATCGATTGAGCTACAGACACCCCTTCTTGGTGAGTAATACCCTTCCTCACGCTGCTTGCGTGGGAAGGTGCGGTCCAGGTCCCTGGGGAAAGATACCGCTGGCTAGATTCCAGCAGCGGTCATCAGGTGCGGCGTCATGGCCACCAGTACGTTCCGCCAGCTGGCTCCACAAATTTAGTCCCCAGCTTCTACTGCGGGACTAGGCCGCAACTTAAAATCCCCGCCCACCGTCGAAGCCCCGCCCGCTACTCAGGCGCTCTGAACGAGAAGTGCACTGCAAATCTCGAGCGCCATCTTGGGACTCCACTTCTGCAGGGAACATTCAGCCTAAAACGCTGCCTTCCCTCTCTGCGTCCCCGGGGACACCAGCACAGGACCGTGGGTAAGCTGCTCCACTCCATAGGGAAAAGCTTAACCCCTTCTCTGCTCCCATAGCCCTGCTATCGCAGTTTAAGTGGAGTATAGACATATACTATGTCTCAATCTAAGGACACAAAAAGGGGCAATAAAAAGCACACTGTGTTTTTTTACTTTATGTGCCACTTGCAATTCTGCTTTGCCACGTGCCAACAATACCCCTTTGTACCAGAACTGTGACCCGGCCTGTGCGCAGCCGCCTTCTGCCGCCACCTCCAATGTCTCCACCGACCCTGCCGAGCCTAACCCTCCTGAGAGGGCCGCGTCCTTGTCACATTCAATGGAGTCATTAGTCAAGGCATTGGACTCTTTCCGAGGGTCCTCCTTAAGCCAGAACTCTCCTCCATCGGCTGCGACGGAATCTGGCGATGGTGCGGGGCCGTCCGACCACAGGGGGTGTACCGTTCTTCGGGACTCTCCGGGTGCCAGAAAAAGAACCCTTCCCTCTTCTCCTGTCTATGCTCGAGCTTCAGCATCTGTGAGCTCATCTTCTCATTCCCCCTCCCCTGAGGGTCGCAGCGTACATGACTCAGTATACGAATCGGAGGAATCTTTAACCCAAGACTCCTCTATCGGTCAGGAGACACTTGACTCCCTTATTGAGGCAGTCAACAAAACACTAATGGTGGACGACGAATCTGTTTACTCTCAGGAACACGTCGTATATTTTAAAAAGACTAAACGCGTCCAAAAGATATTTGCTAATCACCCTGAGTTGCAGGACATTATCCAAAAACACAGGGAACACCCAGAGAAGCGTTTTACGGCTCAAAAAGCCACGGAAGCTAAATATCCTTTCTCCAAGGATCTGGTGAAGGAGTGGCTTCTCTCTCCTTCTGTGGATCCTGCCGTATCACGACTCGCATCCAAAACAGTCTTATCCCTGTTCGATGGTTCATCAGTCAAAAACCCTTCTGACCGTCAAATTATATATCTTGCTCGCCCAGTCTTTGAGGCCTCAGGAGCAGCTCTCCTTCCATCTTTTGCAGCTACCTGGGTGGCTAAAGCAATGGCAGTAATCTTCCCCCAGAGGCGACCAGACTAGCTAACCAGATAACTCAGGCCGGAGATTTCGTAGTTAATGCTTCCATAGATGCGGCCAATTGCGCAGCGCAAGCGGCTGCAAATGCAATTTCCATCAGGAGGGCCTTATGGCTCCGCGATTGGCGAGCAGAATCTGCTTCCAAAAAGTCGCTGACTTCTCTACCTTACCAAGTGGACCGTTTATTTGGGGAGAAACTAGACCAAATCGTTTCTGATGCTACCGGAGGGAAGAGTAAATTTCTTCCCCAGCAAAAACCCGCCCAGCCTTTTCGGAATCAACAGCAGTTTTGATTTCGGTCCTTTTGTAACAACTCCAGTTGGTCCTCCTCTTCCCCTGGTTTGGGACGACGGGAAAACAGAAATCCCCAGGTCTCATACAGACCAAACCGTTCCTGGAAACCCAGACCGAGACCTTCTGCCCCTAAGCCATCCGCATCCCTTAAACCTTCTACACAATGACTCGTGGACGTGCCCGGCGGACACCGACAAAGTAGGCGGATGCCTTCTTTCGTTCCGTCAAAATTGGCTCTCAGTCGTTCAGAGAGCTTGTGTCTTCCGGATACAAAATCGAGTTTTCTTCCATCCCCCCTCCGCGCTTCTTCCAGTCTTCTCCCCCCAAATCAAGGGCGTCACATCTTCTTCAGGCCATAAAGGCGTTTCAAGGGACGGTGTCATCGCTCCGGTCCCTCGAGACCAAAGGTTCAAGGGGTTTTACTCCAACCTTTTCGTGGTCCCAAAGAAGGATTGGACTCTACGGCCCATACTGGATCTCAAATTGCTGAACAAGTTCGTATGGGTCCGACACTTCAGAATGGACTCGCTCCATTCCGTTGTCGCGTCCCTGGAAAAAGGAGAGTTCCTTGCATCGATAGACATCAAGGACACTTATCTACACATTCCAATTTTTCCCTCTCATCAGCAGTTCCTGCGCTTCGCAGTTCAAGAAGAACACTTCCAGTTTGTGGCCTTGCCCTTTGGACTTGCCACCGCCCCCAGAGTCTTCACGAAGGTCATGGCGGTGGTCATGGCCATTCTTCACGCTCGGGGAGTGATAGTTCTGCCCTATCTGGACGACCTATTAATCAAAGGTCCGTCCCTGTCTGCCTGCGTGGAGTCTGTAAGTATCACCGTGGATTCTCTTTCTCGCCTGGGTTGGAAGATCAACTTCGAGAAATCATCTCCAGTGCCAGCTCAGCAAATCTGCTTCCTGGGCATGATTTTGGACTCTTCCTGTGGGTTAGTCATTCTCCCTCCAGAGAAGTTCTTATCTTTACAACAGGGAGCATGCAAGCTCTCCCGCCCAGTCCCTCATTCCATTCGTTTCACAATGCGCATCCTTGGGAAAATGGTTGCGGCGATGGAAGCCGTTCCGTTTGCACAGTTCCATCTCTGTCCCCTGCAACAGGCGCTTCGTTGGTCCACAAGAGAGTCGCGTCTCCCAATCAACATTTTGGAGATTTGAGCAATCACTCTTGCCTTACGCAACTTTCACCACCTTCTCACAGGCCATCCCATCAGAATCCAATCCGACAATGCCACAGCCATGGCGTATATCAACCGACAAGGGGGAACCTGCAGCAGGGCAGCCATGCTCAAGGTCTTCCACATCCTGCACTGGGCCGAGACCAATCACTCGCTCATCTCGGCGATCCACATACCCGGTGTGGAGAATTGGGAAGCGGACTTCCTCAGTCGCCAAGATCTTGCCTCGGGCGAGTGGTCCCTCCATCTGGAAGTCTTCCAGCAGATTTGCCTTCGCTGGGGGACGCCGGATGTGGATCTCATGGCCTCGAGGCTCAACAACCAGGTTCCCCAGTTCATTGTGCGGTCCCGTGATCCTTGCGCCGTCGGCGCAGATGCTCTGATCTTGTTGTGGCATTGGTTCCTGCTGCCATACATATTTCCACCTCTTCCTCTACTCCCGAGACTCATCAAGAAGATCAGGGCAGAGGGGACACCAGTGATTCTCATCGCGCCCGACTAGCCGCGCCAAGCATGGTACGCGGAACTCATCCAAATGGTCGCCGACATCCCCTGGCGGCGTCCAGATCGCACAGATCTTCTCTCACAGGGCCTGATTTTCCACCAGAACTCCAGGGCCCTGTCTTTAACGGCATGGTCATTGAATCCTGGACTTTAGCCCAAGCTGCATTCTCTCCAGGGGTTTCTTCTACCATGATTCGCGCTAGGAAACCCGTATCCAATGCCATTTTTCATCGCACCTGGCGCATCTTCTTTTCATGGTGCAATACCCATGGACGTTCTCTGGTTTTTTTCCCTTCCGTCCATTCTGGAGTTTCTCCAATCAGGTTTAGAGTCAGGCCTTGCCCTAAGCTCGCTCAAGGGACAAGGGTCTGCATTGTCTGTTCTATTCCAACGAAAGATCGCTTCCAGACTGCCGGTTAAGACGTTCATCCAAGGAGTCTCCCGGGTGGTCCCTCCCTATAGAATGCCTTTGGCATTATGGGATCTTAACTTGGTTCTCGGAGTTCTTCAGGAGGCCCCTTTCGAACCATTGCAGGACATCTCTCTCACCCTCCTTTCTTGGAAGTTGGTCTTTCTCGTGGCGATTACATCAATCAGGAGAGTTTCTGAGTTGGCGGCTCTCTCTTGCCATCCCCCTTTCCTGATTTTTCACCCAGACAAGGTGGTTTTGAGAACCTCTCCCTCTTTCCTACCTAGAGTCGTCTCCTCCTTTCATCTAAATGAGGACATTGTCTTGCCGTCATTCTGTCCGGCACCAACTCATCGTATCGAGAAAGCTCTCCATACTCTGGATGTGGTTAGAGCTCTTCGGCGGTACATATTTCGCACAGCTCCCTTCCGTAAGTCGGATGTCCTGTTCGTGCTTCCAGAGGGACATAGGAAAGGTCTACCTGCCTCAAAGGCCACTCTAGCCAAGTGGATTCGCTCCACTATTCAGGACTCCTACCGCGTCAGGAACACCCCTGTCCCAGCAGGGATTAAGGCGCATTCGACTTGGTCGTTCGGTGCTTCTTGGGCCATTCGGCACCAGGCTTCCACACAACAGCTTTGTAAAGCTGTGACTGGTCCAGTCTGCATAGCTTCACAAAGCACTATCACATCCATACCCAGGCTTTGGCAGATGCTGCCCTTGGCAGGCGCATTCTGCAGACAGCGGTACCTCAGTAAGTCAGTGGTACATGGGGTTTTAGCAGTGCAATTGCTCCCCACCCAGGGACTGCTTTAGGACGTCCCATGGTCCTGTGTCCCCCAATGAGGCATAGGAAAAAAGGAGATTTTTGTGTACTCACCGTAAAATCTTTTTCTCCGAGCCAATCATTGGGGACACAGCACCCACCCTGTTAGCCTATTGGCTGTTTGATGTTGTATTTTGTTCCTCAGTTTTGGACATAGTTTACTTGTCTTGGTTTTACTCCTACTGCTTTACTACCGAACTGAGTCGTTACTGGCCAGTCAAGGGGTGTATACTGCAGAAGAGGAGTTAACTCCTAGTGGCAAGCAGCATAACACCCATGGTCCTGTGTCCCCCAATGATTGGCTCGGAGAAAAAGATTTAACGCTGAGTACACAAAAATCTCCTTTTTAATAATGTGTGTGTTTTATTAACCATTTCGTACTATTGGATTAATAATGGATAGGTGTCATAATTGACGCCTCTCCATTATTAACCTGGCTTAATGTCACCTTACAATAGCAAGGTAACATTAACCCTTCATTACCCCATATTCCACCGCGACACGGGAGTGGGAAGAGAGAGACTAAGTGCCAGAATAGGCGCATCTTCCAGATGTGCCTTTTCTGGGGTGGCTGGGGGCAGATGGTTTTAGCCAGGGAAGCCAATAGCCATGGTCTCTCTCTAGGCTATTAATATCCACCCTCAGTCACTGGCTTTCCCACTCTGGCGGAGAAAATTGTGCGGGAGCCCCACGCCAATTTTTTCCAGGATTTAACCCTTTAATGTAATAGCTAGAGCCCCCAAATTTGACACATAGACACTTGTTATATTAGTAAAGAGGAATATGTAATAAAAGAAGGGATATGAGATGGTTTACTGTATGTAAACCATGTAAACCATGTCTCATATCCTGTCGGGTTTGTGAAGGAGATAGGAAGAGCCGGCAATTGAATTACTGGCTTTTCTGCTATCTAGCGCTGAATTAAATATATATATATATATATATATATATATATATATATATATATATACCTATTCTATGTGTACACATTTATTCTACTTATTCTATTCTATTCTGTCAGTGTGATTTTACTGTACAAAGCACTGAATTGCCGGCTTTTCTAGAGAACACCGCTGCGTATTTCTCACAAGTCACACTGTTGGTCCGTGTGTAAGGCTACTTTCACACTAGCGTCGGATTCGGCCCGTCACATTGCGTCGGGCCGAGATTCCGATGCTAGCGTTTGATGCGCCACACTACAGGTGCAGCGGATGCATTTTTCCGGCGCATCCGCTGCCCCACTGTGAGGTGCGGGGAGGTGGGGGCGGAGTTCCGGCCGCGCATGCACGGTCGGAAAAAGCGGTCCGTCGGCAGCAAAAACGTTACATTTAACGTTTTTTGCTCCCGGCGGTCCGCCACAACACGGCGCAACCATCGCTGGTCGGTTGCGACGTGTGACAATACGTCGCAATACGTCGGTAATGTTACCCTATGGGGCAAAAACGCATCCTGCAAACAACTTTGCAGGATGCGTTTTTTCCCCTAAACGATGTATTGCGACTTATTAAAAAAAATGCTAGTGTGAAAGTAGCCTAATCCTTATTTTTCTCGCCCCCATAGACATTCATTCATAGACTTTTTTTGCGCAATACGGTGACAAACGCAGTATGCTGCAATTTTCTACGGCCGTACGAGACCGTATAATACGGATCCGTAAAATATGGCAGATAGGAGCTGGGCCATAGAGAATCATTGGGCCATGTGCAATGCGTACTTTGACATATTTTCTGCACTCATACGTCTGTGAAACTCGCTAGTGTGACGCCGGCCTAACAAGCGATCATCCTCTGTGATCACAAAATAAAGGGAAAAGAAAAAATATTAAACCAATATATATATATATATATATATATATATATATATATATATATATATATTGTATCGTTTCCCTTCCTTCGTGTCTTGGGGGACACTCACTTTGCACGGGAATAATGCGTACAGGCACGATTTTTCCACAAAACAATCTATTACGGTTTATTAAACGCCATAAACCATAACACAAACAGTTCATCATTTACATCAACGGAACACATTAACCACCGATAGTCTGTTCCAATGGCAGATCCGTGTCTACCCGTAACTCCTTGTTACCTGGAGTTGCAGCGCCCCAGAGACCTGGTCGTTGCAGTATAGCGCTCTGTCACTAAGGGGAGCAGCGGTACGTCTGATGGCACTAAGGAGTTCTCCTGACCAGGTATCACCAGAACACATTACACTTCACACTCCGGCCACTAGGGGGAGAAAAAGGCTTTATTTATTGGGCCACTCCTCACACTGGTAAAACTAGGGGCTGGTGAGGAAGTTAGGCAGAAGCTGACTGGGTTGGAACCAGGCAACATCCCGTGGCAGGGGGTGTTGCAGGGAGAAGGCACAGGGGGGTCCCTGTCAGGCGTGGGAACCTGGCAGGTGCCTAGCGAACAGAACAGAACGTAACGGAACCGCGCCTGCACACCTTGCGGCGGTATCCTAAGAGAGAGACAACAAGGGAAGAATATTGTGGATCAGCACAAAGGAGAGCCAGTAAGAGTAGTGCCGAGAGAGGAAGGCAACATCTTACTGAGGCGCGTAGTCGGTGGCCGGATCACCGTAGGAGTAACTGACTTCAGGCCTTACTTCAAATTCCGCTGGACAGTTGATTATAGGTTGGCTGCCTACCTTCTACACCTACGAAGACATAGGGGGCAACATTGGGAGATAGGCGTCTCTAGGGTCCCGGAAGACCTCCAAGCCTTCCCGTCATACGGGTGGTGTCCTAGCCATAACATATCTGGGGGACGTTAGAAACTAGCAACATCTGGAACCAAAGAACGAGAGAGAGAGAGAAAGCTGTAGAGAACGAACGAAGGAGAACAGCAGTTGTGAGGACTATTCCGAATGCTCAGCAAGGTAGGACTACAACACACAGGCGCTATTGGTAGGCAACGATTTCCATCTGCGAGGGAAACTCTGGATGTGCCCATCGGACCGGCCGGTCTCTGATAGCCCGGTTGAATGTGCTCTGGACTGAGTATATTGAAGCCTTCAGTAAAAAGGTAAAGAGACTGCAACCTTGTGTCCTCGTTATTGTCTGCACCTCACACCATCACCATCCACCTTACTGGGAAGCCCTGGGGACATACTTCACCTGTGGGAAGGTATACCATCCAGCTGCCATTCCATCACGCCAGCGGACCCCACAGCAGCGTTGGTCACCTTGACCGAACACCACAGGTGGCGTCACGAACACATGACAGACTGTACTACCACCTTCATTGGACGCCCCTTAGCAGGGTCACGACCGGGTCCAGCCACCGTGACAACCGCAGAACTGAAGGAGAAGGGACCGGTACCGAGTGACTTGTGACCCTGTGTCTGGGGGCGCTCCAGAGTTACCTTACAGGAGCTCCGGCTCCACATACTGACTCCTGCCAGTGCTGGTTTACAGGGAAACTGCCTCACTGAGGTCACTGTCCTTGTGCCCAGGGCCCTCGGATAGTCCAGACCGACAGTAGGAACTGTAGCTTCCCCAACACAGAAACCGTCTCAGGCTCTGTAGATGCAGCCTTTCCATGCACTTCCAGGAAGTCCAATCACAGGCACTTCCAACACACAGGCCATCATTCCATGATCTAACCAGGTACTTACAGGACTCCAGTCCATCCGCGGACAATCCAACACTCTGACCATTCCAGGACTCACACTCTTACCAGGTGCTTGCAGGACTCCAGCCCATCCAAGGACAATCCAACACCCTTGAGCATTCAGTCCATAGCCTCAGCAGTGCTTCCAGGACTCCAGCCCACTTCAGGACAATCCAACACCCAGGCTATTGCAGGACTCACGGATCTCAGTGCTTCCAGGACTCCAGCCCATACCAGGACAATCCAACACTGACCGTTCATCAGGTCCACGGTCTCAGGTGCTTGCAGGACTTCTCCAATACCAGGAGACTCCAACACCAACCCTCCAGGACATTGCACATGGACTAAACGTATCCATACACAGGAACCCGGATCCATAGACAGGAACCATGTGACCCACACCCTGGTCACATTATCTACCTGTAACCACTCCCATGGGCGGGAGTGTGGGTGTGTGTGGCTAGTTTGACCCTCCCATCTTTCATAACTAGCCCTGCCAATCTCCCATTATCATTACACAACTACTTGTGGGACTACAGGTCCCAGCACAACAACCAAACTTCAGACTGACAGCACAGAGTGTCTTCCTCTGCAACACACACACCGGCCATTTACACTCCTGCCGGACTTTGTCTCATCACATTTATGCCTCCAAGCGCATCTTGAAGCGCACACACAGCGCACCTTGGCTGTAACGTGGGTCACCGCACCACAATATATACATATATATATATATATATATATATATACACAAAAAAGTATGCATATTTGGTATCGCCGCGTTCGGAATGAGCTAACCTATAAAGCGGTCACATTGTTCATCTTGTCCCGCAAAAAATAAGTTGCCACACAACTCTAAGAGTGGAAAAATAAAAAGTTATAGCATTCAGAATAAAGCGATGCAATTATTTTTTTCTATAAAATAGTTTTTTTTTGTGAAAAAGCAGTAAAACGTAAAAAAAATATAAATGTGGTATCGCTGTAATCGTACTGACTCAAAGAATAAAGCTGCCTTATTAATTTTACTAATATAAAATAAACCCTGCACTAAAGTTATGGTGAATCTCTTGGGATTTATTAGCAAGAGAGAGGATAAACGTTTCGGCCTATGTTGGCCTTCTTCAGTAACTATGTACAGGATAACAAAGAAAACATAATGAGTTCACATCACTCAACGTAAAACAAAAGAAAAAAAGAAAAAAACAAAGTATGCACATAAACAAGATAGTACGGTCATGTGGAAGAGTATATAATATACTATAACGAGGAGTTCAAAGACCATAACACAATAGAATTTGCACAAGACACAAATATAGTCAGCATCTAGGAGGGGACAATAATATGGTTCCTTTATGAGGTAAGATATACAATGAACTACTTAGCGCAATATTATGTCAGAAAAAACTAAGCATGGTCCAGTGGTGGACAGAAGGACATACCGTGCTGCCTACTGGAGCGGCAGATGGTGAGGCAGTGAAAATCTGCCAGTGCTGTTAATTCTATAGGCGCCGCACATTCTATGCACGCCGCACATCCAGGCAGACAAGCGGTGGACACCGCGTCGCCAGGACACACTTGAATCACAGCTCCTCTCAGGTCTGTTACCCTACCCTCCTTTTTTCACCACTAATACATTTTTGGTACTATTACCCATAATGCGCTCCTTATACAGGCCACCCACGTTATTCCAGACCCTGTCTCAGTCGGTTCCTGTGAGCCTGCATCCATTTACTTCCTGGTAGGACTATGGACCTTTACCACTCTTATTTTCTATATGGGGCTTTTTTCCTTACCCCACTGCCATACATTAACTGGGACTATTTTTCACTACTCCTATAGAATTAACAGCACTGGCAGATTTTCACTGCCTCACCATCCGCCGCTCCAGTAGGCAGCACGGTATGTCCTTCTGTCCACCACTGGACCATGCTTAGTTTTTTCTGACATAATATTGCGCTAAGTAGTGCATTGTATATCTTACCTCATAAAGGAACCATATTATTGTCCCCTCCTAGATGCTGACTATATTTGTGTCTTGTGCAAATTCTATTGTGTTATGGTCTTTGAACTCCTCGTTATAGTATATTATATACTCTTCCACATGACTGTACTATCTTGTTTATGTACATACTTTGTTTTTTCTTTTTTTCTTTTGTTATACATTGAGTGATGTGAACTCATTATGTTTTCTTTGTTATCCTGTACATAGTTACTGAAGAAGGCCAACATAGGCCGAAACGTTTATCCTCTCTCTTGCTAATAAATCCCAAGAGATTCACCATAAGTTGAGTGCCATGTTTATTTTATATTGTTATATGGTGTGGGATCCTACCCGGGCACCCTCACAGGGTAGTGCTTATGGCTCTTTTTCTTATTAATTTTACTATACATGGAAGTCAATAAAACAAAATACTGAATTCCTGGTGTTTGATCATTCGGACACCCAAAAATCAGAATAGAAAGCGTTCAAAAAATGTCATGTGCCCAAAAATGGTACCAATAAAAACGTTAGCTTGTCCCACAAAAAACAAGACCTCACATGACTCTGTGGCCCAAAATATGGAAAAATTATAGCTCTCAAAATGTGGTGATGGAAAAACTATTCTTCGCAATAAAAAGCGTATTTTAGTGTGTTATAGCTGCCAGTCATAAAAATCTCTATATATAATTGTCTAAGGTCCACTTCGGCATAACGCGGTGTAGCGCAGTCCGTTAACGCTGCCATTAACCCTGTAAGTGTGACCAAGTTTTTACTATCGATGCTGCCTATGCAGCATCAATAGTAAAAACATATAATGTTAAAAATAATAATAATTAAAAAATATCATTATATTCTCACCTTCCGGCGTCAGTGCCAGCCTTTTCCACTCCTCACGACGCTTCGGTCCCAAGAATGCATTGCGGCAATGACCCCAGATGACGTAGCAGTCTTATATGGGCTGTGTTATTTAGTACGTGGGCTGTGCAATATACTACGTGGCTGTGCAATATACTACGTGGCTGTGCAATATACTATGTGGCTGTGCAATATACTATGTGGGCTGTGAAATATACTAAGTGTCTGTGCTATATACTATGTTGCTGTGCAATATACTATGTAGCTGTGCAATATACTACGTGGTTGTGCTATATACTACGTGGCTGTGTTATATACTATGTAGCTGTGCTATATACTACATGGCTGTGCTATATACTACGTGGGCTGTGTTATATGCTATGTGGGCTGTGAGACTCTTTCACCTGGGACCCTCAAAAACCTGGAGCTCGCCCTGGCTTCACTGATTTTTCACGCCCGGCGAGCCGCGAACAATCAGCGACAGACGCAGTCTGGCTGCGAATTGGCGCAGGATTTCAACCACGCTTCGGTAATTGGTTGTGCCCGGCCGGCCGAATCCTGTGTATTCATTGCATTATTCTGAAATCTACATAAATAAACTACATACATATTCTAGAATACACGATGCGTTAGAATCGGGCCACCATCTAGTCCGATATAAATCTGGTATCGCTGTAATCACACCGACCCGAAGAATAAAGTCGCCTAATCACTTGTACCGCACGAGGAACAGCTTAAAAAATAAATAAAACAAATTCTTCTCATGCTGTTGATTTTTTCATTCTGCCACCCAAAGGTCGCAGTAAGGCTCACGCACATTTATCCCGCGCACTGCACTGAGCGCTTACAGCGGATTTTCCGTGTAAATCTCTGAAATACGTGATTCAGATGGAAGCTCTGGCTAAAGATTCCCCATAATGAGGCAGATGGAGGCACTGTGGATGCCATAAGACCTGTCATCTGGCGGTGTCCGTCTTTTTAGTCATTCATAAAAGCGCAGTCAGCCAGTTTTGTGCACCTCTGAAAAGAAGGACACCGCTGAACAAAGGCCAGACTGGAGTCCAGAGTAATTCTGCTGCCTCATTATAGTGAATGGATCGGGGTTTCATCTGTCACGTCATTAAGAAATTTAGATAGAAACCTCAAAGTGCTCAGCATAGAGCGCCGGATAACTATGATCCCAAACGTTATGTAAAATGTTCCCAATAAAAGCATCCACTCAATCCACAGAAAAAAGCAAGTCCCCACTCAGGTCTGTCGTCTGTTAAAGGAAATATGGGGGCTTCCATGTTACTGCTAGTACAAAGGCTCTGGAAAAGCGTTATGGCTACTCACCCCCCTAAAAGAAATTCTGCGCTCCCAAATTCAAATGCCCCCTCCCTTCTGAGCCCCACAGTGTACCTAATCCACATATCATCCACATGTTTGGCATTTCTGTAGTGATGAGAGTCCGCCTAATTTATGGGTGCATGTATCCAGAAGCACGGGCTGGGCATAACGTACTGGTCACTACAACATTCTGGTCACCAGCAGTTTGGCAGTTTGTAAATGGCAGTTTGCAATTTTCACTCGGCAACATCCACGCTGCCTGTTTCTGGAAAACACCCATGGATTCAAAATCATCACTACACTTGTGAATGCATTCTTAAAGGGGTATAATTTCCAAACTGGGGTCCCTTGAGGGGGGATTCTGCTTTTATGTCATTTAGGGGCTCTTTATATAGAGTATGGAAACTATTCTATAATAATTTGTTCTCCAAGAGTCAAATAGCGCTCCATCCCTTTAAAGTCTTGCTGTGTGACTAAGCAGTACTGTACGGCCACATATGGGGTATTGCCAAGTTCAGAAGAAATTGTGTAATACATTTTGGCACCACCTTTACCCATTTCCCAGTGTGAAAATATAAAATCTATGGCTAAAACAATTTTTTTGTGGTAAAAATGTAATTATTTTTTATTCACTGTCCAATGATATCAAATTCTGTGACACACTTGTGGCGTGAATATGATCACTGCACCCCTAGATTAACTCATTCTGAGGTGTAGTTTGTAAAATGGGGTCACTTACGGGGGTTTCTGCTGTTCTGGCACCTCAGGGGCTCTGACAATGTGACATGGCCCCCCTCAAACCAGTGCAGCAAAACCTGTACCGAAAAATGGCGCTCCTTCCCTTTCATGCCCTGCCATGCTCCCGGAGGGTAGTTTTCTGCCACATACTGGGTATTGGCATACTCAGGAGAAATTGCACAACAAACTTTGGGGTCGATTTTTTTATTTTCTTGCTACTCTTGTGAAAATTAAAAAGTGGGGGCTAAAATATCATTTTTGTGGTGAAAAATGTTTTTTTTTAATTTTGACAGCTCAATATTATAAAATTCTGCGAAACCCCTGGAGGTTTTAGGTGCTCACCAGACATCTAGATAAATTCCTTCAGGGGTTTAGTTTCGAAAATGGGGTCACTTGTGGGAGGTTTCTACTGTTTAGGAACATCACGGGTTCTCCAAACACAACATGGAGTCCGCTATTGATTCTAGCTAATTTTGCATTCCAAAAGTCAAATGGCGCGCCTTGCATTCCGAGCCCTACCGTGTGTCCAAACAGTAGTATTCCCCCACATATAAGGTATCGGCATGCTCAGGAGAAATTGCACAACAAAATTTATGGAGCAATTTCACTTTTTACCCTTATGAAAATGCAAAATATGGAGCTAGAATAGATTTATTTGGGAAAAGTTTTATTTATTTATTTTTTTTATTTCCAAATCTCTATGTTACAAACTTCTGTGAAGCACCTGTGGGTTCAAGGTGCTCAATAAACATCTAGATAAGTTCCCTAAGGGGTCTAGTTTCCAAAATGGTGTCACTTGTTGGGGGTTTCCACTGTTTATGCACATCAGGGGCTCTTCAAACATGACATGGCAACCGCTAATTATTCCAGCATATTTTACATTCAAAAAGTCAAATGGCGCTCCTACCGTTCTGAGCCCTGCCGTGCACCCAAACAGTAGTACTCTGCCACATATTGGGTTTCAGAGTCTCAGGAAAAATTGCACAACAAATTTTATGGAGCAATTTCACCTTTTACCCTTCTGAAAATGCAAAATATGGAGCTAAATAGATTTATTTGGGAAAAATATTATTTTTTTTATTCCCACGGCTCTACATTATAAACTTCTGTGAAGCACCTGTGGGTTCAAGGTGCTCAATGCACATCTAACTAAGTTAACTAATGGGTCTAGTTTCCAAAATGGTGTCACTTTTTGGGGGTTTCCACTGTTTAGGCACATCAGGGCTCTCCAAACGTGACATGGCAACCACTAATTATTCCAGCATATTTTACATTCAAAAAGTCAAGTCCTTCCCTTCCGAGCCCTGCCGTGCACTCAAACAGTAGATTTCCTCCACATATGGGGGTATTGGCATGCTCAGGAGTAATTGCAAAACAAAATGTATAGTAAATTTTCTTCTGTTACCTTTGCGAAAGTAAAGAAAATAGGTCTAAAGGAAAATTTATGTGAAAGAAAAGTAAATGTTTATTTTTTTCCTTCCACATTCCATTCATTCCTGTGAAGCACCTGAAAGGTTAATAAACTTCTTGAATGTGGTTTGGCACACCTTGAGGAGTACTATTGGGTATTTTTTTTCATATAGACCCCTCAAAGTGACTTCAAATGTGAGGTGGTCCCTAAAAAAAAGGTTTTGTAAAATTTGTTGAAAAAATGAAAAATTGCTGGTCAATACTGATAAGCGAGTATAATCGTTACTCAGGTTTTCCCTAGCACGCTTGTGTGATCTCAGAGTAACGGAAATTTCGTTGCCGCAGCTGCATGATTTACGGCTGCTAGACAGCTTGATTACATGTGGGGATTCCCTAGCAACCAGGCAACCCCCACATGTACTCAGGCTGGCTAGCAGCCGTAAATCATGCAGCTGTGTCAACAAAAACTAAATCTCCGAGCAGTCATAAATACTTAGAGACCACCCGAGCATGCTCGGGAAAACCCGAGCAACGAGTATACTTGCACATCACTACTGGTCAACTGTTAACCCTTAAAACGTCCTAACGAAAAAAAAATTTGGGCTCCAAAATTGTCTTGATGTAAAGTAGACATGTGGAAAATGTTATTTATCAACTATTTTATGCGATATGACTCTCTGATTTAAGGGCATAAAAATTAAAAGTTTGAAAATTGTGAAATTTTCAAGATTTTCGTCAAATTTGCATTTTTTTTCAGAAAGAAACGCAAGTCATACCGAATATATTTTACCACTAACATGAAGTACAATATGTCATGAGGAAACAGTCTCAGAATCACCGGGATCCCTTGAAGAGTTCCAGAGTTATAACCTCATAAATTGACAGTGGTCAGAATTGTAAAAATTTGCCCGGTCATGAAGGCAAAAACAGGCCCGGACACGACAGGGTTAATGATGTGAAGCAGTGGAGTTTATCTGTTATGTCTCTATCACTACAAGTGGGCAATGTATGTGAGTCTCTGCTAGGTGTTGAGTTGTTGATTTGTGTTGAGTAGAGCCTGAGGCATGAGTTGTCCACGGTGAAGGACAGAATATTCACTATGAAAAAAATAACACAATTCGTCACAAGACAACACCTAAGATTGTGATATGGAGAGGAATGCTAATGGAGAGAATATTAGACACTGTTAGGATCCCACATGAACATTTTAACCAGAGGCGTAGCTAGGGTTTTGGTCCAGGGGGGGCGAAGCTTCTGAGTGGGCCCCTAACCAGATAACCTTGATTACAACTCGATGACGCCCCCTAATAGTGGAGAACCTCAGCAGATGACCGCGCTGTTACTGAAGATAATCTCTATATAACGACCAACATGGATATTACCGCCATACGGTCAGTGGTATATACCAGCCCTACAGAGCATATAAGAGATCACAGCACAGTTATTGATAATGTCTTACCGTTGACGTTCTTTATGATGGAATCGTCACTTTTCCCGTCTTTTCCATCTAGCCCAGACCGACATGACAGCTTCTTCCAGCTACAACTTGTCTGCAGAGAAAACAACAAAGACATGTTTCACTTCTCACATTCCAGCCATCACCATCTATTCTCAACCTGCACAAACCCCTAATCCTGCTGATACCCTAATACTGAGCCGCTGCTGCCATATATTTCCCTATTACTACACCTGATACCCCAATACTGAGCCGCTGCTGCCCTATGTGTCCCTATTACTGCCCGATACCCCAATACTGAGCAGCTGCTGCCGTATGTGTCCCTATTACTGCACCTGATACCCCAATACTGAGCTGCTGCTGCCGTATGTGTCCCTATTACTGCCCCTGATATCCCAATACTGAGCCGCTGCTGCCATATGTGTCCCTATTACTGCCCCTGATACCCCAATACTGAGCCTCTGCTGCCGTATGTGTCCTTATTACTGCCCCTGATACCCCAATACTGAGCCGCTGCTGCCGTATGTTCCCCTATTACTGCACCTGATACCCCAATACTGAGCCGCTGCTGCCGTATGTGACCCTATTACTGCACCTGATACCACAATACTGAGCCGCTGCAGCCGTATGTTCCCCTATTACTGCACCTGATACCCCAATACTGAGCCGCTGCTGCCGTATGTGTCCCTATTACTGCACCTGATACCCCAATACTGAGCCGCTGCTGCCGTATGTGTCCCTATTACTGCCCCTGATATCCCAATACTGAGCCGCTGCTGCCGTATGTGTCCCTATTACTGCCCCTGATACCCCAATACTGAGCCGCTGCTGCCGTATGTTCCCCTATTACTGCACCTGATACCCCAATACTGAGCCGCTGCTGCCGTATGTGACCCTATTACTGCACCTACTCTGTGGTTCTCTGTACCCTCTAAATTCTAAAGCACCCCTCTATAATATAGTAATGCTGGGTGCAAGTGCCCTAGAAAAGAGCCCACATTTTGCCCCTAGAAAGTAATAATGCCCTCTGTGTGCCCCTTTGATAGTCACAGTAACCTGAGTTCCCCTATTTCAATAAGTGCCCACTTTACATTTAATAATGTCCCGAGTCTCCCCCCCGTACAGCTCCCCTATACACAGTATAATGCCCCCTAACTGTATAGTACCACCCACACAGTATACTGACGCCTTAGTAGCCTTCAAACTGTTTGATGGCTCCAACACTGTAATCCCCATACTGTATGATGGCCCCATAGATAAACGCCATATAGTATAATGTGCCAGATAGTCCTCAATATAGCACAAGGCAGCACCCCTATAGGCAGACCCTGTAGTATAAGGCAGCACCCCCCATAGGCAGATCCTTTAGAATAAGGCAGCACTCCCCCCATAGGCAGATCCTACAGAATAAGGCAGCACTCCCCCCTCTAGGCAGATCCTGTATAATAAGGCAGCACTCCCCCCATAGGCAGATCCTGTAGAATAAGGCAGTGCTCCCCCTATAGGCAGATCCTGCAGAATAAGGCAGCACTCCCCCCTCTAGGCAGATTCTGTATATAAGGCAGCACTCCCCCCATAAGCAGATCCTGTAGAATAAGGCAGCACCCCCCGCTATAGGCAGATCCTGTATATAAGGCAGAATCCCCCATAGGCAGATACTCTACTGTATATAAGGCAGCACCCCCCATAGGCAGATCCCGTATATAAGGCAGCACCCCTATAGGCAGATCCCGTATATAAGGCAGCACCCCCATAGGCAGATCCCGTATATAAGGCAGAACCCCCCCCCAATAGGCAGATCCTATTAATAAGGCAGCCCCCCCAATAGACAGATCCTATTAATAAGGCAGCACCCCCCCCAATAGACAGATCCTATTAATAAGGCAGCACCCCCCCAATAGACAGATCCTATTAATAAGGCAGCACCCCCCCATAGACAGATCCTATTAATAAGGCAGCACCCCCCCCAATAGACAGATCCTATTAATAAGGCAGTACCCCCCAAATAGACAGATGCTATTAATAAGGCAGCCCCCCCCAATAGACCGATCCTATTAATAAGGCAGCACCCCCCCAATAGACAGATGCTATTAATAAGGCAGCACCCCCCCCCCCATAGACAGATCCTATTAATAAGGCAGCACCCCCCCCCAAATAGACAGATCCTATTAATAAGGCAGCACCCCCCCCCAATAGACAGATCCTATTAATAAGGCAGCACCCCCCCCAATAGACAGATCCTATTAATAAGGCAGCCCCCCCAATAGACAGATCCTATTAATAAGGCAGCACCCCCCCCAATAGACAGATCCTATTAATAAGGCAGCACCCCCCCACCCAATAGACAGATCCTATTAATAAGGCAGCACCCCCCCCAAATAGACAGATCCTATTAATAAGGCAGCCCCCCCCCAATAGACAGATGCTATTAATAAGGCAGCCCCCCCAATAGACAGATCCTATTAATAAGGCAGCACCCCCCCCCAATAGACAGATGCTATTAATAAGGCAGCACCCCCCCATAGACAGATCCTATTAATAAGGCAGCACCCCCCCCCCAAATAGACAGATCCTATTAATAAGGCAGCACCCCCCCAATAGACAGATCCTATTAATAAGGCAGCACCCCCCCAATAGACAGATCCTATTAATAAGGCAGCACCCCCCCCCCCCAATAGACAGATCCTATTAATAAGGCAGCACCCCCCCACCCAATAGACAGATCCTATTAATAAGGCAGCACCCCCCCAATAGACAGATCCTATTAATAAGGCAGCACCCCCCCCAATAGACAGATCCTATTAATAAGGCAGCACCCCCCCCAATAGACAGATCCTATTAATAAGGCAGCCCCCCCCAATAGACAGATCCTATTAATAAGGCAGCACCCCCCCCCAATAGACAGATCCTATTAATAAGGCAGCACCCCCCCCCAATAGACAGATCCTATTAATAAATACTCACCTCTCTTCCTCCTTGTTCTTCCAGCGGCGCTCCCTGCTCCCGCTCACATCTACACTGACTGCGGGCGCCGGACAGTGACGTCATCGCGCCCGCTGTCAGTGTGGGGGATGATGGGAGAAGGAGTGCAGCGCAGCGCTCCTTCCCTCATCACTGCGGTGAGCTGTATCGGCTAGATGCCGATACAGCTCACATTGCGATAGTGGGCGGGGGGCCCACTGCTGGCACCGGGCCCCCCCGCCTGCTCAGGGGCCCTATAGCGGCAGAGCAGGGAGATCGATTCTCCCTGCCCTGTCGCAGAATGTAACTGCATCGGCGCGCTGCACGCGCCGATGCAATTACAGTAGCGTAGCTCCGGGTGGGCCCCCTCAGAGCACCGGGCCCGGGGCGATGGCCCCCTCTGCCCCCCCGGTAGCTACGCTACTGATTTTAACCCTTTCTTAACAATATTATCAGTGTTTAGTTCAGTGCTGCTTGCAACATTTTTTTTTTTCTCTCTGAAAAAATTACCATTATTTTTGTATTTGATATTATAAATGCTGACTGCTAACTAACAAAATTAACCCATGTAGTTAAATGCATTGCGCTGATAAGCTCAGTATAGAAAGAATGCTACAGGACAGTTTGAATTAAAGAAGCACTCCCATTAAGATTTTTATTCAATAAAAGTGTGTGTATATGCATGTTATGTAGTGTGTGTATTACTGTGCTCACCTACCACTGCTTTCTCTGGCGCCGCTCTTTTCCTCTTTTTGTTGACGTCACCGCTCTGCAGACTATAGCCTTTACAATGCAAAACTATGTAGGATCAGAACAAGGTAGTATATACTTACATGGTGAAAAAGACTTCTAACACACAGAGCACAGAGCGAGCCGGCTAGTCGCAATTGCGGTGACGTCACTAAGAAGCAGAGACGAACACAGTGGTAGGTGAGTTTAATCCCTTTACCCCTAAGGGTGGTTTGCCTGTTAATGACAGGGATCTTGATGATTCTGACACTGTTTTCTCATGACATATAGTACTTCATGATTGTGGTAAAATTTATTTGATATTACCTGCGTTTATTTGTGAAAAAAACGGAAATTTAGCGAAAATTTTTAAAATGTCGCAATTTTCCAACTTTTAATTTTTATGCCCTTAAATCACAGAGATATGGCACACAAAGTAACATTTTCCACATGTCTACTTTACATCAGCACAATTTTGGAACAAGCATTTTTTTTTTGTTAGTTGTAAGGTTAAAAGTTGACCAGCAATATCTAATTTTTACAATACCATTTTTTTAGGGACTACATCACATTTGAAGTAACTTTGAGGGGTCTAAATGATAGAAAATACCCAAGTGTGATACCTTAAGGTGCTCAAAACCACATTCAAGAAGATTATTAAACCTTCAGGTGTTTCAAAGGTATTTTTGGAATGTTTAAAAAAAATGAACATTTAACTTTTTTTCACAAAAAATTTAAATCAGCTCCAATTTGTTTTATTTTACCAAGGGTACAAGGATAAATTGGACCCTAAAAATTGTTGTACAATTTGTCCTGAGTACGCTGATACCCAATATGTGGGGGTAAACCACTGTTTGGGCGCATGGCAGAGTTCGGAAGGTAAAGAGCGCCATTTGACTTTTCAATGCAAAATTGACTGGAATTGAGATAGGACACTATGTATCGTTTGGAGAGCCCCTGATGTGCCTAAACATTGAAACCCCCCACAAATGACACCATTTTGGAAAGTAGACCCCCTAAGGAACTTATCTAGATGTGCTGTGAGAACTTTGACCCACCAAGTGCTTCACAGAAGTTTATTATGTAGAGCCGTAAAAATAAAAAATCATATTTTTTCACAAAAATGATCTTTTCGCCACAAATTTTTTATTTTCCCAAGGGTAACAGAAGAAATTGAACCCCAAAAGTTGTGCAACTTGTCCGGAGTACGCTGATATCCCATATGTTGGGGTAAACCACTGTTTGGGCGCATGGCAGAGCTCGGAAGGGAAAGAGCGCCGTTTGACTTTTCAATGCAAAATTGACTGGAATTGAGATAGGACGCCATGTCACGTTTTGAGAGCCCCTGATGTGCCTAAACAGTGGAAACCCCCCACAAGCGACACCATTTTGGATAGTAGACCCCCTAAGGAACTTATCTAGATGTGTTGTGAGAACTTTGAATCCCCAAGTGTTTCCCTCCAGTTTATAACGCAGAGCCATGAAAATAAAAACATTTTATCCGCAAAAATAATTTTTTAGTCCCCAGTTTTGTATTTTCCCAAGGGTAATAACAGGAGAAATTGGACCCCAAATTTTGTTTTCCAATTTGTCCAGAGTACACTGATGCCCCATATGTGGGTGGTGAACCACCATTTGGGCACATGGCAGAGCTTGAAAGGGAAGGAGTGCCATTTGGAATGCAGACTAACCGTATATACTCGAGTATAAGCTGAGATTTTCAGCCCACTTTTTTGGGCTGAAAGTCCCCCTCTCAGCTTATACTCGAGTCATACGCAGGGGTCAGCAGGGGAGGGGGAGCGGGGGCTATCTAATTATATTCACCTACTCCTGGCGCGGTCCCTGCATGTCCCTGCTTCTTCCAGTGCTGCAGCTTCATTCTGTACTGAGCGGTCACATGGTACCGCTCATAACAGTAATGCATATGCGGGTCCACCTCCCATAGACCTGTGACCGCTCAATACAGGAAGAATATGCAGCGCCGGGGGAACAGACGTGCAGCGACGGCGCCAGGAGCAGGTAAGTATGATGGGGGCAGTGAGCGATACTCACCTGCTCCTCGTGCCACCGTCGGCGCTGCTGTGTCTTCTGCGTTCCCTCTGTAGTGACGCTCAGGTCAGAGGGCGCAGTGATGCGATTAGTGCACGCCGCCCTCTTCCAGAACGTCGGTGCAGAGGATGGGAAGACACAGCGGTGGTCAGCGGTGGATTGGGAAAGGTGAGTATAGCAAGTTCCGGGGGCCGGAGAGGTGAGTATGTAATTTTTTAATTTTTTTAATCGCAGCAACAGCATATGGGGCAAATATCTGTATGGAGCATCTTATGTGGCCATGTGCAGCATTATATGGGGGCAAATATCTGTATGGGGCATCTTATCCGGCCATGTGCAGCATGATATGGGGCAAATATCTGTATGGAGCATCTTATGTGGCCATGTGCAGCATTATATGGGGCAGTTATCTGTATGGAGCATCTTATATGGCCATGTGCAGCATTATATGGGGCAGTTATCTGTATGGAGCATCTTATGTGGCCATGTGCAGCATTATATGGGGGCAAATGTCTGTATGGAGCATCTTATGTGGCCATGTGCAGCGTTATATGGAGAAGTTATCTGTATGGAGCATCTTATGGGGCCATGTGCAGCGTTATATGGGGCGTATATCTGTATGGAGCATCTTATGGGGCCATGTGCAGCATTATATGGGGCAATTATCTGTATGGAGCATCTTATTGGGCCATAATCCACATTTGTGGCGCATTATACGGGGCAAATGTCTGTATGGAGCATCTTATGGGGTCATAATCAACATTTGTGCAGCATTATATGGGGCATATTTTAATATGGAGCATCTTATGGAGCCCATCATAAACTGTATGGAGCATTATATGGGGCTCCTGATTCAATATGGATATTCAAAAACACTTAACCTACTGATGTCTCAATTAATTTTACTTTTATTGGTATCTATTTTTATTTTTGAAATTTACCAGTAGCTGCTGCATTTTCCACCCTAGACTTATACTCGAGTCATTAAGTTTTCCCAGTTTTTTGTGGCAAAATTAGGGGGGTCGGCTTATACTCGGTTCGGCTTATACTCGAGTATATACGGTAGATGGATTGGTCTACAGGCATCACATTGCATTTGCAGAGCCCCTGATGTACCTAAACAGTAAAACTCCCCACAAGTGACCCCATATTGGAAACTAGACCCCCAAGGAACTTATCTAGTGTTATGAGAACTTTGAACCCCCATGTGTTTCACTACAGTTTATATCGCAGAGCCGTGAAAATGAAAAAATCTTTTTTTCCCACAAAAAAGATTTTTAGCCCCCAATTTTTTATTTTCCCAAGGGCATCAAGAGAAATTGGACCCCAATAGCTGTTGTCCAATTTGTCCTGGGTAAGATGAAACCCCATATGTTGAGGTAAGCCCCTGCTTGGGCGCACAGGAGAGCTCATAAGGGAAGGAGCACTGTTTCACTTTTTCAACGCAGAATTGGCTGGAATTGAGATCGGACGCCATGTTGCGTTTGGAGAGCCCCTGATGTGCCTAAACAGTGGAAACCCCGAATTCTAACTCTAACCCTAATCCCAACCCTAACCATAACCCTAACCACACCCCGAACACTCCCCTAACCCTAATCCCAACACACCCCTAACCCCAACACACCCCTAACCCTAACCATACCCCTAACCGTAATCATAACCCTAATCCACAACCCAACCTGTTGTGAATTCTGTGGCTGAATTCACTCCTGTGGTCACAAGTGGTACTGCAGCTTCTGAGCTTCCTCCCTCAGGTGTTCTGGTGAGCTCGTTAACTGCTTCATTACTTAACTCCGCCTGATGCTGCTATCCTTGCTCCTTGTCAATGTTTCAGTGTTGGATCTGAGCTTCTCCTGATTGTTCCTGTGACCTGCTGCTCTGTATAGCTAAGTGCCTTTTGCTTTTTTGTTGCTTTTTTTCTGTCCAGCTTGTCTTTTGTTTTGCTGGAAGCTCTGAGACGCAAAGGGTGTACCGCCGTGCCGTTAGTTCGGCACGGTGGTTTTTTTTGCCCCTTTGCGTGGTTTTGCTTTAGGGTTTTTTGTAGACTGCAAAGTTCGCTTTACTGTCCTCGCTCTGTCCTAGAATATCGGGCCCCACTTTGCTGAATCTATTTCATCCCTACGTTTTGTCTTTTCATCTTACTCACAGTCATTATATGTGGGGGGCTGCCTTTTCCTTTGGGGAATTTCTCTGGGGCAAGTCAGGCCTATTTTTCTATCTTCAGGCTAGCTAGTTTCTTAGGCTGTGCCGAGTTGCCTAGGTAGTTGTTAGGCGCAATCCACAGCCGCTTTTAGTTGTGTTTAGGATAGGATCAGGTGTGCAGTCTACAGAGTTTCCACGTCTCAGAGCTCGTTCTTGTATTTTTGGGTATTTGTCAGATCACTGTGTGCGCTCTGATCGCTAAGCACACTGTGTTTCTGGATTGCCTTCCTAACACCTGTCATTAGCAAACATAACAGTACAAGGAGCCCAAACTAATGATTCTCAATAGAGGGAAAGAAAAAGTTCTGACATCATTTTTTTTTTTTTTTCTGCTCTGTGTTCACTTTTTTTTTTTCCCCTAGACATTTGGGTGATTCTGGACACAGGTGTGGACATGGATATTCAGGGTCTGTGCTCTTCAATGGATAATCTCGTTATAAATGTACAAAAAATTCAAGATACTATTGATCAGAAATCTATGTTAGAACCAAGAATTCCTATTCCTGATTTGTTTTTTGGAGATAGAACTAAGTTTCTAAGTTTCAAAAATAATTGTAAGCTATTTCTGGCCTTGAAACCTCATTCTTCTGGTAATCCTATTCAACAGGTTTTGATTATTATTTCTTTTTTGCGCGGCGACCCTCAAGACTGGGCATTTTCTCTTGCGCCAGGAGACCCTGCATTGAGTAGTGTCGATGCGTTTTTCCTGGCGCTCGGATTGCTGTACGATGAGCCTAATTCAGTGGATCAGGCTGAGAAAAATTTGCTGGCTTTGTGCCAGGGTCAGGATGATATAGAAGTATATTGTCAGAAATTTAGGAAATGGTCAGTACTCACTCAGTGGAATGAATCTGCGCTGGCAGCTTTGTTCAGAAAGGGTCTCTCTGAGGCTCTTAAGGATGTCATGGTGGGATTTCCTATGCCTGCTGGTTTGAATGAGTCTTTGTCTTTGGCCATTCAGATCGGTCGACGCTTGCGCAAGCGTAAATCTGTGCACCATTTGGCGGTACTGCCTGAGGTTAAACCTGAGCCTATGCAGTGCGATAGGACTATGACTAGAGTTGAACGGCAGGAATACAGACGTCTGAATGGTCTGTGTTTCTACTGTGGTGATTCCACTCATGCTATTTCTGATTGTCCTAAGCGCACTAAGCGGTCCGCTAGGTCTGCCGTCATTGGTACTGTACAGTCCAAATTCCTTCTGTCCATTACCTTGATATGCTCTTTGTCGTCGTTTTCTGTCATGGCGTTTGTGGATTCGGGCGCTGCCCTGAATCTGATGGATTTGGATTATGCTAAACGTTGTGGGTTTTTCTTGGAGCCTTTGCGGTGTCCTATTCCATTGAGAGGAATTGATGCTACACCTTTGGCCAAGAATAAACCTCAATACTGGGCCCAGCTGACCATGTGCATGGCTCCTGCACATCAGGAAGTTATTCGCTTTCTGGTGTTGCATAATCTGCATGATGTGGTCGTGTTGGGGTTGCCATGGCTACAAACCCATAATCCAGTATTGGATTGGAATTCCATGTCGGTATCCAGCTGGGGTTGTCAGGGGGTACATGGTGATGTTCCATTTTTGTCGATTTCGTCATCCACCCCTTCTGAGGTCCCAGAGTTCTTGTCTGATTATCAGGATGTATTTGAAGAGCCCAAGTCCGATGCTCTACCTCCGCATAGAGATTGTGATTGTGCTATCAATTTGATTCCTGGTAGTAAATTCCCTAAAGGTCGATTATTTAATTTATCCGTGCCCGAACACGCCGCTATGCGCAGTTATGTGAAGGAATCCCTGGAGAAGGGACATATTCGCCCATCGTCATCACCACTGGGAGCAGGGTTCTTCTTTGTAGCCAAGAAGGATGGTTCGCTGAGACCGTGTATTGATTACCGCCTTCTTAATAAGATCACTGTTAAATTTCAGTATCCCTTGCCATTGTTATCTGACTTGTTTGCTCGGATTAGGGGGGCTAGTTGGTTCACTAAGATAGATCTTCGTGGTGCGTATAATCTGGTGAGAATCAGGCAAGGAGATGAATGGAAAACTGCATTCAATACGCCCGAGGGTCATTTTGAGTATCTAGTGATGCCGTTCGGACTTGCCAATGCTCCATCTGTGTTTCAGTCTTTTATGCATGACATCTTCCGTGAGTATCTGGATAAATTCCTGATTGTTTACTTGGATGATATTTTGATCTTCTCAGATGATTGGGAGTCTCATGTGAAGCAGGTCAGAATGGTTTTTCAGGTCCTGCGTGCTAACTCTTTGTTTGTGAAGGGATCAAAGTGTCTCTTCGGTGTGCAGAAAGTTTCATTTTTAGGGTTCATCTTTACCCCTTCTACTATCGAGATGGATCCAGTTAAGGTCCAAGCCATCCAGGATTGGATTCAGCCGACATCTCTGAAAAGTCTGCAAAAGTTCCTGGGCTTTGCTAATTTTTATCGTCGCTTCATCTGTAATTTTTCTAGCATTGCCAAACCATTGACCGATTTGACCAAGAAGGGTGCTGATTTGGTTAATTGGTCTTCTGCTGCTGTGGAAGCTTTTCAGGAGTTGAAGCGTCGTTTTTGTTCTGCCCCTGTGTTGTGTCAGCCAGATGTTTCTCTTCCGTTCCAGGTCGAGGTTGATGCTTCTGAGATTGGTGCAGGGGCGGTTTTGTCACAGAGAGGTTCTGATTGCTCAGTGATGAAACCATGTGCTTTCTTTTCCAGGAAGTTTTCACCCGCTGAGCGTAATTATGATGTGGGCAATCGAGAGTTGCTGGCCATGAAGTGGGCATTCGAGGAGTGGCGTCATTGGCTTGAAGGAGCTAAGTATCGCGTGGTGGTATTGACTGATCATAAGAACTTGACTTATCTCGAGTCTGCCAAGCGCTTGAATCCTAGACAGGCCCGTTGGTCGTTATTTTTTGCCCGCTTCGACTTTGTGATTTCGTACCTTCCGGGCTCTAAAAATGTGAAGGCGGATGCTCTGTCTAGGAGTTTTGTGCCCGACTCTCCGGGTCTATCTGAGCCAGCGGGTATCCTCAAGGAAGGAGTCATTGTGTCTGCCATCTCCCCTGATTTGCGGCGGGTGCTGCAAAAATTTCAGGCGAATAAACCTGATCGTTGTCCAGCAGAGAAACTGTTCGTCCCTGATAGGTGGACTAATAAACTTATCTCTGAACTTCATTGTTCGGTGTTGGCTGGTCATCCTGGAATCTTTGGTACCAGAGAGTTAGTGGCTAGATCCTTCTGGTGGCCATCTCTGTCACGGGATGTACGTACTTTTGTGCAGTCCTGTGGGATTTGTGCTAGGGCTAAGCCCTGCTGTTCTCGTGCCAGTGGGTTGCTTTTGCCCTTGCCGGTCCCAAAGAGGCCTTGGACACATATTTCGATGGATTTCATTTCTGACCTTCCCGTTTCTCAAAAGATGTCAGTCATTTGGGTGGTCTGTGATCGCTTTTCTAAAATGGTCCATCTGGTGCCCTTGGCTAAATTGCCTTCCTCCTCTGATTTGGTACCTTTGTTCTTTCAGCATGTGGTTCGGTTGCATGGCATTCCTGAGAATATTGTTTCTGACAGAGGTTCCCAGTTTGTTTCAAGGTTTTGGCGAGCCTTTTGTGGTAGGATGGGCATTGACCTATCCTTTTCCTCGGCTTTCCATCCTCAGACTAATGGCCAGACCGAACGAACCAATCAGACCTTGGAAACATATCTGAGATGTTTTGTTTCTGCAGACCAGGATGATTGGGTGTCCTTTTTGCCGTTGGCTGAGTTCGCCCTTAATAATCGGGCCAGCTCGGCTACCTTGGTTTCTCCATTTTTTTGCAATTCTGGGTTCCATCCTCGTTTCTCTTCAGGACAGGTTGAGTCTTCGGACTGTCCTGGTGTGGATTCTGTGGTGGATAGGTTGCAGCAGATCTGGACTCAGGTAGTGGACAATTTGATCTTGTCCCAGGAGAAAGCTCAACTTTTCGCTAATCGCAGACGCCGTGTGGGTCCCCGACTTCGTGTTGGGGATCTGGTTTGGTTATCTTCTCGTCATATTCCTATGATGGTTTCCTCTCCTAAATTTAAACCTCGTTTTATTGGTCCGTATAGGATTTCTGAGGTTCTCAATCCTGTGTCTTTTCGTTTGACCCTCCCAGACTCCTTTTCCATACATAATGTATTCCATAGGTCGTTGTTGCGGAGATACGTGGCACCTATGGTTCCATCTGTTGAGCCTCCTGCCCCGGGTTTTGGTGGAGGGGGAATTGGAGTATATTGTGGAGAAGATTTTGGATTCTCGTGTTTCTAGACGGAAACTCCAGTATCTGGTTAAATGGAAGGGTTATGCTCAGGAAGATAATTCCTGGGTTTTTGCCTCTGATGTTCATGCTTCCGATCTTGTTCGTGCCTTTCATGCGGCTCATCCTGGTCGGCCTGGGGGCTCTGGTGAGGGTTCGGTGACCCCTCCTCAAGGGGGGGGTACTGTTGTGAATTCTGTGGCTGAATTCACTCCTGTGGTCACAAGTGGTACTGCAGCTTCTGAGCTTCCTCCCTCAGGTGTTCTGGTGAGCTCGTTAACTGCTTCATTACTTAACTCCGCCTGATGCTGCTATCCTTGCTCCTTGTCAATGTTTCAGTGTTGGATCTGAGCTTCTCCTGATTGTTCCTGTGACCTGCTGCTCTGTATAGCTAAGTGCCTTTTGCTTTTTTGTTGCTTTTTTTCTGTCCAGCTTGTCTTTTGTTTTGCTGGAAGCTCTGAGACGCAAAGGGTGTACCGCCGTGCCGTTAGTTCGGCACGGTGGTTTTTTTTGCCCCTTTGCGTGGTTTTGCTTTAGGGTTTTTTGTAGACTGCAAAGTTCGCTTTACTGTCCTCGCTCTGTCCTAGAATATCGGGCCCCACTTTGCTGAATCTATTTCATCCCTACGTTTTGTCTTTTCATCTTACTCACAGTCATTATATGTGGGGGGCTGCCTTTTCCTTTGGGGAATTTCTCTGGGGCAAGTCAGGCCTATTTTTCTATCTTCAGGCTAGCTAGTTTCTTAGGCTGTGCCGAGTTGCCTAGGTAGTTGTTAGGCGCAATCCACAGCCGCTTTTAGTTGTGTTTAGGATAGGATCAGGTGTGCAGTCTACAGAGTTTCCACGTCTCAGAGCTCGTTCTTGTATTTTTGGGTATTTGTCAGATCACTGTGTGCGCTCTGATCGCTAAGCACACTGTGTTTCTGGATTGCCTTCATAACACCTGTCATTAGCAAACATAACACCAACCCTAACTTTAGCCCCAACCCTAACTGTATCCCAAACCCTAACTTTAGCCCCTACCCTAACCCTAACTTTAGCCCCAACCCTACCTGTAGCCACAACCCTAACTTTAGCCCCAACCCTAACTCTAACTCTAACCCTAATGGGAAAATGGAAATAAATACATTTTTTTAATTTTATTATTTTTCCCTAACTAAGGGGGTTATGAAGGGGGGTTTGATTTACTATTTATAGCGGGTTTTTATGATTGTCAGCTGTCACACACTAAAAGTCTCCACATTTTGAAAGCTATAATTTTTCCATATTTTGGTCCACAGAGTCATGTGAGGTCTGTATTGGTACTATTTTCGGGTATGTGACTTTTTGATCGCTTTTTATTCCGATTTTTGTTATGCAGAATGACCAAAAACCAGCAATTCATTAATTTCTTTTGGGGGGGCGTTTATACCGTTCTGCGCTTGTTAAAATTGATAAAGCAGTTTTATTCTTCGGGTCAGTGCGATTACAGCAATACCTAATTTATATCATTTTTTATGTTTTGGCGCTTTTATACGAAAAAAACTATTTTATATAAAAAATAATTATTTTTGCATCGCTTTATTCTGAGGACTATAACTTTTTTATTTTTTCACTGTTTATTCTGTTTGGTGGTTCTTTTTTTGCGGGACAAGATGACGTTTTCAGCGGTACCATGTTTATTTATATCCGTCTTTTTGATCGCGTGTTATTCCACTTTTTGTTCGGCGGTATGATAATAATGCGTTTTTTTGCCTCTTTTTTTATTTTTTTATGGTGTTCACTGTAGGGGTTAACTAGTGGGACAGTTTTATAGGTCGGGTCGCTACGGACACGGCAATACTAAATATGTGTACTTTTATTGTTTTTTTTATTTAGATAAAGAAATGTTTTTATTGGAAGAATTTTTTTTTCTTTATTTAAGAGTTTTTTTTAATTTTTTTTACTTTGTCCCAGGGTGGGACATCATGCTATAGTGTCAGGTTGCTGATCTGACACTTTGCAAAGTACTGTGTCAGATCAGCGAAATGTCTGGCAGTGCTGCAGGCTTGCTGGCTCCTGCTCTCAGCAGACGCTTGCAAGCCACCTCCCTGCAGGACCTGGAAGGAGCCCCGTGGCCATTTTGGATTCGGGGCCTGCAGGGATGAGACCGAAGGAGACCCTCGGAACAATGCGATCACATCGCGTTGTTCCGAGGGTCTCAGGAAAGCGCACAGGGAGCTATGTCGCTGGAACGCTGCGATCATGTTTGATTGCAGTGTTCTGGGGGTTAATGTGCCAGGAGCGGTCCGTGACCGCTCCTGGCATATAGTGCCGGATGTCAGCTGTAATAATCAGCTGACACCCAGCGGCGATTGGCCGCGCCCCTCCCACCCCCCACCCCCTTCCCCCGTGAGCGCGGCCGATCGCCTATGACGTACTATCCCGTCCCTGGGAATTAAATCCCAGGTCACCTCAACGGAATAGTACATCTAATATCAGAAAGGGGTTAATAAACTCACACTACATTACATACATATACACACATTTAATGAATAAAAATACTTGAAGTGCTTCCTCAAGAACACATGATACAAAATGATGGTTCAATTGCAAGGAGAAGTCACCAATCGACATAAAAATATGGTACCTTCAGATTTGAAGGAACTTTTTTTTCTGTCTCCACAGGCTTGTTACGTTGTATTTTTTCCTCAGTTTTCACTAATCTCTTTGGAGGTCTAGGAGGGGGAAGTTGTAGGCTTGGCAGGTCCTTTCTCAGGCTGTAATAGAAGCACTCAGTAAGTTCTTCTACTTTTGTGGAAATGGTTAGCCCATCAGTTAGTGACACTGTTTCCTCCAGTAAAACCAAAGAAATGTTGAGGTATTTAATTGGCAACTCAAAGCACTCGGAATCTGTGTCATACAATGAAACCAATAGGGCAGACTCTTCCACAATCTCTTCTAGTCTAATAGAAGGAAATGATACCAAAGGATCATTTGACATAGATATGTCTTTTGTAACAACCTTAACATCACAAGGCAACTGAAGTTTCTGTATTAAACTGGATAGATTGTATTTTTTAGTATCTTTAAGTTCTTCAACAAATCTCCCCTGCATATATGTAGGGAGCATGACTTCCTCTGGTGCATCTTCATCATCATCATCATCACCATCATCATCATCATCTGTGATTTTTTTACAAACTAGGACATCAGTGTCTTGTGGTCCCTTTGGGGTTGTTAGGACAGTTTTTGTATGATGTAAAACCTGTAAATGATCTCCGATACAAAGGGAAGGAATGTTTTCGTCACTACTATCACAATCCTGGGTCACTACAACTTTAAGTTTAGTTCCTTCTAGGGCTTTAGTCCATAGATCAAAAATGGAAGCAAACTCCCTTGGTCTTTGACGAAATTTCCCTCTGTATGAATCATCAATATAAAAGAATTTGGTGGTCTTGCCTTTATTGCCTGTGGCAAGAACTTTCTTTGACACAATTTTTCTGCAAATTATAATTTTCTGTCCTTTTTGTAAAGCTGAGTAAGTGTCATTTTTTACCAAGTGATGAACTTCTGCTGTGTCCAGAATTTCTGCCACAACAGGAAATTTCTCTTGGTGATCAAAAATCTCTGTCAAGGACACAGGCTGGACAAATATGACATTTCCACAGTGATCAGTGATGTCAACAACATCAACTTCTAGACTTGATGGCATCTTCACAAATCCTTTTCTCACTGAAGTGTAGAAATACAAGTGTTAGTTCAATAGGATCAGACATACACCTCAGACAGTTCATGGAGAAAAAAAGTATTTAAATGGAGGTAGTCTGTAATACCAAACATAGCCTATGGACAAGAGTCGGCCAATTTTTAGACGAAAAACTACAATTGTTTTTTCTAATTCTGGCAAATGTAATTAGTTTGCTAAATACATGGCACGTGCACTAAAATATGTTGCTTTGGTTTGTTAGTTTGTTTTAAGAAAGAAGTGCGCAGAGTAATACAATCGCTGATGTTTTAAAAATGTTTACATTCTCTAATTTTAAGTCTGTGGGTAAGACTGGTTTCACATTTGCGTTTTTTGCCGCTGCGTTTTAGCGCAAAAAAAGCATGCATTTTTTATCTATACTTAACATTAAAAACGCATGCGTTTTTTTGCATGCGTTTTGCCACGTTTTGACGATGCATGCGTCATTTCTATGCTTGTGTTTTGTTGCGGAAATGCAACCTGTAGTAATTTATAGCGGCTTTTTTTGCCGCAAAAAAACGCATGTGTTTTTTGCAGCAAAAAACGTATTGCTGTCTATGTAAACGCATGCGTTTTTAAGCACATGCGTTTGCATGCGTTTTTAAACACATGCGTTTCAATAAAAAAACACAAGAATACACATTGATAAGCCACCCCCCAACCCTAACCCTAACCCTAGGGATCCTAACCCTAACCCTAAGGGTTAGGATCCTAACCCTAAGGGTTAGGGTTAGGATCCCTAGGGTTAGGGTTAGGGTTAGGATCCCTAGGGTTAGGATCCCTAGGGTTACTAGGCATCCTAACCCTAACCCTAGGGTTAGGGTTAGGGTTAGGATCCCTAGGGTTAGGGTTAGGATCCCTAGGGTTAGGGTTGGAGTTAGGGTTAGGATCCCTAGGGTTAGGGTTAGGGTTAGGATCCCTAGGGTTACTAGGGATCCTAACCCTAACCCTAGGGATCCTAACCCTAACCCTAGCTATTTCTGTTTATAGTGGGTTTTCTAGTTGATTTTGATGATTGGCAGCTGTCACACACTTCTCATCATGCGTTTCAAAAATGCAAATGCAGGAAAAAACGCATGTAAATGCGTCAAAACGCCGCGTTTTTTTTACCACATGCAAAAACGCATGTGTCTACAAAACGCAGCATTTGCACGCGTTTACATGCGTTTTTTGCACCACCTGCGTTTGCGTTAAAAACGCTGCGTTTTTTAATGCAAATGTGAAACTAGCCTAAGCAAGTTAAATCTCAATGTGCTTGTGCAGATCTGCCTATGTCATCCAAAAAATACAAGTAAATCTGCTTCCTATAACATTTCACATTTTGTGACTAATGTTGAATATGGACTGATGTGAATGGTTACACAGTCTCTGTATGGTGCTACAGAATATGTTGGTGCTATATAAGTAACAGAAATACATTCACAAATAAAACAAAAGCGGTGATGGGCATTAATATATTCTCCTAATATTTTCTTCAGTATTTGGGAAACAGCCAAATGGGTGCTACTGGGACATGGATTAAAGGTTCATTCCCACAATTGCATTATTTTTCACAAATCATAGTAAATGCTTACTATTAACACATCAATTAAGCCCAACATAACTGGTCCCATTCTTACAATGCTAAAACTAAATTTCCCAGCAGCCCTTGTATTTTTCTTCACTGCTACAGATCTATCAAGTTTTCCTGTGTGCTCTTGAATAACCCCAATTCTCTAAGTTATCATCAAACTAGTCTGCATGTAGCATGCATGTTAAACTTCTGTTTAGGCTCCTGAAAAGTGGCATGCCTGATTGATTTTATCTTCTGCCATATTTCTCAATATAGCTACCTGTGTAGATTTACATCATTATTAGCTGGATTATAGCAGAGCTAATGTCACAGAGGTACTTTATAACACCAGCTTGAAAAATGATTTTAAAATTCAAAATGTTGGCCTACTGAAATGTATGTTCAGTAAATGCACTCAATACTTGGTCAGGACTCCTTTCGCATCAATTACAGCATCAATGTGGCGTGGAATGGAGGCGGTCTGACAGTGGCACTGTTGAGGTGTTATGGAAGCCCAGGTTGCTTTAATAGCACCCTTCAGCTCATCTGTATTGTTGGGTCTGGTGTCTCTCATCTTCCTCTTGACCATACCCCATGGACTCTGCTGGCCAATCAAGCAAGTAATACTGTTGTTTTTAAAACAGGTGTTGGTACTTTGGGCAGTCTGGACAGGTGCCAAGTTCTGCTGGAGAATGAAATTTCCAACTCCAAAAAGCATGTCAGCAGAAGGAAGCATAAAGTGCTCTAAAATTTCTTGGTAGATGGCTGCGCTGACATGGTCTTGATAAAACACAATGGACCTACACTAGCAGATGACATGGCTCCCCAAACCATCACTGATTGTGGAACCGTCACACTAGACCTCAAGCAGCTTGGATTGTGGCCTCTCCACTCTTCCTCCAGACTCTGGGACCTCAATTTTCAAATGAAATGCAAAATTTATATATTTTTCGCTTTGTAAGACGCTCCGGATTATAAGACGCACCCCAAATTTTGAGGAAAAAAATAGAAAAAAACTTTTTTTAATAAATTGGTGGGGCGTCTTATAATCCATGCGTCTTATTACTTACCAGGGGTTGTGGCTGCGGTGGATCAGGGTCCCAGGGTCGTTGCTGGAGGCAGGAGTGGAGCATTGCTGCAGGCTGGGATGAGGGGGGTCTACATGGGGGCTCCGGTGCTGCAGGAGGCTCCTATGCTGCAGGCTGGGATGAGGGGGTCTGCAGGGCTGTCTCCAATGCTGCGGGGGGCTCTGGCGACATTTTGCGAAATATCAGAGCCCCCCGGCACTTCTTCCATGCGTTCCTGTATGACTGACTCCGGGAAAATGGCCGCCGGAATCTCAGGAGATGAGATCTTCCATTCGTTCCTGTATGACTGACTCCGGGAAAATGGCCACCAGAATCTCGAGAGATGAGATCTCAGCGCTGAAATCTCATCTCCCGAGATTCCGGCGGCCATTTTCCCGGAGTCAGTCATACAGGAATGCATGGAAGAAGTGCCAGGGGGCTCTGGTCTTTCACAAAATGTCGCCAGAGCCCCCCGCAGCACCGGAGCCTCCAGCATCACCCAGGGCAGCAGCGGTGGCAGTCGAGGTGACAGCGGTGGCGGGCGGCGGGCCGCAGCGGTGGCAGACACCCCCTCATCCCAGCCTGTAAGTGGTATATCCGCTTTGTAAGACGCACCCCCATTTCCCCCCCAAATTTGGGGGAAATAAAGTGCGTCTTACAAAGCAGAAAATACGGTACATCTGAAAACAACACCTTGGACAACTGGGCAACAGTCCAGTTCTTTTACTCCTTGGCCCAAGTAAGATGCTTCTGGCGTTGTCTATTGGTCATGAGTGGCTTGACACAAGGAATGTGACACCTGTAGCACATGTCCTGGATACGTCTGTGTGTGGTGGCTCTTGAAGCAATGACTACAGCAGCAGTCCACTCCTTGTGAATCTCCCCCAAAATTTTGAATTGCCTTTTCTTAACAATCATTTCAAGGCTGCGGTTATTCCAGTTGCTTGTGCACCTTTTTATTCCACAGTTTTTCCTTCCACTCAACTTTCCATTAATATGCTTGGATACAGCACTCTGTGAATAGCCAGCTTCTATAGCAATGACCTTTTGTGGCTTACCCTTCTTGTGGAGTGTGTCAATGACTGCCTTCTGGACAGTCAAGTCAGCAGTCTTCCCCGTGATTATGGAGTTTATTGAAACAGACTAATGGACCTTTTTAAACAATTAGGAAGCCTTTGCAGATGTTTTTTGTTTTTTTATTCTAATTTACTGAGATAATGACTTTTGGATTCTCATTGGCTCTAAGCCATAATCATCAACAATAACAGAAATAAACACTTCAAACTCTGTTTGTAATGACTATATAATATATGAGTTTCACTTTTTGTATTGAATAAATGAAATAAATTAACTTTTTGATGATATATTAATTTTATGAGAAGCACCTGTATCTTTGCATCCTGCCATTCCATTGACAGCCCATTCCCGGAGAACATCACTCCTCTTAGTTACCAGCACACCCCTGCTTTCTGGTATTAGCTCAATACACAATAATGAATGAGGCTCTGCCCCTTTCCATGACATCATGCCTCAAAGCAGCAGTTCTAATCTAAACAAAACCCAGAGCACAGATGTACTGACATGAAGACATCTGAGAGAGAATGCAGTGTATATCTCTCTATTCAGCCTCTGTATATGCAAAGGTAGGCCAGGGCGGTAGTCGTGGCTGAGCCTTTCAGGTGTCTGATACCCTGGCATCCCTTTACAGGAAAAAGGTATTCCTTATATTGCATCTTGTGCTCAGTATCACTGTGCTGTTAGTGTCCCCTTTGCTTAGCAGGCAAGCAGCTGCTTCTGGATCCCAAAGAATAGAGACACAGTCCAGGGCGACTCTCAACTGAACAAATTTATTTACTTCAGGACACAGTACATCCAGCATTTTCATCACAGATGAAACAACCCTCTGTATCCTCCCTGTAGTGTCACTACGATGAAGCATCCATCTGTCCGTTTCTCCCCGGACATCAGAGATTAAGCCCACAAAACTATCCGCCACTTTCTGGAGCAACCTGCCTGTACACTTTTACGGTGACCTCTTTGTCTTGCTCTGCTTCCCTCCTTCCTCCACTATAAGATCTGCTGTACTATGCTCTTCTCTATGGACCCTGGATGGCTGGGCACATGCTTGAACGTTATGAGGTTATCTGGCAGCTCGGGCATATAGCCCACCCGAGCACTAAGGGGCCTGGCCCCCGACTGACTAATACAGGAAGACCTTCCTGACTTATTCCCAGCTAACCCCCCCTACAGTTAACTCCTACAGTACTATATACAGATTAGCGACCTCTATGTACCCATCTAGTGGTCATGACCCAAAATATACTGTTATTTATATTTCAGGGGGAAGAGGTTCCTGACTGCCACAGTTCTGAACACCTGACTGGTTGGGGTGGGTCTGACTTAAATAGTGGTTTGAGTGGGAAGACGGGACATTTGGCTGGCAATGAGCTTATGAGCATTGAAACAGTGGACTCCCTCTCGACGGACCCATGCCAGAGAGGTCACCGTGATTCAAGACTGGCCCACTCCAGAGACTGTGAAGGATGTTCGGGAGTTCCTAGGATTGACCGGATATTACAGGCGGTTTGTGAAGAACTTCGCTCGAGGGGCAAAGCCCTTACAGGAGCTATTGAAAAAGGTACCCTCGGGTGCCAAGAACTGGAAGATCTGCTGGAAGGAGTCCCAAAAAGAGGCCTTTCAAGATCTCAAAAAGGCACTCACCGAAGTTCTTATCCTGGCTTACGCTGATTTCTCGCAACCGTTCATTCTCCACACTGACGGGAGTCTGCTGGGACTTGGGGCTGTGTTGTCACAGATGCAGGACAGAAGAGAGAGGGTGATCACTTATGCAAGTCGGTCTCTTCACGATTCCGAATGCAATCTGGACAATTACAGTTCTTTTAAATTGGAGCTGCTGGCATTGGTGTAGGCTATGATGGAGAGATTCATGGAATATTTGTCTGGCTCCGAGGTGTGGGTGCGTACAGATAATAAGCCACTTGCGCACTTGGAGAATGCAAGACTGGGGGCCTTGGAACATCGATGAGTAGCCAGAATGGCAAAAATCTGCTATAAGATTGCCTACAAAAGGGGTCAGAAAATACCCACGCCGATGCCCTGTAAAGAAGGAAGAGTACTAGACCCCAGCAGGACAGAGACAAAGAGCTAGAAGATGATGAGGTCCCTAGATTTCGGAGGTCCACCAGGACGGTGGTGGCAATGCAGGGACAGATACATCCCTCAGTCCAAAACGGCATACTGGGACAAACTTGAGATGGGTGGGTTCAGCTTCAACAGGAAGATAGTGAACTGGCTTTGTTGAGACAGTGTCTGGCTTCTCAGACACTCCCTAGCTCGCCAGAAAGAGGTACTTTGTCGCCGGAGATGTTGCGGATCCTACGACAATTGGAACAGCTATGGATGAAGAACAGCTTATTATATTGGAAAACGCACCTGCGAACTGAGCCGATTGTGACCTGGCAAGTCCTCGTTCCAGCAACGTCATTGTCAGAGATTGATGTCGCTGCACACGAGCAAGGAGACCACTTTGGTTCAGAGAAAACCTTCCAATGGCTACAACGGTTCATCTTCCACCCTCAGTTGAAGACGAAAGTGGACGAGGCCTGTAGAATGTGCCTGACATGTGAACTGGCTAAGCCGCCAGAGCAGAAAGCTCCCGTTCAGTCCATTGTAGCCTCCGCTCCTCTGGAACTCTTGACAATAGACTATCTGACCATCAGCCCAGCCCATGAAGGCTGGTAATGGTGGATCACTTCACAAAATTTGCCATGGTGACTCCGACTTGAGATCAGACTGCAGAGTGCTGCGTATGCAAGTTGTAAGAACTTCATTCAACCCTACGGGTGTCTGAAGAGAATTCACTCCGATCAGGGAGCTTGTATCTTGGGAAGAGTAATGAATGAATAGCATTGCCTGTACCAGATTGACAAGTCCCGCACCACACCGTACCATCCTCAAGTTAATGGTGCCTGTGAATGATTTAACTGTACACTGATTCAGATGCTAAGAACTCTATATAATGATTGTAAGGCCCGGTAGCCAGAGTACGTTTCTGAACTGGTGTGGGTATATTATAATTGAGTACATCGAATCACCGGATATACACCTTCCTCCCTCCTGTTCGGCCGAGAAGGAAAAGGGATCACCAAAATGGCATTGGATCCAGAAGAGAACAACCCACGGATGGGGGTGTCCTTCTGGGTTCAGGAGCATCGGCTTCGTCTGCAAACTTTACATCGGTTGGTCCAGACTAGATTATGGGAGTTGAAACATGCAAAAAAGACCACTCCCAGGGCGACGGAGTTTCAAATTGGAGACTGTGTCTTAGTACAGGAGAAGCGTCCTCGGGATAAACTTGACAATCATTGGGAGAAAGACCCGTATCAACTGAAGAGGAGAATTAGTCCTGAGCGGCAGGTGTACAAAGTCCAGTTTGAGGGAAAGGAGGATGCTCTCACTCAAACGCTTCATCGGAATATGTTACCACCTTGCCTATCTAAAAAACCGGTTTGAACAGATGAAGAACCCAAGGCCCCTGAGGTGAACCATATGCCAATGGAATAAGGGGACGAAGAAGAGGAAGAAAGATTAAGTTCCTAAGGATTGAAATTGAAGGGTACAGGCTCACCCATGGCCCTCTCTCCACAGCCGGAATCTATCTCACAGGAGAACTGCACTACTTCTCCTAATCTGAGACGCTCTGAACGAACAACGGCTGGCAAAACCCCCAATCGCTATGACCAAGAGAATATTGTCTGGCAACAAATCACACAGGAGAAAAAGAAACAGTCACGCTCTCCTCGAATAGTCTCGCCCATGGAATGGTGAGCAACAAGAATGGGGTAGTGTAGGGAGGTGTACCGAGTCAATGGTCCCTCTTGTGTGTCTGGGCCGGAACTTTCGGAACTGTCACCAATATTCCAGGGGGAAGAGGTTCCTGACTGCCACAGTTGTGAACACCTGACTGGTGGGGGCGAGTCCGACTTAAATAGCCGTGTGAGCGGGAAGACAGGACATTTGGCTGGGAATGAGTTTGTGAGTAGTGAGACGGTTGACACCCTATCGACGGGCCCCTGCCAGCTAGCTGTGCCTGTATTCCAGGCTAGCAAGACTGCTGACACCTGCTGCCCTCAGCCCAGAGAGACATTCACACCAGGTAGTGACCAGGATAGAGTGCATACCCTAGCTCTGATTACCACCACAGAGGCATCACTTAATCCCATTCTTGCGGTGCCTGCTGAAGACCGGACCGTAGCTGTGTCCGCTGGACTGTGTGATTCTGCCGCAGCCTTGTCAACTGAACTTTCTGCTTCTTCCACTGTGCTGCCGACTTTCATCTCTACCCCAAACTGTGCATGGATCAGGAGATCACGTGCCGAAGGACCCAGAGGATTCATCACCGCAAGGAGACAGTGCATAGCCCTTCTGCGGGACCAGATTGGAGACATCTCGCGCCCCCTGTGGCGCCACTGAGGGATCATTCCTCCAGTGCACAGAGACTGATAAGTTAACCTGTTATTATCTTCTGCATTTGCCTTTCCCCTATCTGCAAGTTCATTTCCTTCACCCCCTGCTTGTACTATCACTGTTTTATATAAAGAACCTGTTAACCTTTGCTCTGCCTCCTGTGTGTCACTGCATCCTACGCACCTGCTGGTATCCTACATATACAAAGACCCATCCTGCAGTACTTTGCTCCTCTTAGTTATAGTCCTGGTATGAGCTCTCTGCACTATAATGAGGGAGGATCCAGCTCTGTCCATGATATCACACCTCAAAAAAGCAGCTCCATTCTACATAAAACTCAGAGCACACATGGGAAGATAGCTGAGAGAGACTTCACTGTGCATCATTGACCGGGAGCATTGGAATTACACCAGGACAGTTCTAATGACAACTTGAGGGTAAAGAGAAACCAGGCAACTGGGACTGGTCCTGGAACAACAGGTGCGGTCACTCCCCAGTGGATCTAATTGACAGTCCATGTACAGCTGGGGTCTTTTGTGCAGTTAGGCAACAAACACATCAGGGAGAAGACTATTCAAAGCATGGAATGTCAGTCATGCTCACGGGGCATGACTGCAGCTTCTGTGCCCAGACATGCGGCTTTACAACACCGAATTCATTTACATACAGGAAGCTGCGCAATATAAGAGGGTTGCGCACAGATGTGTTTAGTGTTTTATACAACTTCACATATTACTGAAATATCTAAATAAAGGTTATTGGAGCAGTCTATAAGCTCTGAGGGACCTGACAGGTTACTTTTGAATTAAAGGAGTGGTCCACGACTGGATGTCCACCGCTTAATCACTTCAGTGCCCCATATAAAATAAATGTAATTGATACTTGCTCTGACCGAATTCTGAGGGGTTGTAGCTGATCAGCCAACACTGATTGGCTGCAGCAGTCATGTTGCACAATAATGTCACATGACCCCTCAAGAATAGCAGCGCCAACATTTCAGGACCTTTGCTGCTGCAGGACGGGAGTATTGAAAGGTTTTATCCTATAAGGGGCACTGAGATCATAAGGAAGGAGTTCAATTAAGAGTTCAATTAAAATGCAAGGTACATGTACAACTTGTAATATCCAACATAAAGTAATGAATCTTTTACTTACTTTGCATAATGGTGTTGATTTCATATTCAGGACAAAGTTTATATACTCCGGTGCCAATATTTTTGCATGTGAAGTTGCTTTTACTTAAAGCTGGGTCTTGTAAGATCTGCTCCAGTGTATAACTTTCTTTATTTTCACACTTACAAAATTGTCCTTTTGTTGATAAGGGAATTTTGATGTTATATGAATTGGGACCATCAAAGATTTGGCATTCACCACAACCAGTATTTCTGTCAGCTGACAAAAGTAGAATAGGCAGTAGCTTCTGAATGTCATATTCTCCCACAGTAAGATCTGAATGGGAAGTAAACCAGATTTCACACCTATAATCGCCACAGGATAGATCCTGATGAAGATCACCAAGCGTGTCATATACATGGTTATCCTCACTGACCTGAAACAGACCTGGAATACATGGATTTCCTTGATTATTTAATTATAATATAGTTTTAATACAAATGGAACAATTACAGAAAAAAGTTGCCCCAAAAATGAAATCACAGCCGAAAAATATGATATAAAAAGCTATAAGAAGGCCATTTAAACACCAAAATGACAAAATGGAAAACGTCAACTCTTCCTGCAAAAAAAAAAAAATAAGCTCTGTTAACCCCTTTACCCCCAAGGGTGGTTTGCACGTTATGGACCGGGCCAATTTTTACAATTCTGACCACTGTCCCTTTATGAGGTTATAACTCTGGAACGCTTCAACGGATCGCGGTGATTCTGACACTGTTTTCTCGAGACATATTGTACTTCATGATAGTGGTAAAACTTCTTTGATATTACCTGCGTTTATTTGTGAAAAAAACAGAAATTTGGCAAAAATTTTGAAAATTTCGCAATTTTCCAACTTTGAATTTTTATGCAATTAAATCACAGAGATATGTCACACAAAATACTTAATAAGTAACATTTCCCACATGTCTACTTTACATCAGCACAATTTTGAAAATAATTTTTTTTTTTGTTAGGGAGTTATAAGGGTTAAAAGTTGACCAGCAATTTCTCATTTTTACAACACCATTTTTTTTAGGGACCACATCTCATTTGAAGTCATTTTGAGGAGTCTATATGATAGAAAATACCCAAGTGTGACACCATTCTAAAAACTGCACCCCTCAAGGTGCTCAAAAACACATTCAAGAAGTTTATTAACTCTTCAGGTGTTTCACAGGAATTTTTGGAATGTTTAAATAAAAATGAACATTTAACTTTTTTTCACAAAAAATTTACTTCAGCTCCAATTTGTTTTATTTTACCAAGGGTAACAGGAGAAAATGGACCCTAAACATTGTTGTACAATTTGTCCTGAATACGCTGATACCCCACATGTGGGGGTAAACCACTGTTTGGGCGCATGACAGAGCTCGGAAGCGAAGGAGCGCCATTTGACTTTTCAATGCAAAAATGACTGGAATTGAGATGGGACGCCATGTTGCGTTTGGAGAGCCACTGATGTGCCTAAACATTGAAACCCCCCACAAATGACACCATTTTGGAAAATAGACCCCCTAAGGAACTTATCTAGAGGTGTGGTGAGCACTTTGACCCACCAAGTGCTTCACAGAAGTTTATAATGCAGAACCGTAAAAATAAAAAATCATTTTTTTTTTCACAAAAATTATTTTTAGCCCCCAATTTTTTATTTTCCCAAAGGTAAGAGAAGAAATTAGACCCCAAACGTTGTTGCACAATTTGTCCTGGGTAGGCTGATACCTCATATGTGGGGGTAAACCACTGTTTGGGCGCATGGGAGAGCTCGGAAGGGAAGGAGCGCCGTTTGACTTTTCAATGCAAAATTGACAGGAATTGAGATGGGACGCCATGTTGCGTTTGGAGAGCTACTGATGTGCCTAAACATTGAAACCCCCCACAAGTGACACCATTTTGGAAAATAGACCCACTAAGGAACTTACCTAGATGTGTGGTGAGCACATTGACCCACCAAGGGCTTCACAGAAGTTTATAATGCAGAGCCGTAAAAATAAAACAATCATTTTTTCCCACAAAAATTATATTTAGCCCCCAGTTTTGTATTTTCCCGAGGGTAACAGGAGAAATTGGACCCCAAAAGTTGTCCAATTTGTCCTGAGTGCGCTGATATGCTATATGTGGGGGGGAACCACCGTTTGGGCACATGGGAGGGCTCAGAAGGGAAGGAGTGCCATTTGGAATGCAGACTTAGATGGAATGGTCTGCAGGCATCACATTGCATTTGCAGAGCCCCTAATGTACCTAAACAGTAGAAATCCCCCACAAGTGACACCATTTTGGAAAGTAGACCCCCTAAGGAACTCATCTAGATGTGATGTGAGAGCTTTGAACCCCCAAGTGTTTCACTACAGTTTATAACGCAGGGCCGCGCAAATAAAAAAAATTTTTTTTTCCACAAAAATTATTTTTTGCCCCCAGTTTTGTATTTTTCCAAGGGTAACAGGAGAAATTGGACCCTAAATATTGTTGTCCAATTTGTCCTGAGTACGCTGATACCTGATATGTGGGGGGAACCACCGTTTGAGAGCATGGCAGAGCACGGAAGGGAAGGAGCATCATTTGGAATGCAGACTTAGATGGATTGGTCTGCAGGCGTCACATTGCGTTTGCAGAGCCCCATATGTACCTAAACAGTAGAAACCCCCCACAAGTGACCCCATATTGGAAACTAGACCCCCCAAGGAACTTATCTAGATGTGTTGTGAGAACTTTGAACCCCCAAGTGTTTCACTACAGTTTATAACGCAGAGCCATGAAAATAAAAATAAAAAAATTTCCCCAAAAAATTATATTTTAGCCCCTAGTTTTGTATTTTCCCGAGGGTAACAGGAGAAATTGGACCCCAAAGTTGTTGTCCAATTTGTCCTGAGTACGCTGATACCATATATGTGGGGGGGGAACCACCGTTTGGGCGCATAGGAGGGCTCGGAAGGGAAGGAGCGCCATTTGGAATGCAGACTTAGATGGAATGGTCTGCAGGCGTCACATTGCGCTTGCAGAGCCCCTAATGTACCTAAACAGTAGAAACCCCCCACAAGTGACCCCATATTGGAAACTAGACCCCACAAGGAAGTTATCTAGATATGTTGTGAGAACTTTGAACCCCCAAGTGTTTCACTACAGTTTTTAACGCAGAGCCGTGAAAATAAAAAATCCTTTTTTTCCCACAAAAATTATTTTTTAGCCCCCAGTTTTGTATTTTCCCAAGGGTAACAGGAGAAATTGGACCCCAAAAGTTGTTGTCCAATTTGTCCTGAGTACGCTGATACCCCATATGTTGGGGTAAACCCCTGTTTGGGCACACGGGAGAGCTCGGAAGGGAAGGAGTACTGTTTTACTTTTTCAACGCAGAATTAGCTGGAATTGAGATCAGACGCCATGTCGCGTTTGGAGAGCCCCTGATGTGCCTAAACAGTGGAAACCACCCAATTATAACTGAAACCCTAATCCAAACACACCCCTAACACTAATCCCAACGGTAACCCTAACCACACCTCTAACCCAGACACACCCCTAACCCTAAGCCCAACCCTATTCCCAACCGTAAATGTAATTCAAATCCTAACCCTAACTTTAGCTCCAACCCTAACCCTAACTTTAGCCCCAACCCTAACTGTAGCCTTAACCCTAACCCCAACCCTAGCCCTAACCCTAGCCCTAACCCTAACCCTAGCCCCAACCCTAACCCTAGCCCCAACCCTAACCCTAACCCTATCCCTAACCCTAGCCCTAACCCTAACCCTAACCCTAGCCCTAACTCTAACCCTAGCCCTAACCCTAGCCCTATCCCTAACCCTAACCCTAGCCCTAACCCTAATTGGAAAATGGAAATAAATACATTTTTTAAATTTTTTTATTTTTCCCCAACTAAGGGGGTGATGAAGGGGGGCTTGATTTACTTTTATAGCGGGTTTGTTAGCAGATTTTTATGATTGGCAATCGTCACACACTAAAAGACGCTTTTTATTGCAAAAAAATATTTTTTGCGTTACCACATTTTGAGAGCTATAATTTTTCCATATTTTGGTCCACAGAGTCATGTGAGGTCTTGTTTTTTGCGGGACGAGTTGACGATTTTATTGGTAACATTTTCGGGCACATGACATTTTTTGATCGCTTTTTATTCCGATTTTTGTGAGGCAGAATGACCAAAAACCAGCTATTCATGAATTTCTTTTGGGGGAGGCGTTTATACCGTTCCGCGTTTGGTAAAATGGATAAAGCAGTTTTATTCTTTGGGTCAGTACGATTACAGCGATACCTCATTTATATCATTTTTTTATGTTTTGGCGCTTTTGTACTATAAAAACTATTTTATAGAAAAAATAATTATTTTTGCATCGCTTTATTCTGAGGACTATAACTTTTTAATTTTTTTGCTGATGATGCTGTATGGCAGCTCATTTTTTGCGGGACAAGATGACACTTTCAGCGGTACCATGGTTATTTATATCTGTCTTTTTGATCGCGTGTTATTCCACTTTTTGTTCGGCGGTATGATAATAAAGCGTTGTTTTTTGCCTCGTTTTTTTTTTTTTCTTACGGTGTTTATTGAACGGGTTAACTAGTGGGCCAGTTTTATAGGATGGGTCATTACGGACACGGCGATACTAAATATGTGTACTTTTATTGTTTGTTTTTTTATTTAGATAAAGAAATGAATTTATGGGAATAATTTTTTTTTTTTTCATTATTTAGGAATTTTTTTTTTTTTTTTTTTACACGTGTGGAAATTTTTTTTTTTACTTTTTTACTTTGTCCCAGGGGGGGACACCACAGATCGGTGATCTGACAGTTTGCACAGCACTCTGTCAGATCACCGATCTGTCTCAGAGCACTGCAGGCTTCACAGTGCCTGATCTGAGCAGGCTCTGTGAAGCCACCTCCCTCCCTGCAGGACCCGGATGCCGCGGCCATCTTGGATCCGGGCCTGGAGCAGAAAGGGAGATAAGGAGACCCTCGCAGCAACGCGATCACATCGCGTTGCTGCGGGGGGCTCAGGGAAGCCCGCAGGGAGCCCCCTCCCTGCGCGATGCTTCCCTGTACCGCCGGCACACCGCGATCATGTTTGATCACAGTGTGCCGGGGGTTAATGTGCCGGGGGTGGTCCGTGACCGCTCCTGGCACATAGCGCCGGATGTCAGCTGCGATAGGCAGCTGACACCCGGCCGCGATCGGCCGCGCTTCCCCCGTGAGCGCGGCCGATCGCGCTGGACGTACTATTCCGTCCTTGGGAAGTAGGGCCCACCCCACATGGACGGAATAGTACGTCCATTGGCAGAAAGGGGTTAATAGAAGTGTGACACCCCAGGGTCATGGTTGTCACAGTGGCATTGCTTTCCTCACGGGGAGAGTGATGTCACGCTTGGAAGCGATGAAGGATTCTTCTTATCAGGTAATCGCAAGCATACAACATGTTCACACTTCACACTCCAGGCCAGAAGGGGGAGCCCTGACCCAGTTTATGGATGACTTTCCTATATATATATATACTAGATGGTGGCCCGATTCTAACGCATCGGGTATTCTAGAATACGTATGTATGTATATAGCAGCCACATAGTATATAGCACAGGCCACGTAGTATATAGCAAATATTACGTGGCCTTTGTTATATACTTTGTGGCTTCTATATACATACATATTGTAGAATACCCGATGCATTAATACAGGCCACACGTATATAACAGTGGCCACGCAGTATATAACACAGCCCAAACAGTATATAACACAGGCCACGTGGTATATAGCAGCCGCGCAGTATATAACACAGGTCATGTAGTGCATAACACAGGCCACGCAGTATATCACACAGCCCATGACAGAGTATATAACACAGCCCACGTACTATATAACACAGCCCACACAGTATATAGCAGCCACGCAATATATAACACAGGCCACGCACCATATAACACAGGCCAAGCAGTATGTCACACAGCCCACGGAGTATATAACAGCCCACATACTATATAACACAGCCCACACAATATATAGCAGCCACGCAGTATATAACACAGCCCACGCAGTATATCACACAGCCCACGGAGTATATAACACATCCCACAGAGTATTTAACACAGCCAACGTAGTATATAACACAGCCCACGTACTATATAACACAGCCCATGCAGTATATAGCAGCCACGCAGTATATAACACAGGCGACATAGTATATAACACAGGACACGCAGTATATAACACAGGGCACATAGTATATAGCACAGCCCACGCAGTATATCACACAGCCCACGGAGTATATAACACTGCTCATGTAGTATATAGCAGCCATGTGGTGTATAACACAGCCCACGCAGTATATAACACAGGGCACGTAGTATATAGCACAGCCCACGCAGTATAATACACAGCCCACGGAGTATATAACACTGCCCATGTAGTATATAGCAGCCACGCGGTATATAACACTGCCCACGCAGTATATAACACAGGGCACGTAGTATATAGCACAGCTCACGCATTATATCACACAGCCCACGGAGTATATAACACTGCCCATGGAGTATACAGCAGCCATGTAGTATATAACGCAGCCCACGCAGTATTTAGCAGTGTGGGCACCATATCCCTGTTAAAAAAAAAATTAAAATAACAAATAGTTATAGATTCACCCCCTGAGATCCAGCGAAGCTGTGCCGAGAAGCGCGGCTGCCGCCATCTTCCGTTCCCAGGATGCATTACGAAATTACCCAGATGACTTAGCGGTCTCGCGAGATGGCGATGGCGAGAACGGCAGATGGCTGCCGGCGCGAGCGCATCGTCGGACTTTTGAAGGTGAGAATAGCAGGTTTTTTGTTTTATTATTTTTAACATTACATCTGTTTACAATTGAGGCTGCATAGGCAGCCTCAATAGTAAAAAGTACCGCGGCAATGTCGCTGATTGGACTCGCCGGCTGGGCGCGACCAATCAGGGAAGCGGGATTTAAATCCCGCGGCAATGTCGCTGATTGGTCGCGCCGACTGGGTGCGAGCAATCAGCAAAGCGGGATTTAAATCCCACACCAATATCGGCTGGGCGCGACCAATCAGTGAAGCGGGATTTAAATCCCGCAGCAATGTCGCTGATTGGTCGCGCCGGCTGGGCGCGAGCAATCAGCAAAGCGGGATTTAAATCTCGCGGCAATGTCGCTGATTGGTCGCGTGTGTCGGCTGGGCGCTACCAATCAACGAAGCGGGATTTAAATCCCGCGCCAATGTCGCTGATTTGTCGCGCCGGCTGGGCGCTACCAATCAGCGAAGTGGGATTTAAATCCAGTGCCAAGGTCGGCTGGGCGCGACCAATCAACGGAGCGGGATTTAAATCCCGTGCCATTGTCGCTGATTGGGAGTGCCGGTTGGGCGCGACCAATCAGGGAAGCGGGATTTAAATCCCGCGCTAATGTCGCTGATTGGTCGCATGCACCAGCTGGGCGCTACCAATCAGCGAAGCGGGATTTAAATCTCGCGGCAATGTCGCTGATTGGTCATGCGATGTATTGCGGTCTTGCGAGATGATGACGTAGTGGTCTTGCGAGACCGCCACGTCATCATCTCGCGAGACCGCAATGCATGGACCGGTCACCGGAGCGTCGCGAGGAGCAGTAAAGGCCGGTTCTGGATGCGGGGGCCGACGGTGAGTATATAACGATTTTTTATTTTTTAATTATTTTTAACATTACATTCTTTTTACTATTGATGCTGCATAGGCAGCCTCAATAGTAAAAAGTTGGTCACACAGGGTTAATAGCAGCGTTAAGGGAGTGCGTTACACTGCGGCATAACGCGGTGTAATGCAGCCATTAACCCTGTGTGAGCGCTGACTGGAGGGGAGTATGGAGCGGGCACTGACTGCGGGGAAGAAGGAGCGGCCATTTTTCCACCGGACTGTGCCCGTCGCTGATTGGTCGTGGCTGTTTTGCCGCGACCAATCAGCGACTTGGATTCCTTGACAGACAGAGGCCGCGACCAATGAATATCCGTGACAGACAGAAGGACAGACAGACAGAAAGACGTAAGTGACCCTTAGACAATTATATAGTATATGTATATATATATATAATAAAAAAAAATATATATATATATGTATATATATATATATATATATATATATATATATATATATATATATATACAGTACAGACCAAAAGTTTGGACACACCTTCTCATTTAAAGATTTTTCTGTATTTTCATGACTATGAAAATTGTACATTCACACTGAAGGCATCAAGACTATGAATTAACACATGTGGAATTATATACTTAACAAGAAAGTGTGAAACAACTGAAATTATTTCTTATATTCTAGGTTCTTCAAAGTAGCCACCTTTTGTTGTGATGACTGCTTTGCACATGCTCTTGGCATTCTCTTGATGAGCTTCAAGAGGTAGTCACCGGGAATGGTCTTCCTACAATCTTGAAGGAGTTCCTAGAGATGCTTAGCATTTGTTGGCCATTTTGCCTTCACTCTGCAGTCCAGCTCACCCCAAACCATCTCAATAGGGTTCTGGTCTGGTGACTGTAGAGGCCAGGTCATCTGGCGTAGCACCCCATCACTCTCCTTCTTGGTCAAACAGCCCTTACACAGCCGGGAGGTGTGTTTGGGGTCATTGTCCTGTTGAAAAATAAATGATGGTCCAACTAAATGCAAACCGGATGGAATAGCATGCCGCTGCAAGATGCTGTGGTAGACATGCTTGTTCAGTATGCCTTCAATTTTGAATGAATCCCCTAGAGTGTCACCAGCAAAGCACCCCCACACCATCACACCTCCTCCTCCATGCTTCACAGTGGGAACCAGGCATATAGAGTCCATCCATTCACCTTTTCTGCGGCGCACAAAGACACGGTGGTTGGAACCAAAAGATCTCAAATTTGGACTCATCAGACCAAAGCACAGATTTCCACTGGTCTAACCTCCATTCCTTGTGTTCTTTAGCCCAAAAAAGTCTCTTCTGCTTGTTGCCTGTCCTTAGCAGTGGTTTCCTAGCAGCTATTTTACCATGAAAGCCTGCTGCACAAAGTCTCCTCTTAACAGTTGTTGTAGAGATGTGTCTGCTGCTAGAACTCTGTGTGACATTGACCTGGTCTCTAATGTGAGCTGCTGTTAACCTGCAATTTCTGAGGCTGGTGACTCGGATAAACTTATCCTCAGAAGTAGAGGTGACTCTTGGTCTTCCTTTCTTGGGGCGGTCCACATGTGAGCCAGTTTCTTTGTAGCGCTTGATGGTTTTTGCCACTGCACGTCGTGACACTTTCAAAGTTTGCCCAATCGGACAACTGACCTTCATTTCTTAAAGTAATGATGGCCACTCGTTTTTCTTTACTTAGCTGCTTTTTTCTTGCCATAATACAAATTATAACTGTCTATTCAGTAGGACTAACAGTTGTGTATCCACCAGACTTCTGCACAACACAACTGATGGTCCCAACCCCATTTATAAGGCAAGAAATCCCACTTATTAAACCTGACAGGGCACACCTGTGAAGTGAAAACCATTCCCGGTGACTACCTCTTGAAGCTCATCAAGAGAATGCCAAGAGTGTACAAAGCAGTCATCAAAGCAAAAGGTGGCTACTTTGAAGAACCTAGAATATAAGACATATTTTCAGTTGTTTCACACTTTTTTGTTAAGTATATAATTCCACATGTGTTAATTCATAGTTTTGATGCCTTCAGTGTGAATGTACAATTTTCATAGTCATGAAAATACAGAAAAATTAGAAGATGCGTCCAAACAGAAGAGAGAGCAGAGACAGTGAATGTCGGAAGGACTGAAGGGGTCGTGCAGCCAAGAGGGTGCTGCAGCTCCTGGAGAAAGATATACAGAAGGAAGAACAGATTTATAGTGAGTGTCCAGGAGAGTGAAGCACATGAGAGTAACAACTGGAGAGAATAGCCACGGCTGGGCTACCTCCCTGCAGAGTGCAGACACTGGTAGCCGGAAGACCTAGGTTGTGTTGGACTCTAAGTGGCACAGCAAAACCCGGCAGGACAGCTGGACTACATGTAACTTGTCCACCGTAATACCCAGGAGACACAGTAGTGCATAGAGACCCTGTAAAAAGTCTTGAGCCACCTGTCATACGAGTTAGTGTCCCACCTTTATGGAGGACAGAAAGAACTGTGAGGACCTTGATAGAAGCCACAGGCAGCAAGGGACTACACCAAAGTGCTAGTAGGAAAGCTTTTATCTCCACCTGGTAAAGGGGTCTCTGAACTCACTTCCAACCCTGCCTGTACCTGTGATCTGATGCCTTGGACTGTGGATGCCTGAAGTCTCCAGTAAACCAGGTAAAGAGACTGCAAAACTGTGTCCTCGTTCTTTACTGCACCACTTACCATTCTCATCTATACACCAGGAGCCCTGGGGACCTACTTTACCTGTGGGAAGTTATACCCTCTTAGCTGCCATAACATCACCCCAGAGGACTCCTTTAAGCAGCGTCAGTGCTGACAGAATACCACAGGTGGCGTCATGAACAAACTTTATTCACAAACCTCCTTAAAGACATTTCCCTTTTACATGGGTGCCCAGGGCCACGGACCGGGTCGCCGCCGCCGTGACACTTCCCCTAAAGTACCGGACCCGGTACCGAGTACTCCACGGCCCTGAAGAGCGTTCCATTTTGTTAAAAAGTTATGGAATATGGTAATACAGAAAATATTTTTTAAGTGTTTTTATTGTGCAAAAGCAAAAAAACATAATAATTGTGCTAACATGTAGAATAAAATTAACATGCCCCTAATTTTGCAATGCCGAGTGCCTGGAAAAAACCTAATAAATACACCCCAAAATCTACAAAATGCTGATCATTTATGAGGCCTGGGTTTGAGTCAGGTTGCACATCCCAAGTAGAGATGAGCGGTGTTCGAGTCGAACTGTTCGCCAATCTCAAATTCGAGCTGTTTTGGGCGGTGTTCGAGTCGTTTGACGAACCCGAACAATTTGCTTAAAATTCGGCTGTTCAAGTTTCTGTTCGATAACTGTTCATTCAGCAAAAGCCCTGCTTGATTTGCACATTAAAACTGTTTG